>NC_142872.1:165461666-165762500 GCF_051225735.1 Oryctolagus cuniculus
GTGCACGAAGAAACGGGGCACCACAGTCCTCCGGCAGGAGGCTTGAGCCGGGGCGGGGGCAGGGACGCCAGGTGAGGAAGGCCTCATCACTCACTCACCCAAGACGCAAACTATTTCCTGAGCACCTCCCAGGTGCCGGGCTTCCTGGAGGAGGCACGGGGGCTAGGTCACCTTGTTAGGAAGGCGATGGCGGTGGGTGCAGGGGAGCCCTGAGGTTTCAGAGGTTCCTCAGGCGGGGCCGGGGAGGGAGCAGTGACAGATACTGGGTGGGGCTGTGGTAGAAAACTCGGGTCACCCACACGTCACTTGAGGGAGCTGGGGAGCTGCTCCAAGCCGCTGCTGGTGTATCTAAGTCAGGCTTCGAGTGCCACAGCGTGTGCTGCCATCCCGTCCTCTGAGGTCCCCGCCCAGGCATCTCTGCAGCTGCGGGAAGGTGTGGAGGGGGAGGGGCAGCCTTGAAGTCCCCAAAATCGAACCCAAGATGCTGTGAGAGCGAGCAGGTGCCTCTGTCTCCTTCCTGCCCTGGTTCAGAATGAGTGGTGGCATGGATGCCGCTGAGGACAGCAGCCGGCTTGCCTCCAGAGCTTACCCAGGGCAGGGCAGGGTGGGGCAGGGCGGGGGCGCTGTCCGAACCCTCACAACAACCAGCCGCACTGGTGAGAGTCACACCCATTTTATAGGTGAGGGAACTGGGGCTTAGAGAAGTCAGTGACTTGCCCGGCTGTAAAGTGGCAGAGCTGGGGCGGGCAGCGGGCTGTCCCCCGGGCTTTCGACGTGCGCAGTCCCCTGCAGCCCTGGCTGAAGTCCCCTTCATGAGGAAGGCAGGGGCAGGGCCAGGGCAGCAGGTGCAGCAATGTGGCCCAGCCAGAGACTGTGTTCCAAGCTTTGCTCCAAGACAGCCCAAGGCTGGGGTGCAACCCCCTGGAGAGAGATGCTGCAAGACCCCCGAAGGCTGCACCCCTCTCCTGCTGCAGAGGAGCGGGGCTGAGCGAGCTGGCAATGTCTCAGACGAGGGCGAGATGGACGAGCGGCTGTTCTGAGCACGAGCCAAGAGCGTTTCTGAAAGCAGCCTCCCCTGGGAAACGCCAACTGCCAGCAGACGTGGGGGCTGGGCTCCCCAGGGAGGGACATGGACTCTGGCTCCAGCTGCCTTCCAAACGCTCCCTGGGGCCAGTCACCCGCTCCTGCCCTTCCCTGTCAGTCCTGCCACATGTGGAAGCACAAGACTGATCCTGATGCCTGGCGTGGGGAGGGGTCCACGGCCCCCACCTGCTGACCACGGGCAGCATCACTGTGCCCATCCCACACCCCCAAGGCCAGTGCCCCCCAATACCCATCCTGTCTCTGCAAGTCCAGACCCCTGGGCCCTCACACTGCAGGTCTGCCCTGCTGCCTGCATCTGAACATGAAGCGTGTACGTCAGTGTGTGCCTGTGTGACATGTGTTCATGCACATTGTATGTATGCATGTGTGTGTGTACTGGGTGGTGTGTGTGCATGTGTACAATGTTCGCCTGTGTAAGTGTGTGCCTGTATGGCATGTGTGTTCATGCACATTGTATGTATGCATGTGTGTGTACTGGGTGGTGTGTGTGTGCATGTGTACAATGTGTGCCTGTTTGCCTGTGTAAGTGTATGCCTGTGCACAATGTGTGCCTGTGTGGCATGTGTGTTCATGCACATTGTATGCATGTGTGTGTGTACTGGGTGGTGTGTGTGTGTATGCATGTGTACTGCGTGTGCCTGTGTGTATAAGTGTGTGCATGTGCACAATGTGTGCCTGTGTGGCATGTGGCATGGCTCCCCCCCTTCCCACCTCACCCTCAAATGCACTGAGCCTGCTCCCCGCACGGGGCCTTTGCACTCACTGTCCCATCCATCTGTGCTCAGGGTCCCTCCTCAGAGAGAGCCTGCCAGGCACACAGGGGCCTCTGCAGCCACATTCCCTTGTTGTTTTTTTTTTTTTAATATTATTTGAAAGGGAGAGTTATAGACAGTGTGAGAGAGAGAGAGACAGAGAGAAAGGTCTTCCTTCAGTTGGTTCATTCCCCAAATGGCCACTACGGCCAGTGCTGCACCAATCTAAAGCCAGGAGCCAGGTGCTTCTTCCTGGTCTCCCATGTGGGTGTAGGAGCCCAAACACTTGGCCCACCCTTCACTGCCCTCCCGGGCCACAGCAGAGAGCTGGACTGGAAGAGGAGCAACCGGGACCAGAACCCAGTGCCCAAATGGAATGCTGGCGCCGCAGGCGGAGGATTAACCAAGTGAGCCACGGTGCCGGCCCCCCCTTGTTTCTTATCTTGGTAGCACAACACTGAGCAGTCTTATGGGTCCAATTAGGCCCCTGACTACTGCCCTCAGAAGGGGTCAAGCCTGCCAACACCTTGGCCTTGGACCTGCAGCCACTCAGTTTGTACTCCTTGGTCCTTTCAGCCTCAGACACTGATCCCACAGTGTTCATTGGGGAGCAGGGTGGCGCCAACCCTCCACCCCGGGAAAGAGCTGATGGGAGTCCTCCCAAACAGGGGGTGTTACCCATTGCCCAGAGCTACCCTAGAAACGTCCCCAAAACACAGGAGCTTACAACAGCCAGTCCACTTTGCTCACAGAGTTGAGAAAGGGCTCAGCTGGGCGGTTCATCTGCGCCCTGTGGCCTCTGCTGGGGCAATGGGCACCAGAGAATCCACCTGCTACTTGGCTTCTACTCCACGCCTGGCATCCTGGGACCCCTTGGCCTCCCTGACTCCCTCCCTTTCCCAGAGGATGTCTCATTCATCAAGGTCTCTCACGGGGATTTGGGCCTGTCACAGCAGGGTGGTCTCAGGTGAGCCCCGACTCAGAAGGGGCAGAAGGTGGAGCCGTCAGGCCAGTTAAGTTACACCAGAACCGGCACACCGTGTCTTCCACCGTATCCTGTGGGTCCAGGCCATACTGCAGAAAGGCGTGTGGGAAGGGGAGAGCCTGTAGTGACCATCTGAGGAAAACATGATCTAACACAGGGTGGTATTTTTCAGTTCACCACTCCTGGCGCCCACCTTGGCTGTTTGTCACTGGCTTGAGTCAAACGGTCACAGTGCTGTGTGTTCCTGTGGTGTGCGTGGGCCGGGGGTACAGGCAGGGTATGTGTGTACAGGTGCATGTAGAGGGGCACGGGGGTGCTGGGAACCACACAGGGGAGGTGATTCTGCTCAGTGAGGGCATTTGAAGGGATGAGCACTAGGGTTGGAGCATCAGGTGATGGGAGGTGGGGATCGGGGGTTGGGTGGTCAGAATCGGGCCTCCCAGCACCTGCCCTGTCTGGCTGGCCAGCCTCTCACTGTCAACCTAGAAGCAGCACAGCTTATCTGGGCCAACCCCACGGCTTCCAGGAGAAGAACCAAAGTTTCAACAGCAACTTGGAAGGCACTGCCTGCAGTCTGCTCAGCTACCAGGAAAGCCATTTCAGATCCCCAGGCTGCATTCTGGGCAGAGGCCAGGGCTGTGATGCGGGGGAGCCGCTGGAAAGGCCGAGGGCAGAGACAGAGACAGCTGGGCCCCCACAACATTTGTAGGGCTCAGGGCCGGGGCACAGGGGACCTGCCAGCCACATGATACCAGCATCTATGCATTGACGAGCTACCAGTCATTATGACATCCACGATACAACACTGGTCTTGTCCTCCCAACTTGACCAGTTTACCTTCATCATGGCCAAGAAGGCCACATCCGAGTTTAGAGTTTATGGGCCCCTCAGAGTCCTGGGCTGGAAAGGTGGCACAGGGTAGACAGCCCTGACTTGCCTGCCTTCTCTATCCAACATCTGCCCTGCCTTGCGCAGTGACCTCATTCTGGCTCCAGACCTGGGAACCCAGCTCCTTAGAACACCTGCCCCAGGTGTCGTCAGGTGTCGTGTGCACTGATGTCCTTGCTGGTCCCTTGCAGCTCTGTGTGCTGTGGGGTCCCTCACAACAGCGTGCTCCACTGCCCCACTCTCCCAGTGCACACCAAGCCCAGGGCCCTCACCTGTGACACTGGCCCCTGACACGCTCCATCCCCAGAGTCCAGCCTGCACCAAGTGCACACCTGCCTCCCGGCGTGTCCTCCACGCAATCCCCCTGAGGGTGCAGGAGCTCCAAGGCAGGCTCATGACTTGGAGAACCACAGGTTTTTCATGGTGGGCAGTCACATGGGGACCTACACAGCCACAGGGCCCTGCATGGATGCGGCCTCCCGGCTTCCCCAGCCCTGCACCCAGAGTAGCCCTGCACCCATTTGTGTAGTCCGAGCAAGCAGCATGGATGGAGAGCTTTGCTGGGCTGTTGCTCGGGAGAACAGGGGAGGGATGGTTTGTAATGAGCATATTAAGGGCTGCTATGCAAATCAGGGTGCCTGAAAACAGTTTGTTCTCTTAAATAATGCAGTCCTGCCACTGCTGTCTCTTCACTGCTGTATGCATTTGCTCAGAAAACAAGCGGCTACGGCAGGCGAGGTCCAGGGAGCCCCAGGGAGCCCCAGGGCTACCCCTCTTGGCAGTGGGACCTTCAGGGAAGCACAGCTTACTGCGGCTTATCTACATCCTTCCTTCATCAAACATGCTCTGCTCTCTGGGGCTGGGGCTCTGCAGTCTGACCTACCTGCCACTGGGCTCTGCCATTTACCCGAAGGGGGGTGGGGGGGCGTAACTAGCTCCCGCCCCCGACCAGGCTTGTTCCCGCCCAACTTGCTCCCCTGGGTAAGTCTCCTGTGGCGATGCAGCAGGCCGAGCAGACACTCCACACGCGGTATCTCATGGGGACCCAGCCCGTTCTCTGGCCTGAGCACGCTGCCCACGCCGGCCCCTACCTGGCTCCTCCCAAGTACGTCGTCTCTACTACAGACAAAGCCAACACTGAGGCTGCCTCCTTCGGGAAGTGCCCGTTTTCCACAGGGAATGGCCTGCCTGTGCATCTCATCCAACCACTGTACCACAACCCCCAGGCCCCAGCCCTTGGCCCGCCCAAGGTCATGCCCTGTGGACCCTGACGTCACGATGAGCCCAGCCACAGCCGTGAACTACTGCCTGGCCCCAGGGGTGCCATGTGTACTGTCTGATGTGGAACTCAGAACACCTCCACAGCAGCCATCACTGCTCCTCACACAACACGGGCAGGATGGACTCGGGGCTGTGTGACAGGGGACTTGCCCGCATCACACTGCTGGACAGGGCACGGGGCAGACATCAACCAGGGCTGTCTGTTTCCACAGGCTGCCTGTCCCACTGTGGTGGTGTTCTGGGAAATGAGCTGTTGATATGAGACACAGGTAGAAAACAGAAGGATCATTTCCTTCTACCCACACCAACAGAGCAGCTGGCCCAGGACAGGGCGGGAAGGGGCTGAGGCCCCCAGGGCTGGGGTCAGGGGAGGGGAGAGAAGATTCCAGATGCAGGAAGCATATGAGCCATGGTGCAGAGGCAGACAGGTGGGCGTGGGCTGGGGGGACGGGCCTGTGGCTGGGCCCGCATCCCGCAAAGTGGCTGACGTGATGGGCACATCACCAGAGAAGCCAGCAGACGAACACACGCTGAAGTCACAGCACCAGGAATCACAGGATGCCACTGGGCGGCCTGACGCCCCAGTCCTTCGACCCAGCAGAGCGGTGCACGCTTTTCCAGAAGGCAGAAGCTGCTGCTTGCCGGGAGTCAAGGGGGCTGGACTTCCCCCTGCGCAGTGACCAGAGGCTGACAGCTGTGGGTTCACAGAGGGCAGTCTCACCGATGAGGCACAAGCAGTCTGGGGACACACTCAGGTCTCGGACCCCACAATCTCCCTCCCGGAGCGTGATTAACAGGGGCACATCCAGACCATAGCCTGAGTCCCAAAACCACAGCGAGAGGGGCTCAGGAGGTGTGGGAGCATCGGTGAGAGCGAAACCCGGCATCCGTCCCAAGCAGGTGCGGACAGGCACCACACACACCAACAGCATGTGTGGCTGAGACCCGCAATGTCAGCTACGCCTCAGGTGGCAAAGCAGGCACCAGACAGCAGCGGGGACCCCCACACAGCTGTTTGCGATGGTCGCCACCTCTGGATGGTGGGGCTCCCGAGTGCCCAGTCCCTCTTCCTGTTCACTCGGGTTGTCCTCCACAGCAGAGCTCAAGGCTCGCTTTCACTCCAGTCCCTGTATGGTTTGTACGGAACCCAAAGTGCACTCGCGTCTCGTGTCGTGAACTGAACTGCATCCCTCAAAATCCCTGCCTCAAGTTCTAACGCCAGGATCTCCAAACAGAGCCAAGTCCTCTGCAGGCTAGCGTCACAACGAGGTCGCAGGGGAGGGCCCTGACCCCCTATGAGGAAGGGGTCGGGACACAGGCCTGCCCAGAGTGAATGCTTCGTAAGGACACAGGAGGAAGACGCCCCTGCCGTCCCCGGGTGGGGAGACCCCAGAGCAACCAGCCCTGCCAACGCCTTGGTGTTGGATGGGAGCCGCCACGCTGGGAGGCAGTAACTCTGCTGTGCAAGCAGCCTCAGCAAACCAGTACGTCTCGACAGCTCCTGCAGTGTGAAAATACACGGTACAGTAAAACAGAGTTAAGGACAAAACTAAACGATAAATGCCCAAAGGTAACCCAGACCCTAAGCGTCACAGAAGGTGTACTCACTGTGTTTCACATGGAGCGTGAGTTACTTTTACATTAGTACCTCATGTTATTTAAAATACGTTTTAAGGAAGGGGAAAAAAAATGGTAGGAAAGAATTGGTCGCTTACACACCAGCTCTGGATCGAATGCCCCCTGGGTGCTGGGCACCTTGCTGGGTGCTGGAGCTGTGACAGTCACCCCTGGGCTCCCGGGGCACTGTGGGCCATCAGGGCCGCTGGGGGCATGGAGTAGGCAGATTCTGCCATGGCCAGAGCCGGGCCAGGCTCTGTGGGTTCTGCTGACTCTACTGGCCTGGCGGCCCTCCAGCCACCATGGGCAGGTGCCAACACCGGCCTCCCTCCCAGAAGGTTGCCCGTGCATCTCACAGCACTCACCTCTCTTCCAGACCTTTCGTTTCCCCCCAGAGCCCAGGGCTGGGCCCTCGGCATTTCCAGCAGCCTGGGTGGTACAGCGGGGCACATGGCTGCTGTTGCGAGCCTCTGCTCATAGCCTGGTGTGGCTCAGACACTCATGCACAAGCAGACGGCTCTTCCAACCCCTCCTGCCTTGTGGGCACTGCACCTGCCCCGAGATGCGCTGGCTCCCGGAAGCTACTCCTCCACTGTGTGGCTTCATCCCCCTCTTCTGCCCTGACCCTGCCTCCCCAGCGGCATGAGGGTAGAGGGACCTGCCCGGGACATGGGTCTATAACGTCACAAGAAAGAGCTGCATGCTGGTCCTACAGCCTGGCCCGTGGTGGGCCTAGCTTGGTGACCTTGTGAACTCTGGCTTGACCTTGCCATCTCTAAAGTGGAATGATCAGACCTGGCTGAGAGCAGTGTACCTGGGAGGCAGGGTGGGTGTGGCAGAGTCCTCTTCCCGAGGACGAGGGCTGGGGGGGGGGGGGGCGGGGGGACTTCATCAGACACGCAGGGCCTGCAAAGTAGGAAAGAGGCAGGGCTGATGGCGAGAGCCCTCAGCACGGCACAGAAGACGACTCATCAGCCCAGGCTCCAGCTGGCAGCAGGAACATTCCAGAAGACGAGAGTGCAGGAAGGTGGCTGAGGACTGGCTGGAGGGGCATGAGGGAGTCTTGGCAAGTGGAGGAAAGGGCTCGGTGAGGGGGTGTGGCCTAGAAAGAGACCCCCCACCTCGGCCAGGTGCAGGAAGCTGCGTAGTCAGCCGAGGCCCCCGCCCCAGCCTCAGCACCTGCCCTCCCGACCCTGCGGAAGGACAGCTCGGTCCCTGTGCCCGCGCCCCCAGGGCTTGCCTGGGCAGCCTCACACTGATCAGCTGAAGGAAGCATGACGCTCCCTTCTGTCCACATGCCAAGGCTCAGACCCCTGCCCCAGTGATGGGCCTGATCCAATCCGCCTCTCAGCAGTAGCTACCGCCTTCCAAGGTCAGGGCACCCAGTGTCCAGCCGTCCAGATCCAGCGTGTGGCCCTGGCTGAGTCTACCTGGCGTCGTCCACATGCCAGGGACAGTGTCCTGCCGACAGCTGATGTGGAGGGCAGCGCCCCACGGCAGGGAGCAGCGTGCACCTGGAGGCTGGGCCTCGTGCTCTTTCCTGCCAGCTGCTGTCCCCTGTGTCGGTAGAGAGGGCTCAGGAGTGGACCTGCCTTGGTGTGTGTGTGTGTGTATGTGTGTGCACGCGCGCATGCGTGTGTATGCACATGGGTGCTCACCAGGACCAGGGCAGCTCTCTCCATTGCCCACACAGCCTCTCTGGCATGGCCATTGGTGTCCTCTCCAAGGGGCTGTCGGCCAGGCCGGGCCACCTTTCCTCCCTGCCCTCTGCCTCCCTGCCCCACACTCACCAACCTCAGGACAGACACTGAGATTCCCCCAGGGCCAGAGAGAGCATCTGGCAAGGAGTGGGTGCTGTCATGGGGACCCAAGGAATGGGTTGCTGCTTTTGAGGTTACGGCTCCCAAAACGCCCAGGCAGGCTCAGCGAGGGGAGGAGTCCATTCACCTGACAGATGACGGACAGCAAAGCCTGTAAGTCTCAGGGAAATGACTCGACCATGGTGTCCAATACCTAAGGGCACTGCATGGCTACAGAGCAGGTGGAGGGTTTCGGTGAGTGGCCCACAGGGTGCTGGACCCTGGGAAGGTCCAAGGGTTACAGCAGGTGCGGGAGCACCTTATAGACAGCTGAGGCCTGTAGGGCAGGAAGCCCTGCCTGGTTCAGACTGCAGGACACACTCCACAGAGGCCCACGTCTTCCTGAGCCGATGCTGGGCAGAGCCCAGGCCCCCTCCTGCCCGTCAGTCTGGGAGGCCTGGAGCGGCTGAGGTCTGTCCTCAGGTCCCTTCTCCAGTGAAGCTGGACCAGACTAGAATATGGGTCTCTGGGGACCCAGAACAGGCTGCCATCATTTGTTTGCTTTGCTCCCCTCTTCCTGCGCTAATGCATTTGCGTTTCCCAGAAGCGCTTGGTACAGGGCACAGAGTGCTGGGAGTCGAGGGGCTGAGGCCGCACCTCAGGGGAGGGGGCAGGTTGGCTCAGGGCCTGGTGCCAACTCAGGGCTGACGTTGTCCTCGCGGCCCCCTACCCGCCCCTCTCACTGCCCACAGGTTGCAGCCCGACCCAGGGGCCTTCGGTGGCCTGGCAGGCGCTCACCAAGGTGACGTGCCTGTCCTCCGCGGCCGCCTGGCCTCCCACACCAGCACCTGGGCCTCAACGTGCCCCCTATGGGGGATGCCCCCTCCGTTTCAGCCCCTGCAATTCAGCTCTAGGGCTCACCCAAAGCAGGTCCACTCCTGAGCCCTCTCTACCGACGCAGGGGACAGCAGCTGGCAGGAAAGAGCACGAGGCCCAGCCTCCAGGTGCACGCTGCTCCCTGCCGCGGGGCGCTGCCCTCCACATCAGCTGTCGGCAGGACACCGTCCCTGGTACATGGACTCAGCGGGGCCAGGGGACTGGTCCTGTCGGCCCCAGCTGGACCCGGTGCTGAGTGGTAAGTACGGGCAGCGGGGGTCCCGGGTGTGTACCTGCAGACTCTGTGAGTCAAGGAGATGGGACAGGCAGCTGCGGGGGCGACGGCCATGAGAAGTTCTTAGACAGAACATTGGAAAGGAGATGGCTGGCGAGGAAGAAACAGGGACCTGCGGGGACTGCTCAGGTATTCAGCAGGACACTCAGGTCCCTGAGGCTGTGGGCAGGAAGTACCTGGGAGGCCTCGCCGGGAGGAAAAGTGACCAGGACCCAGGCAGAGTCACGAGAGCCTCTGACTCGTTCTCAGACAGCAAACCACAGAACCCGTAAGGCATTCAGTAGCTGGCATGGAACAGTCCTGCATCAGTCCTGGAGAGTAACTATCCATAGACTAAACCCTGCTCCAATCCTTCCTAAAAACATAATGGAGGCCGGCGCCACGGCTCACTAGGCTAATCCTCCGCCTGCAGCGCGGGAACACCCGGTTCTAGTCCCGGTTGGGGAGCCGGATTCTGTCCTGTTCGCTCCTCTTCCAGGCCAGCTCTCTGCTGTGGCCAGCGAGTGCAGTGGAGGATGGCCCAAGTGCTTGGGCCCTGCACCCCATGGGAGACCAGGAGAAGCACCTGGCTCCTGGCTTCAGATCAGCGCGGTGCGCCGGCCGCAGCGGCCATTGGGGAGTGAACCAACGGCAAAGGAAGACCTTTCTCTCTGTCTCTCTCTCTCACTGTCCACTCTGCCTGTCAAAAGATAATAATAATAATAACGGAAGCAAATCCCCAAAGGAGGGGCCAGTTTCTAAGCAATTTAACTGTGTCCAGGACTCTCCAGGGTGTGGCCTTCCAGTAGCCAACAGGTATCTGGGGAAAGGGCCAGGGAGGCTGAGAAGCTGACAAGCAAGGCCCACCCCAGGGAGAAAAACAACCAATCAAACCGAGAATTGATAGGATGACAGGGTCAGCCAGGAGGACGTCTGAACGGTTACTGTAACTGCATTTCCCCTGTTCACAAAGCTAAGTAACGTCACAGAAAATACAAAAACGATCCGTGCTGAACACACCTTCGCGAAACTTATAGTGTCTGAGATGAAAATCAACAGAATGAAGCAAATAGCAGGACGGAAAATACATCAACTGGAAGACAGCAGCAGACACCATTCACACTGGAACAAAGAAACTTTAGAAGAGTATCGGCAAGCTCTGAGCCAGCCTCACTTGACTGAAGGGGTCTATGACGGGGTCCTCTGAAGGAGAGGACAGTGGGGGAAGGCAGAAAAAAATAAGAAATATGGCCAGGGGCTGGCGCTGTGGCGCAGTGGGTTAAAGCCCCAGCCTGCAGTACCAGCATCCCGTACGGACGCTGGTTGGATTCCCAGCTGCCCCACTTCTGCTCCAGCTCTCTGCTCTGGCCTGGGAAGCAGTGGAAAATGGCTCAAGTCCTTGGGCGCCTGCACCCATGTAGGAGGCCCACAAGAAGCTTCTGACTCCTGGCTTTGGCCTGGCCCAGCCCCAGTCATTGTGGTCACTGTGGCCATTTGGGAAGTGAACCAACGGATGGAAAATCTCTCTCTCTTTCTACCTCTCTACCTCTCTCTACCTCTCTCTGAAACTCTGCCTTTCAAATAAATAAAATGAACCTTTTAAAAAAAGAAATAATGGCCAAATTCTTCCAAAATTGAGTCAAAAAAATCTAAACTCACAGATCCAGGAGGCAAATAAACCCCAAGTATAAGAAATATGAAACAGGGAGGGGGTCTAGCATGGTATGGCAGTGGTGAAGCTGTTGCCTGTGATGTGGGCATCCCGTATGGGCGTGGATTCCAGTCCTGCCTGCTTTACTTCCGAACTTTCCGATCCAGCTCCCTGCTAATGCATCCAGAGACACAGCAGAAGACGGCCCAAGTGCTTGCCCCTGCCACCCACAGGGAGAACCAGATGGAGTTCCAGGTTCCTGGCTGCGGACGGGCCCAGCCCGGGCTGTTGTGGTTATTTGCGGCGTACTGACAGCACTAAACAACCATCAGAAAAGAAGAGCACAGCTCAAATTTATGATTTCAGCTTCCACTTTAGAAAATGAGGAACAGAAAAACAAATTAAATCCAGTAAGAAAAGCAGTGAGAAATAATGAATGGCAAAGTAGAAATCAATGAATAGAGAAGAGAAAAGCCAACGAAACCCAAAGCTGGTTCTTTGAGAAGTTCTACTCAACTAACAAACCTCTAGCTAAGCTGACCGAGCCAAAGGAGAGAACACATGAACCATGGATTTGGGGAAAGAAAGCGGTAACACATTATAGGTTCTGCCAACATTATGAGGAAAACAAAGGAATATTACGGAAATCTTTATGTCATTAATTTTTTTTTTTTTGACAGGCAGAGTGGACAGTGAGAGAGAGAGACAGAGAGAAAGGTCTTCCTTTTGCCGTTGGTTCACCCTCCAATGGCCACCGCGGCCAGTGTGCTGTGGCCGGCGCACCACGCTGATCCGATGGCAGGAGCCAGGTACTTCTCCTGGTCTCCCATGGGGTGCAGGGCCCAAGCACTTGGGCCATCCTCCACTGCACTCCAGGGCCACAGCAGAGAGCTGGCCTGGAAGAGGGGCAACCGGGACAGAATCTGGCGTATGTCATTAAATTTGACAACTCAGATTAAATGGTTAAATTCTCTGATAGACAAACCAGAGCTCACTAAAGAAAAAAACAAACAAACAAACAGAGGATCTGAATTGTCTCCAATGTGTCTACTAACAAAATTGGATTTGTAGTGAAAACGCTTCTCCTGAAGAAACTCCAGGGTCAGATTATTCCACAAGTAACTTCTACCAAATATTTCAGAACTACATAATACCAATTCTTTATCAACTCTCAGGAAATCAAAGAAGGAATGCCCCTCAGCTCAGCCTGTGAGACCAGCACTATCCTGGCACCAAAATCAGACAGTTACGCTATAAGAAAACTACCGTATTCGTTTACAAAGAGCAGCGGCAAATTTCCTAAAACGTTTTCTTTAGGAAATCGAGTTTGAGATGCCCGAAAAGAACAACATTATCAGCAGCTACAGCTTACCTCTTGAATGCAAGGGTGGTTTAACCACTTTATTAACCAGCTAAACAGAGCAACCATACGATGGTCCCAGCAGACACAGAAGAAACATCTGGCACAATGCAGTATTCACTCCTGACAGAGACTCAGCACAGAGGAGGGCAGAGAACAGTCGGCCTCAGCCTGACGAAGGACACAGCAAGGGGACCCAGCGCTCCCCGTCGGACGAGGGACGCGGTAAACCGTGCAGCCCCACCACTCCAGTCCAGTATCGTGCTGAGAGTGTGGGCTGGTGCTCAGAAGAAATAAACAGACAAGTCAGACTGGGAAAGAAGCGGAGCTGTCTGTAGGCTCCAGTGACGTCATCAACTCTGTAGAAGATCTACACACAGTGGAATCTACACACGCAGCTGGTGAGTGGGGCTAGGGCTGCAGGATGTAAGATGGACACAGAAACAGCAATTGGGTTTCTATTCTAGCAACAACCATCACAGACAAAAATATAAAAAATAATACCACTTACTGAAGCATAAAGAAGCCAAGATACTTAGGGGAAAACCAGACAGAGTATGTGTACAACAAACTCCACTCCTTGGAAAACCAGAGAGGACCTATGTTAAGTGGGGAGATCACGCCTTGATTGTGGATAGGAGGACCTGGCCCTCCCCAAACTGCTCTCTGCAGGCAGCAAAATTCCAGTCAAAATCCCAGCAAGCCTTGCATTTTAAATAGAAAAGGACAAGATGAATGGATTCGTGTGAAATGCAGAAGACCTAGAATGGCCAAAATGCTACCTGATGTCGCGTTTCCACAGAGCTCCGATGGCCACACTGTATGGTATTAGCTTCCAGGTGGACAAGCAGGCCACAGTCAGAGAATAAGGGGCCCGGCAGCAGATCCACACATACACAGACAAGAGACGCCTGACAAATGTGCGAAACCTTCCCAGCCAACGGATGCTGCCGGACGATTCCACGGGCACATGCGGAAATGCGCTGCAGCCATACTTTGTACAATTTACAACAATTCACTCAGCATGAGTCAGAGCCCAAATGTGAAACCTGAAGTTAGAAAAAACTCCTAGAAGAACGCACAGGAGAAATTCTTTATGACTCTGCATTAGGCCAACATTTATTACTTATGACACCAAAAGCACACTCTGTCAGAGAAAAATTCGATCAGTCAGACTTCATAATTGAACACTGGTGCTCTCCGAAGACACTGCTAGGCGCATGACAGGTTGCAGGCCGGGAGAATCTATTTGCAGGTCCCAAATTTGATGGAAGATTTTTATGCACAATCTATAAAGCATGCTTGAATGTCAATAATAAGAGAACCCAACAGAAGAATAAGAAAAGATCTGAATAAACATTTTGTACAGATAATGAAGAAGGTAAAGAGGCTTGTGGTGAGAAGCCGTCAGTAGGGACCTGCCCATCACATCTACAGTGTGACACGACCTGTTGCCTACCGGGAAGAGCTGGAGTGAAAACTGACCTTACCAGGTACTGGGGAGGACAGGGGGGACTTGGCATGCCCACACACTGCCAATGGAGGTGCGGAACGGCCACATCACTTTGCGGAATGGTTTGACAATTTTCTTGGAAAGGTAAACATGCAACTATTATGTGACCCAGAAATGCCACTCGCAGGCAGCCACTCCCACTTAATGAGAGCACGCATCCACACAAAGCCCCTGTCACCCAGGGTCCAGCCCCCCAGGGAATGCATAAGGAAACCCACGGTGCTCACACACGGCAGAGTGCGCCCGAGAGACACAGCCGCAGACTATTGACGCACACCAGACCTCCACGGAGCACCCAGCGAGCATCCAGAATCAAAGGCCTGAGAGCAGAGCGTGTGGGGCACAAATCCATTCACAAAAGATTCCGGAAGGTGACGACGGATCCACAGTGAGAGGAAACGGAGTGCTCAGGACACGGTCGTGCTGGGGGTCTCACGGCGTGGGGCCCTCATTTCTTCAACGTATCAAGTGATTCACTTTGTATATGTTCACTTTACTGTATGCCAATTAGACCACAACAAAACTGCCTTAAAAATCAAAATCCAATGACCCATATCCATCGTGGAACACAGGTTCACTTTTGTCACTGTCCGCACCCAAGGCCACGGCTTCCTCTGGCGAGCAAGGCCCCCCCCCCCACGCACAGTCACGGCCCTGGGGGCTGTGTGGAGCAGGATCCCCCGCACAGGGAAGCTGCCTGCCCCCCCTGCAGCCCTGGTGTGGGGAGCAACTCGGACTAGACTAAGTTACTGGAATTAAGACTTATTCTGTGCATCTGCTCTCCCACAATATGGCGCTGGGAGAGGAGAAAACAGCTTCTACGCAGCTGCCTCTTGCCAACTTGAGTGATGACCTCCAGGAGCTGATCCTGCTCCTGATTGGAGGACAGCAGCGTACTCGGCGTGTGGGCAGCTGAGTTGGGATTGGTGGAGGAGGACTATAAAGGAGGAGAGAGACGGCATGCACCAGGAACATCTAAGGGGACACCTGTGCAGCCCCCGAGAGAGCCGGCCGGCGGTGTGCCACTCCCCCGCAGAAGTGGGGAAAGTGGCAGGGGGAACTGCCCTTCCACGGAGGTGGAAGCGATAGTAGCCAACCCGGGAAGAACCAGCAGCAAACCCGGGGAGGGCCGAGCAGACGAAAGAACAGCGCAGGGTCCTGTGTCGTTCCTCCACGAAGAGGGGGAGCGACGTAATGGTGCCGTGACTCGGATATGAAGCCTAGGCAGGGTTTGGTGTCGTTCCTCCATGAAGAGGGGCAGCGACATAATGGTGCCGTGACTCGGATAGGAAACTTAGGAGGGAAGAAGCGGGAAGAAGTGGAAAATACCGGAGAGAGAGACTAGCAAAGAGCCTAGGGGAAAGCCGGACGGAAAAGGTGCCGGAAGAAGCTATTGAAAGCCTAGGCATAGACTCGGATATGGACTGTGGGAAAGAAGTTAGGATTGAAAGTGAAAGCAAGAAGAAACTTAGACTCAGATACGGACTGCAGGTTGAAAGCGAAAGTGAAACCTAGAAGAAACACCACGGACTGTGGGGAGAGGCCAGGAGAAATGAGAGGGGAATATTGTTGGAAGAAAAGTTAGGGAAACATACCGGGTAGAGAAAAATGTTAGGGAAATTGAAGCCGCCGCGGGGCGAGGCGCCGAGAAGCCGCAGGGATAAGAGAAACAGTTTAGAAGTAAAATGAGAGAAATAGGAATGCTGGCAGATAGAAGTAAAATAGGAGAGATAGGAATGCCCGGAGGTAGAGAAATAGAGAAAAATAAGGCCTCCCCACAACGTGGCAATGAGAGAGCTTGGATTCGGTCTGCCTGATTAGTAAGACGATAAGCACTTGTGGGCGGCTGCAGGTCACTGAAGACAGGCACGTTATCAACACCAATAAGTCTCCCCACAAGACGGCAATGAGAGGGCTTGGATTCGGTTTGCCTGATTGGTAGGGCTTGTAAGCACCTGCAGGCAGTTCTAGCAGAGCAGAGCATGCGCTGCAGGGCACCGAACACAGGCACGCATCAGCGCCTAAAAACCTCCTCACAACATGGTGAAGAGAGGACCCGGATTCGGTTTGCCTGATTGGTAGGGCTTGTAAGCACCTGTGGACAACTCTAGCAAGCAGAGCAGAGTGTGTGCCGCGGGGCACCGAAGACAGGCATGTATCAACGCCAAAAATAAAAAGAAAGGGGGATCTGTGGGGAGCAACTCGGACTAGACTAAGTTACTGGAATTAAGACTTATTCTGTGCATCTGCTCTCCCACAATATGGCGCTGGGAGAGGAGAAAACAGCTTCTACGCAGCTGCCTCTTGCCAACTTGAGTGATGACCTCCAGGAGCTGATCCTGCTCCTGATTGGAGGAGAGCAGCGTACTCGGCGTGTGGGCAGCTGAGTTGGGATTGGCGGAGGAGGACTATAAAGGAGGAGAGAGACGGCATGCACCAGGAACATCTAAGGGGAACATCTAAGGGGACACCTGTGCAGCCCCCGAGAGAGCCGGCCGGCGGTGTGCCGCTCCCCCGCAGAAGTGGGGAAAGTGGCAGGGGGAACCGCCCTTCCACGGAGGTGGAAGGGACAGTAGCCAACCCGGGAAGAACCAGCAGCAAACCCGGGGAGGGCCGAGCAGACAGAAGAACAACGCAGGGTCCTGTGTCGTTCCTCCGCGAAGAGGGGGAGCAACACCTGGGAGTGGGCGCTGCAGGACCTGCTCGGAGGACAACCTCGGGTTCAGAGAGGCGGCTCCTCCCCCAGCGTGGGGGCAGCCCTCACCACAGCCTGCTGCCTCTACCCTGAGGGTCCACTTACAAACACCAAAACAGAAAACAGGTTTCACCAAGAGCCCAAGGGCAAACAGCTCAAGCACGACACTGGCACAGGTTCAGTCTTTCTCAATCTCCATCAGGTAGAGGCGAAACGTTTGGCTTTGAATGTATTCTCAGGTGAACTCTATTGTTTTTCAAGCGGTGAACGCAGAACCTCCCCACCGCTGGGTCGGGGACCCCTGCCTGTGTGCTTGTGGCTGCTCCCTGGACCCCACAAGAGGGCCGCTCGAGGGGTGTGACTATGAGCGTCTCTCACTGCACCCACTGGCTAGGCCTCCAGGTCTGCCCAGGGTACATGGGGCGAAAATCGTGGTCTGCCCCTCCCCCAGGGCTAACTCCAGGACCAAATGGGTAGGGATGTCCTGGGGCATGGGACCTCCCCACTGTGTGTCCTCACAGCTCCCAGCCCACTCACATGGCCCCCTGAATGCCTGGAGTCCAGCCGGGCTCTGGCCCTGGTCCCGGCTTCAGACTGCTGCTGGTGCCTCAGCCTAACGGGACCCTGCCCGGGTCAGAGAGCCCTCTGGGAGCCCCTCCCCCGCTCCGGCCTCTGGGAGCTCCACTCCCAGAGCAGGCAGCGCACTTGTCAGCGTGTGCTGGGGGAGGGGAAGATGGTGGATTAATTTTAAAATTTAACTTGCTTTCCTTTTCCCACAGGGAGAAGCAGTGGGAACGGCGTTCTAAAAATAGTCTGGCCTGTCAAAACCGCTAACTATCAGGCAGGGCCAAGGCAGGCTGCTCGGGAGGGAGTGCGGCGAGGAGCGGCAGGGGTCCCAGGCCCAGGAGCTTCCTGGTGCCAACACCCTGGGCACAGGTGGCCAGGGGGCAGCCCTCGGTTCCAGCTCGGTGTCCGCTCAGGTGGTGCCATCCAAGCCCTGCACAGGCATCCCAGGAACACCGCCTGACAGCCCCGCCCACCCGGTAAGGAGCAGTAGCCCCACCCCCAAGTCAGATGCTGGCACTGGACCCCACGCTTTGCTCTCCACCCCGCTCCTCACCCCTCACTGAGGACAGAACTACCGTGACTCCCACCTCCACCGAGGCTCAGAGAAGGGGAGCGCCTCTCGTGAGGCACCCAGTGCGCTGGTGCTGTCCCCGCCCGCAGACCCTGGGGCTAGACACGCTCCAGCTGGGCCTCTGTCCACCACCTGCCTCCCTCTCCAGGAAAAGAACAAATTCTGCAGAGAGGGGACAGGAGAAGATGGGAGGAGGCCTGGGACCACCAAAGTGGGGGGCGTGCTTGAGCATGTGGCCCATGCCCCCTAGGGATGCAAAGTCAGTGCTCCACGACCCACAAGCCACAGAGAGCACCCTGGGATGCCGGCCTTTCCAGGGTGGACAGGGGACTGCAGGTGGTCCAGAGAGAACGAGGCATCGGGCGCCAGGCTGGGGGTCCCTGTGGCATGCACCGGAGGTCAGACCAACAACTTTGAAGGAAAAGTCCTAACAATGAGCACCTTGACTCCAAACAGGCGAAAAACACAACTCTATCTTGGGAAGCGTTCCACGCGAGCATGCCAGTGATCGCGGGGGCTGAGAACACCCCGCAGCCACGATCAGCATGCACGTGAAACGTATCACAGAACACACCTGTGATGCCAGTCGGGCGCATCCGCCTGTTCTCACGGCATCATGCACACGCATCCATTGCCTTTCCCACGAGGCCTGGACAAGCAGCTGACAGCTCAGGCCCCAACAGGCCACGGGACCCGCGTCTGCCCTGAAAGCACAGGGCTGGGGGCCTCGGGCCTCAAGGACATCGCTGGTAACCACGCCAGCCTTGTGCCCTCCACGCATTCGAAGGCTCAGGCTACTTGGAGTCCAGCCCACCTGAACCCCACACTACAATGGGAAGGGTGGCACCCATGTGCACGGGCTGCTGTGGGTCCAGCCCTCTGGGGCCATCAGTTCTCGTAACCCAGCAACACCCATTGTGTGACAGTCAGGATCCTCATGCCATTGTGGCGGCCAGGGACGGGTGTGCATGTGTGTATGTGTGTCAACGCTGGCTCAGCAGCCCCTGGGGTGCCCTTACTCCCCTCTTCTAACCGTTCACGAGATCCTGGCTGCTTGCTCGGGAGTCTCCCAGGGGGCCTGGAAGGGTGCTGTGGTCCCAGAGCACTGCAGGCAGAGGGAGTGAAGGGTGGGAAAAAACACTGAGAACAGGGCCAGACGAGGGCGCCCAAAGGTAGCCACAGTGCACCCAGACCTCGGCCGGGGCCTCACACCCCCGTTTTATTACCAGGCCTTGGCTGGAAAATCTGTGATACGTAATCTGATTAAGGAGAGCCCCATTGGCAGCCTTCTCCCACTCTCTCCCCTCCGGGCCGTGGGAAGGGCGTTTGGTGTGGATCATCTTTCCCAGTAATGGGGTTATTTGGGGCCTGGTGGCGCTGGGGAACATTACGACGTGCGGCTGCTGGACTGTGACAGCAGGTGTTTGTCCGTGCATCTGTGGAAAGCGCTCGCAGCACAATCTCCCCATCAGGGCACACACGTGGGCAAGGACACTGGGAAATTGAATCTTGTGACTAATTAATGGTTTTAATGCCTATGATTAGGCCGCAGAAACAGTCTATTTTCTGAAAGATAAGTTTCGTCCTGTTTGAACGGGGACTCCAGGGCCCTGCTGAGGCTGACGCCAAAGGGCTCGGCTACGCTAATCAAATTCAGAAGTTCTAACTCCACCGCCTATGTCGCCACAAGCTGACCGGAGTGGGTGCTCTGTGCCAGGCTGGAGCCAAGGGTGCTGGCAATGTCCTGCCTGCTGGGCCTGGGCCAGGCCCCGAAGCCGCCGCACGGGCAGACTATGGTCTCCACCCCAAGTGGGGGACCTGGGGTGCTATGAGCATTCCAAGGGGTGATGGTATTGATGGGGGGGGGTCCCTCGGTGACATCCAGAGTGGTGACTGTCATACCTGAGGGAGGGAGGCGGTCTTGGCACCAGGGGTGAGAGGCCAGGGATGATGTCAGGGTGCCCAGGCGCAGGGGCTTGCAGGGGGAGCCCACACATGCCTGGTGAGAATGGCTGTCGGCACCTCCGGCTAAGGCCAGGCGTGCTCTGCAGCGGGCACACAGGCACACACACAGTGGCATGTGACGGCTTGCACATGTGCACGCACACAGGCCCGTCAGGGGCTAGGCATCGTATGGTTGGCTCCTGAAGTCCAAAGTCCAGGCAGGGTAGTGGGATGGTGACCACCAAGACAGGCTCCAGGCCTAGCCTGCTGACCCGCTCTGGGCACGATGCACAAGTCCTAGCCTGTGTGTGTGTGGTACACAGGGTAACATCAGGCCCCTGACAGGGCATTTCTGCCCACTTGTCCCCACGGCTGCACTGAAGGCTAAGGGGGATTCACCCAGATGCTGGAAGGTGGGGAAGACCCAGACCCATGAGGTGGACAGGACGGCATGAGCAAAGGCCGAGTGGCACGGCACAGCCCATGTGTATATGTGTGTGTGTGTGCACATGCATGAACACATGCGTCAGGCAGGAGGGGGCACATGTGTATGTGCCCAGCATGGCTTGTGGTGGAGCACACAGGGGTGCTTGGGAAACAGGCCTCACTGTTCCCATCTGGACGAGCAGGGACCTCAAGGCAGGTGTGGCAGGGAGGCCAGGCTCAGGCCACCAGCTGGGAGCCCACTCCCCACATTGCAGGTTCTGAACAGACCACACCGGGGAGGGGGCAGGGCTGAGACACTAACCTCAGCCCCGTCTTCCACAGAGCTGGCGTCCACAAGCCACAGGAGGGTCACAGCCTGCATCGCGCTGCTGACTGAGATTTTAAATCCCATTTATCCAGAGGGGGCCGTCCATGGTAGGTGAAAAACTCAGGATTCTCAGGGACGCCAGGACCAACCACGGGCCTCCTGAGCTGTTGTCTGCCAGGAAACGGCGCCACAGGAGAGCCTATGGTCTTGGGGCCCACAGGCCTGGCCTGCCTCTGGCTCTGGGGATGCAGGGCAATGCACACCTGATCAGGGGTCCCCGGGGCTCATTGCACAGGGTGGAAGAGCTGTGTTCAAATCCAGCCTCACTCGGGCAAGACGCTCACTCTCTCTGAGCCCATCTCTTCCAGCAAGGCTGCGAGGACGACACTGGGGGTCACTGCCACTTCTCTGGAGCCCCTTGTGCCAATACCCCACTCCCTGCTCCCCCTCGGCTGGCCCATTTCCTCCACCACATTTTCCCTTGATTTCTCCCAGCACCTGCTCAGGTCCCACCTCCGGCTCTCCCTGCTCCGCACCTGCTCAGCAGGGGGCCGGGCTCTGCCACTGCTGCCCGTCAGGTAGGAGCTGCCTCTCCATGCCGCAGGCCTAAGCCCAGCACCCTCTTGTTACGGAAGCCTTCCCTGGGCTCCCTGCCTGCTGCCTCAACCCTCAGGCCAACCTGGGAGGAGGCTGGGGCACTGGGAGGGGAAGGGAGGGCGCCCACCTGTGTGTGCTGCCCTGGACAGGAGCCCCAGGAAGGCTGACTGCAGGCCCAACGCCCACCCAGCTCTTGGCATGGAGGTGCAGTGGGAGGGTGGGGGGCAGGCGCTGACCAGTGGGGGAGCTGGGACAGGGTGCCGCGACACATGCTGCAGCCAGGTTTGGTCCGCTCTCAGGAGGCCAGGTGTCCACCCTCGCCTCCTCACTTTCACATTCCCAGGATCTTGCTCTCTGCAGACGGCCGCCCAGGCTCCACGAGACTCGAGGTTCCATGTGGTTCCTGACCCAAGGGGCTGGTTCGTGCACAGGACAACTCCCGGCTCCTGGGACTCCACCTGGCCCTGAGACCTAGCCGCCCACTAGCCGGGATTCCTCAGCTTCTGTCAGCTACAGCTGGTTCACAGGCGCTTGCCCAAGCAGGCCTAGCCCGAGGCAGTTTCCCAAGCTTGCTGTCCGGACAGTGGTATCAGAAAAAAAGGGGAGTTCTGAGACTAAAGACGTGCATCTCAGTTACGGTGGGGGTCGGGTTCCCTTACAGGGTGACTCTGCAGAGGCTCAGCTGGCTGAGGGGCACAGTGTCTCCGAGGGGCACTGTCAGCAGCATCCCACTCACAACCAGCACAGCCCTCCTGGAGCCAGGCCCACCTCCAGGATGCCAGGGGGAGCCCCGGGCATCTACGCGCCCTGGGGTGATCTTTCTCCCTCACTCTGCAGCACCCGGGGCACCAGGCTCCTGCTCGAGAGCGCTCAGTGGCTCGGCCTGTGCTGGCCCCGGCCTCCAGGGGAGGGTACAGCAGGTCCAGGCACTAAGTAAAGGCGTGCAAGCCGAGAATTCATTGTCCCTGAAAGGCCATGCATGTGACAGAGGCTGTGTCCATCCCGTGGGTCACCTGCTGTCAGCTGATGGCCTGGGAAGATGCATTCAGCTCCCCTTCTAACCCCAGAGTGACCACAGCAAAAGGCAGGAAAACCCCAAACGCCAGCATTCGCCCAGCACCCACTGTGTGCTGGGCACTGTTCACACTTGAACTTGACAGGTCTTCCAGGGGAGACATAAGACAACCGGCTCGCCCACAGCCTGGCTCCTTCTGCTGAGGCTCCGAGGGCCAAGCGCGCGGCCACAGTGAGGCCAAGATCCACCCAGACTCTGCTCATGGCAAGCCCGCATCTGCCCATGACCCCAGTTCCCCAGTAGGAGGAACAGCGCGGCCAAGAAGCGGGGAAGTCAGCAAGATCCCGTGTCTCTTGTCAGCTCTCCATGGCCCCCCTGGCAGGCAGGATCCCCACCCCTTGCTGGATTCTGAGCTCTCCAACCCTGCCCGTGAGACTCGGGGGAGTCACAGTGCCCAGGGACCCTCCCAGCTCCAGCAGCCTGCGCGTCCTGATTCAGGCACGGCTTTCACCCTGAGCCTCACGGCTTAATTGCTAGGCCATGGCTGATAGGATCTGCAATCAAGGATGGCAGGGAGGGCTGGAAGTGGACACGTGGCTGAGTGCTCACCACCATCACCTGGCTTCCCAAAGCATCTTTTCCAATTATCCAAAGACCCCCTCCAACAACCCCCACACTCGGCGATACCATCAGACTGCCCAGGGGACCTCTGGTGCACCCGCCAGTGACAGCCTGAGACTGGCCTGGGGAGGGAGGGGCTCGTGCACCTGGCTGCACATGGTGGCCAGGAGAAAGCCGTCAAGCTCCACCTGCCTCTGTGCAGAACCTCACACCCTCTGCAAGGGGCACAAAACGGGCCGGGGGCCCTGCTGGGGCCCCTTGCTCTCTGTGCCACTTACACATACTCATAGAAAGCGGCCTGTCTGGCAGGCCCTGCTTGGCCCTGGCAGGTTGCTCTGGGAGGCAGGCTCAGGCCTTCACCAGCAAAGGGGGACGAGCTGCCTCAGTCACCTGGCGGGTTGGGGGCTCCAGTCCCAGGACCCCAATCCTTGGTGTATGCATGCCAGCTACCACTTTCCTTTCCCCGCGGCCACCAGGCACCACTCCGGTGATTCGGTCTCTGTGACATTGCCTGCTCTGGTTCCTGGACGTTCCGCATCGGTGGAACTGTGCCACCAGGACCTTTCGGGTCCGGCGTCTTCGCGGCGGTTTTGCAGGCCTGTCCGTGTTACAGCACAGGCCTGCACTGCACTCCTTTTCAGCGCTGACCGGTTCTCCGCTGGACGCATGCGCCGCTCTCCTACCCCGGCTTCTCGGCTGATGGATGCTGTTGCTGCTTCCACATTTTGGCTGCTGCTGCGAACGCTGGTGTGCAAGTCTTCGTGTGAATGCGTTCAGTCTCGTGGGTCTCCAGGAAGGACACTGCTGGATCGCAGGGTCACTCCCTGCTTCACACGCTGAGGGACCCACAGGCTGTTTTCCAACGCAGCTGCACCGGGTCACCCTCCCAGCAGCTGCGTGGAGGCTCAGCGTCTCTGAGCGGCCAGCAGCGCCTGATGACGAGGGTCGTTTGGGCTCCGGCCGCCCTCGGTGGTGAGGGGCCGAGTCTCACTGTGGTTCTGATCCGCATTCCCACGAGGACTGAAGGCTGATGCTGGCATCCCATGTGCTTTCTCCTTGAGAGATCGTGCATTCAGCCCTCTGCCATTTTTTAGGTTGGATTATTCGTTCTTTTTGTTATTGAGCTGTGAGAGTTCTTTATATGTTCCAGACCCAGTGCCTTATCCAGTCCCTGACACGCAAACCCTTTCTTCCACTCTGCGGCTCGCATTCGGTCTGGATGGTGTCCTCACAAGCACTGACGATCTCATTTTGATGAAGTCTAATTTATCTCTCTACATATTTTTTTGCTTTTACTTTTGTTGTTCTACCGAGGAAACCCTGCCAAATCCAAGGTCCTGAAGACAACCCCCCGAGAGTTTTACAGTTTACCTTTTACATGGAGGCATTTAATTAACTTAATTCTTTCGCATGTGGACAAGCCAGCAGTTTAAGCACCATTTTTGGAAAACATTCTTCTTCCTCTATTGAATTATCTTGGCATCTTGTCGAAACTCAATTGGCCATAAACACACGGGTTTATTTCTGGACACTCTATTTTATTAAATTGATCTGTGTCCATCCCTGTGCCAGACCACACTGTCCTGACGGCCACAGCTTGTAGCAACTTTGAAACTGGGGAGAGTGAGTCGTTTCCTTGGCTCTCCTGGGTCCCTTGGAGTTTTGCTCAGGGTTCCGAGTCAGCAGCTTCTCCCCCTACCAAGAAGCCAGCTAGGACTTGACGGGGCCTGTGCTGCACCACAGACCACAGGGGAGAAGCAGGCCATCCACTCCACTGACACAGGCCTTTCTGCTCATTTAGGGTTTCCAAGCTTCTTTCAATGATGTTTTATAATTTTAAATGGTCGTAACATTCACTTTTACGTTCAATGTATCCCAAGTATTTTATCCTTTTGGTTGCTATTGTAGTTGGAATTTTTTTCTCTTCTCAAATATTTAATTATTTACTTTCATCTGCTTGAAAGAGAAGCTGGTTCACCCCTCAAATGCCCACAACAGCCGAGGCTATGCCAGGCTGAAGCCAGGAAGCAGGAACTCAGCCTGGGTCTCCCACGTGGGTGGCAGAGGCCTAAGCACTTAGTCAGCTCCTGCTGCCTCCCAGGGTGCAGTATCAGGAAGCCGGATGAGAAGCAAAGTTGGCACGACTGTACCTGGCACTCTAACGTGCGGTACCGGCATCCCAGAGTGGCTCAAAGTCAGCACGGCTGTATCTGACATTCTGATGTGGGGTACCGGCATCCTGGGGTGGCTCAAAGTCGGCACAGCTGTACCCGGCACTCTGGTGTGGGGTACCGGCATCCTGGTGGTGGCTCAAAGTCGGCACGACTGTACCCAGCACTCTGATGTGGGGTACTGGCATCCCGGGGTGGCTCAAAGTTGGCACGGCTGTACCCGGCACTCTGATGTGGGGTACCGGCATCCCAGGGTGGCTCAAAGTTGGCACGACTGTACCCGGCACTCTGATGTGGGGTACTGGCATCCCGGGGTGGCTCAAAGTTGGCACGGCTGTACCCGGCACTCTGATGTGGGGTACCGGCATCCCGGGGTGGCTCAAAGTTGGCACGACTGTACCTGGCACTCTGATGTGGGGTACCGGCATCCCGGGGTGGCTCAAAGTTGGCACGGCTGTACCTGGCACTCTGATGTGGGGTACCGGCATCCCGGGCTGGCTCAGCCCGTAGAGCACAACACCTGTCCTGCAACAGCTTCCTTGATACAGTTGCTGAAATGCTCATTGCTGGTGTATAGAAATGCAGTTGACCTTGTAGACCAACCCAGTGTGGCAAGAGAGACGCTCAAACAGAAGTGGAATCTGAGAATACGACCGTAGCGTCCTTAAAGCACAAGCCTTTGGAGACAGAGACCAGGGGTTGTTGTGCCAGCCCAGGGAGAGAAGATGCGGCTGTTCCTGTTGGTTTAGTTTCTCCACAGACCACAGACGGGCGTGGTGGGGAGGCCCGGGTGGCTGTCGCAGCATCCATGCTTTGAAACAAGTGGCCCTGTGAAGGGGATCATGAACTCGGGGCCCCTGGAGACGGTGTGAGCCGCTGCTCCGGCGGCCATTGTTGGTGAGTGCCAGTCCTGGCCATCACACCGGTCAGTGTGGGACCAAGTGACAGATGAGCGCCGAGCACCTGCGACAGGTCCTATGGCCGCCCTGACAAGTCACCACAGATGCGCTCACTCAGAACCACGCACCCTCTCATGTCTCACAGGTCTGGGGGCCACACAAGTTGGAAGCCGGGCCCTCCAGGTGAGTACCCAGGTGCCAACAGTGCTGTACTCCTGGGCCCCTGGGCGGGACTCCGTGCCTGGTGCTCCCCAGCCTCTGGTGGCCACAGGTGCTCCCTGGCTTGCAGCCATATCATGCTGACCTCAGCCACACGCCCCTTCCTCCTGTGGTGTGACCTCTCGGTCCATCCACCTTTCACAGCACCTCCACATGGGTCCACCTAGACCACCCAGGAGTCTTCCTGACTCAAGTCCTTGACTCAGTCCCAGCACCAAACACCTTGGTTTCTCTCTGGCAGTATGAGGTCACATTCACAAGCCCCAGGGATGAGGAAATCTCTTAGAGGCTGCTTTGCAGCTGACCGTCTTGCCCAGGTGAAGGCGAGGATGGCGCTGACCATGGGCACCCTCATATCCACCGCGTTCACCAAATGACAGCCCGCAGCCCTCAGCCCGAGCCCTGCCGTCAACCCGGCCCCCTCCCAGTTCTCAACAGCGTCCGTTTGCTCAGCCCACACTCTCCTTCCAACTACACAGGCGAAGCAGGACCCTGGGACTCCTGTTCTGTACCGCCCACATCGACGTCTTACGCCCTGTCTCTGCCGTACCACCAGCAGCACGGAAGGGCTCCCGCGAGCTCTTTCTGCAATAGCAGCAAGAAGACCCTCGCCCTGGGGACCTGCAGTGGAAGGAGTGGCCATGCACTCAGTCATCAAACCTTGGCCGGGCCTGCACTGGGCACGGGGACATGGAGGCCAACACAACGCACTTGCTGTCCTCACACTTCTCAGCCTGCTGCAGGAAAACCAACTGTTATAGTCCAGAGAGACCCAGAGGCAGCTGCTCTCAGACGGGGGACACAGGGTGGGGCACACTGCCAGGCACACAGATGCCACAAGACAGCCACAGGCTCAGCTGATCAGGGTGCTGTACTGCACAGGCTGGGCTCTGCCCCCGCCCCGTGCTGCTTTTGTGTGAGGTCCCCTGTCCTTGGCCCTCACTGCCTGGTGCCCCTACACATCAGAGGAGCAAGTGGCGCCTCAACCCACGAGTGGGGACCATGGGGAACATCCCCACGGCAAGCAGCCTGAGGTCAGACTGGAGCCCCTGACAGCAGCAGGGAGGAGAAGACTTGGGAGCAACAGCAGTGGCAGTGAAGGCATGGTGACCACGGCCAGGGCCAGGGCCAGCATCCTGTGCTTGTCAACTCTTCCCACGCCTCACACGGCCTTACTAGTGTCACGAGGCAACATGGCCTGCCCCTGCGACAGGGGCCATCGCTGCCCTGCTAGGTGAGCCCAGGAGTACAGGGAGACCTTCCACAAAACCCACTCTGGCCTGCAGAGGGCCCTGCAGGAGGCAGCCCTGAGTCCCTCCACACCCCAGGCCTCAGTGTGGAACGGGCTCTGCTACTCCGTGTCTTCTCTGCCTTGCTGTCCTGCACACGACAAGGTTGCAACAGCCTATGCCGCCTTTCCCCAACACCTGGCACCAGAACCTGCTTCTCCGGCCGCTGAAGGGGAGGCACAGGAGCAGCTGAATCCGCAGACGCCCTCTGAGGCCCCGTGGTGACCCATCCAGTGGGCGACCATCTCACCCACAGCACCCTGCTTCACTCAGCTGCAGCCCAAGGCTCTCCCTGCTAGTCCAGGACGCGGGTCAGCTGGCTCCAGGGATGTGTTCTCGCACACGCCACTGGTGTAGGCCCTTTCCTTGGGGCCTCTGCCCAGTTGAACGTGCCACGTGTGCCCACAGCCACCTCCCTGGCACCCGCCACACCTGACCTTTGCTCACTGATTCTCGCCACCCGTCTTCCTGCTAGAACGGGAGCTCGGCGGCGCAGGCTCGTGTCTGCTTTGCTCACTGCTCCGCCCAGGGCAAGCAGCAGGTGTTTGACGGATACTGAGAATGTACTAATAGTGACAGGGACAGAAAGTGTGTTCCCCCGTGTCCCACGGCAGTGGGGCCAGGCTAGGATTTACTGCAGAAGTGAGGGTGCAGGGTGCTGCTGCCTGCACTGAAGAATCCTGACAGCGATCAGGGTTAGGCTGGTGCTGTGGCACAGGGGCTGAGCTGCTGCTCGCGAGGCTGGCAATCCAAGCCAGAGCGCTTCCTTGGGGTTCACTAGCCCCTTCTGATCCAGCTCCCTGCTAGTGTGGCTGGGAAAGCAGCAGAAGGTGCCCCAAGTACTCAGGTCCCTGCTACCCACATGAGAGACCTGTTCCTGACTTTCGCCTGGTCCAGACCTGGCTGTTGCAGGCATTTGGGGAGTGAATCTGCAAATGGGAATCCATCAATCGATTGATTGATCGATCTATTTCTCTCTCTTTCCTTTCCTCCCTCCCTCTGGACTGCACTGCCTTTCAAATAGATAAATGAAAGCTGAATTCAGCCTACTTTTTTTTTGACAGGCAGAGATAGATAGTGAGAGAGAGAGAGAGACAGAGAGAAAGGTCTTCCTTCTGTTGGTTCACCCCTCAAACAGTCGCAACGGCCGGCGTGCTGCACCGATCTGAAGCCAGGAGCCAGGTGCTTCCTCTTGGTCTCCCATGTGGGTGCAGGGCCCAAACACTTGGGCCATCCTCCACTGCCTTCCCGGGCCACAGCAGAGAGCTGGACTGGAAAAGGAGCAACCAGGACAGAACCGGCGCCCCGACCAGGACTAGAACCCGGGGTGCCGGCGCCGCAAGTGGAGGATTAGCCTAGTGAGCAGCGGCGCCAGCTCAGCCTACTTTATAAGAAGAAATTAAACCATCAATCACTGAGCCTGACAAGTAGGAGGAACACCTCTCGGAGGTGAGAGAAGCCACGGCAGGGGCAGGGACTTCACGGCAGCCCCATGGCCCTGTGAGAGGGGCAAGTGGAGGTGAGGGATGGGTCTTGTGGGGAACCCAGCATGCACCTGCCCTGCCCCACCACTGCCCATGCCCAGCCGGGAATCCTTGGGCCAGACCCTTCCAGCCCTGAACTCTGAGCTCCTTGTCACTGGGGGCTCCTTATGCCCGGTGCTCTGCAAGTGAGTAGGGCAAGTGCCAGGGGCCTTCCTGGGGCAGCGCACACCCTCCCCCACTGCAGACCATTCTAGGGGAAGCTGTGAAGTCATCCTGTGGCAGAGCTGTCACCAGCTCTGGGGTCGTCCAAACAAATGGGTGTCACACCTGGCACCCATGTAGGTACAGCCCCACGTTCTACAAAAGACAGAAGGCAGCTGGCACCCAGAAGCAGGCTCTCGGCACGCACTTGTTCACGTGTGTGGGGATGCTGGTGCAGCAACCCGCATGTCTGCTGCCACACAGACGGTAGCCCACACCACGTCCTGACACACACACACAGGTGACCGAAGACACCGGGCTCAGTGAACCGAGCCAGTCCCGAGGGGACCCCCGCTGTCTTTCCTCGCGCACGGAACTCCTCGAGGAGTCAAATCCGGGGGCAGAAAGTAGAGTGGGGGCTGCCAGGGGCAAGTGGTTTCCCATGGGGACAGAGTCTCAGGTGGGAAAAAGAGAAAGTGCTGAAGATGGTGGTGGCGACAGCTGCACACACGGTGAACACACCTGATGCCCTGAGCCAGCGCATAAAAACCTCTGCTGTATGTGCATTTCACCAAAATGCGAAAACTCAAAAGAACAAAAAGCCCCGTGTGTGTGGGCCACATGCAGTCACATCACAGCTGAGAGATTTTGACCCCCATCCTTGCCAATTTCAGGGGCTCAGGGAGGAGCTAGGACCAGGGGTCCTCCCCCAAGGGGGTGCCCAGGCTGTGCACTGCCCGGTGCACATGACAGATACAAACGTGCACAACGCATGCCCGCACACAACAAAGGGGCCACAGGAGGTGCATGCTGTGCGCCTCTGCAGGCCAGGCATCACTCTGGACACTGGCTGAGCTGCACCCAGCAGTCAGTGCGGGTGTCCGGCAGGTGCCCCTCACGGCCATGCCGTTCAGAGCCACAACTCCACAGCCACACATCCTGCCTGGTCCCCCGATGCCCTGTGAATTCCCTCACAGGACAGTGGGCTCAGGCAAAGGGGGGACAGCCCGGCTGGGGCTGCTGCGATGCACCTGCACAGGAGCGAGTGTCCAGCAGAGACCCCCCCCCGGGCTGTGCTGCCCCCACCCTGCAGTCGCCGGCCCCTGTGCCCCATGGCTGCGGGCAGTGCATCCTCCTTCACTGTGCTCTTTCCCCGTAAACCACTCAAGTGCCAGTCAGCTAACGTGGGATGTGCCAAGCACGCGAACATGAGGCAGTAGTTCTGCCTGTGAGGGCAGTCAGGGTCTCGGGAGCCTGCTCATCCAGGCCAGAGCGTCCCCCAGGCTTGCAGACGCGGCTCACGGACCTCCCCGCTCCCTTCCAGAAGGCCGTTCCCGCCCAGGCAGGCGCTGTGATCAGACTCCAGCGAGGAACCGCCTGCTGCTTTCTTGCCAAGCTGGGGGCTTCTTCTCCCACCTGCTCCTCTCTCCCTTCGTCCCTCACAGTCCTGTTCACCTCTGCACAGCTTGGCCGAGGGCCTGCTCTGTGCCAGGCAGAAGGCGCAGGGTGGTGAGAGTCTGTAAGGCACACCCGCCCCCCAGTCACCACTGCCCAGACTCCGGCAGAGGCCAGGGCCCCGCAGGCCAGGCTGTGGCAGCAGCTTCCTGCCCACACACGCTATTGGCTGGCAGAGGGACCTGGCTCTTGCGGAGGGGTTGAGGATAGATGAGGAGAGGTGCTGCGTGGGGGTTCAGGGCCCTCTGGTGATCTGGGGTGCTGGCACGGGAGGAGCACTGGGGCAGAGGCTGCACTGCTGTGGTCAGACAACCGCGGCTCCCATCCTGGCTCCCACCCCACCCGTGGGGCCTTGGACTCAGTTTCTCTGCCTGCAAAGTGGGGATGCCGCTTAAGCAGTCACGGGACTGCCATGAAGATGAACTATCACAGGAACCGCGAGCCGTCCGTCCTGCACAATGCTCGTGCTAGTCGGACGCAGTTGTGTAACGCGCTTTTTACGGGCAACAAGTTGACGGTGTTTTTCTGAAGGTGACGGGAATGCATCCTGTTTGGGAGAAAATGGCTGCCTTGCATCTAGATTAGGAGCTGGTCCCCACTTGGGAAGTGAAGCTTCGCACCGTAAGCACCAGCAGGGGGAGGAACGCGTGTGTGAGCCTGGGGTGTGCTTATCCAGTGTGACCACGCGTTGTGCACTGCCCGTGTGTAGGGCTATGACTGCGTATTTTGCATGTGCATCTAGGCACTGTATATGTCTCTGTGTTGTGTGAGTGTTGTATGTGTCTGCATTGTCTGTGTGTTTGCATTGTGTGTTATCTGTGTGTGTCTGCCTTGTGTGTGTTGTCTGTATGCTTGCATTGTGCGTGTGTGTTGTCTATGTGTCTGCACTGTGCATAGTAATGTTGTCTGTGTCTGCACTGTGCATGTGTGTTGTATCTGTGTGTGTTGTCTGTGCATGTGTGTTGTATCTGTGTGTGTTGTCTGTGCATGTGTTGTATCTGTGTGTGTTGTCAGTATGCTTGCATTGTGCGTGTGTGTTGTCTGTGTCTGCACTGTGCATGTGTGTTGTATCTGTGTGTGTTGTCTGTGCATGTGTCTGTATTGTGTGTGTGTTGTCTGTATGCTTGCATTGTGCGTGTGTGTTGTCTGTTGTCTGTGTCTGCACTGTGCATGTGTGTTGTATCTGTGTGTGTTGTCTGTGCATGTGTCTGCATTGTGTGTGTGTTGTCTGTGTGTCTGCATTGTGCATGTGTGTCTGTGTATGTTGTCTGTGCATGTGTCTTCATTGTGTGTGTTGCCAGGGCCCCTTGCTGGCTGTCACCTAAGCTTTGCACCCACTCAGGAAGGCAATGTTGGGAGGCAAACTTGAGAGCAGCCAGTCCCATAGCCTGCCCCTGCCCTCCAGCCCAGTGTGTGGAGACCAACTCCACTGTCCCTAGGACCGGTGCTGAAAGTGTTCCTGTCTCTGCTGCCACCACACAGCACCAGCAGCACAGCCACGTGGCCCAGGAGGGGCCCATCTCCACACAGTGCACCTGCAAAGCAGACCTCGGGTCTGGTCTCTCCATTTCTTGGTACAGGGCACCTGGTCAGGCCAGCAGCCATGGTCTTGGATAGCCCTCAGTCCCCCACACACTGACACAAGGTTCCAGATGCAGCTGAAGGGCCATCCCTTCTTAGGGGTCAGCCCAGGAACAAGCACCTCGTAGACTGAAAGCAGAAGCCCATTTCCTTCCCAATTTGCTGGCAGAAGGTTTTCCAAAGAGCTTCACACCCACCTGCCTCCAAGGGCACGTTGCACAGACCTCAGGCAGTGGGGCGGGGGGCCTAGTTCTCTCTGGCCCCTGTGCTCAGGACCTGCCACTCAGCTCTCTACTCTCCCAGGAGCACCAGGCTGCCACAGGGTTTTATTTCAGTCCCTCTGGCAGTAACCAGCAGTAAGGGACATCCACATGTGCCACCGGAGCGTCCGGTGGGGCTCACCACCTGCCCAGGCAGCAAGGCCCCGCCAAGCCTTGCACAGGGGGCGCTCCGGGTGCTGCCCACTCCTCCCCAGCCTGCACTTCACAGGAGGGGGCTATGAACTTCGGCCGGGCCAAGGCCCCCACCCGTCCTTGCAGCTGGGAGCAGAAGAGCTGGGGTCCAGGGTCATCCCCGACAGCCCTGCCATGCCCACCCTCAGTCAGCAGCACCCCACCCCGTGTTGCACACCTGAACTCACTTATTCCCTGCCCCAGGGAGGGGCCTTCAAGTCGGGGCCCTGGAGGCAGGAGCCCAGGTGAGGCACCTGCTCCCCACGCAGCCAGCGGGGTAGCTGGTGAAGGTGACCGCTGTGTCACCTGCACTTTTGACTCCCGGTCCATCAGTAAAGAAGCCAGGGCTCGGGGTGGGGACGTGACCACCTGCAACCCAGTGGAGCTGCAGACGGACATGCAGGGTCTACTCCTGCCCACGTCCCGACTGGGTGGAACAGTGGCTACCGGCAGAGGGGGCTTCTTATCCCTCTTCTGTCCCAATGTAGGTTCATGGTCTGGGCCACCAGGATGTCCCCACGTGGGCCTCAGAGGGAGTGACCCAGGGATCTTGGGAGACCCTAACAGAAGCAGGAGGATCAGAGTGGAAGGGAAGCAGACACAGGCTACAGACACACCTGAGTCACACGGCTCGGGGGGTGGCCTCACCTGTGCTTCCAGCAGCCCCCCTCCACCCTCCTGAATCCCCTCTCTGAAACACCCCGTCCCGGGTCATCCTTGGCTGCCTAACAGGCGTGGGCCGGGGTGACACGTCTTCCTTGGCACAGGGGCCGGGGGTGACACGTCCTCCCTAGTGCAGGGGCCGGGGTGAGACGTCCTCCCTAGTGCAGGAGCCGGGAGTGGCACGTCCTCCCTATTCAGGGGCCAGGGGTGATGTCCTCCCTAGTGCAGGGGCTGGGGTGACACATCCTCCCTAGCGCAGGGGCTGGGGGTGCGTCCTCCCTAGCGCAGGAGCCGGGGTGACACGTCCTCCCTAGCACAGGGGCCGGGGGAGATGTCCTCCCTAGCGCAGGGGCTGGGGTGACACGTCCTCCCTAGCCCATAGGCTGGGGGTGACACGTCCTTCTTAGCGCAGGGGCTGGGGATGACGTCCTCCCTATTCAGGGGCTGGGGGTGACGTCCTCCCTATTCAGGGGCTGGGGGTAACACGTCCTCCCTATTCGGGGGCCGGGGGTGACACATCCTCCTTAGCACAGGGGCTGGGGGTGCGTCCTCCCTAGCGCAGGGGCCGGGGGTGACGTACTTGAGCAGGAGTTTAGACCCCAGTGTCTGTCAGTGACCGAGAAAGAGATGAGCCCAGCTCAGGGTTTAGAGGAGAGGCATGTTTATAAATATCAACATGGAAAGATAAATCTGACAAGGGGATGGGAAAACAAATTGCGTGGCAGGAATTTATTTGGTGTGGCAGCTCAGACACGGCTTAGGATGCCCACATCCAGAGTATCGGGTGTCGGGTTCGAGTCCCACCCTGTCTGCTGCTGATGCAGATCCCTGCTAATGCACACTCTGGGAGGCAGCAGGCTCAAGTACTTGGGAGACCTGGCTTGGCTTTGCCCTGGCTCGTCTCTGGGTGTTGTAGCATCTGCAGAGGGAACCAGCAGAGGGGAGGGTTCTATTTTCCTCCCTCTGTCCCTCTACCTTTCAAGTAAATAAAAAACAGAAGTCAACAAATGATTAAAAAAAATTTTTTTGAACTCGGGGCACAGTCTTTTCATTCCGTGCACTTTTCATGAACTTTCTGAAGATCGCTGAGGACTCCTTTATTCGACCCTGGAGAAAGCAGAGGAGGACGTGGCCAGGGTGGTAGGGACATGGGGCGTCGTGTGCTGCTTTGTAGTTCACTGGTGAAAACGAGCAGCGATTACTTTTATAATTATTTTTTCAAAAAAAGTGTAATAAAGGATGTTTAAGTGCTTTCCAGACTGAAAGCCAACATGGATGGCAACGGTTTATCCATTATCAGCGCTAATGGCCCGTGAGCTTGTTAGGCTTCTGAGGAGGGAGAGACAGCCTCACGGCCCCGCGACAGCCTGGTAAACGCGTCTCAGGGAGCAGCCACCAGCTCCCCACGGAGCCCAATGGGGAGAGGATGGATCGCGGTGCCATGCACGGCTCTTGGGCCTAAATCGTCCCCACTTGGGGAGTTCAGGCACGTGGTTGGGCAATAAAGACAAGAGATCTGAGAGTTTAGTCTGGGCACCATGGCCTGCACTTGTGCGATGCCAGTCAGGACGGCTTCGTCAGAGAGCCCCAGGGTCCTGCCCTCACGAAGCCAGCCCAGCGGCAGTACCAAACAGGAGAGCTCATCCAACTCAATTAAGACCCAGCACTGAGCTGAGCCGGGCCAGCCTCGGGGGTGATCTCTTCGGTCACTCTCAATCCTACACTGGTGGCCACTCCAGGCCAAGGAACCGGCCCCTAGGCTGGTGACACACGCATGATCTATTGCAAATGTCCTGTACATCAACCAAGAGAGCTGAATCCGAATACTGCCCACATACTCACTCGTATGCTAGAACATGCTAGAATGGTGCTGGTGTGAGGCACACGGGGCCAGGTGGGGGCAGGGACCTGCATCCCCACATGCAGCGCTCCAGGACAGCGCTGAGAGAGAAGGTGCCTGGGGCCGAAGGTCGGGTGGGCAACAGAGGCAGAGGCATCTGGGCAGAACTAGAGGGAGGGGGAGGGCAGGGAGGGACTTTCCCCTGCCAGGGGAGGCCTCCAACACCAGTGCCACATGCAGGACTGGGCACTGGTGACAGGAAAATGAACAAAGCCTTGTCACTGCCCATCCCAGGCAGCTGGGGCTGCCATAACTCCCACAGACCCCAGGGCGGAGACTGCTGATGCGGGTGCCAGCAGGGCCCACAGATGGCCTACAGGTGTCCTCCTGGGGTCTTTCCTCGGTGTGTGTGCCTCTCCCAGTGCCACTCATAAGGACACAAATCCCATGGGGTTGGGCTCCTACACTGCAACCCCATTCAAGCTCACTAAGGCTACCACACCAGGGGCTAGGGCTCAGCATACGTACACTTGGAGAGGGTGGGCTCAAACACACAGTCCACAGCACAGGCTGTGCCCGCGCCCCGGAGCTACAGAAGAGGAAAGCGCTCAGGTCGTCCTGGAGTGCTCGAATGGGCACCCAGATCATCCTGATCCAATGCACGGAAGAGGGGCTGGGAGTGGGCAACGGGCTGAAGGGCCAAGTGGGAAGAGCCTGGTCCCAGAGAGGCAGCCTGGGTGTGGGGGAAAGAGATGGGACAGAGATGCCTGCAGGGTGAGGAGTTCGAGAGGGTGCCAGGAGGGCCTGGAAGGCACACCTAGGACTTCAGATCACATCCTGCAGCCCTGAGCCCGACAGACACCCAAGGGGAGGGACAGCTGTCCAACACGGTCGGCTGGCACTTGCATTTCTCCACACTGATGCGCCTGGGCCTCTGGTCCCACTCCAGGAGTAGCCACAGGTGGCTGGGACACTGCAGGGGCCATGCCAGGCTTCCTGGACTATGGAGCGGAGGGGCAAATGCCGTGACGGCTCAAGGGCCTTCTGAAAGGGTCCCATGGGGCAGTGAGCTGCGCTGGCTGTGACGATTGGATTCCTGTACTCAGAACGTCTCTGGGATCTCCTGTCCACATGAGGCCCTGGAGGCGAGAGCTGAGAGCAGGGAGGCCTTCCTGCCCTTCACAGATACCACAAGGAACTGGTTTTCCACAGACACAGTCACGGCCCGGGCTGCTGCTGGAGGGAACTGGGAATGGGCCTGGGTCTCGGATGAGGGGCAGCCCCGGAGGTCCAACTGAACAAGGCTGCCGTCACCACAATGCCTGAGAACGGCAGTGAGGGTCCCAGGAGGGGGAGTCTCAGGGCTGTGGGTGGGGGATCCCCTGTGCCCAGACAGGAAGACATTGCTCTGCGCTGGGGTTCCAGGAAGTGCGGGAGGCCGAGCGTGGCGCCTGGGCAGCCTGACTCTGGGCCCAGTGCTCTCAGGGCTTCGGACGTCAGGCAGGCCCGAGCTTGGGAGCCGTGCAGTGACCCTCACAGCGTCACAGCAATCTACGCCAGACATGCCTCTGTCAACATGAAGGAGGGTCCAGCGAGAGGGCCGGTTCCTACGGGTTTATCCATTCAGACGCTGGGCTCTGCTGCCCTTCGTGGACAGTGCCACGTGACCAGCAGCCCCGGGTGTCTCCACCTTATTGCTGAGGCCACAGGGATGAGACGGCTGAGTGCTGGGAGCAGCAGAGAGAGGGCGGCCTGGGGTGATCTCACAGGACATGGGCCCTGGGCACAGTCCGGCACTTGGGCCCCCAGAGGACAGAAACCCCATAGAGCAGCTATGCAGGGCCGGCACCACAGTCCCCGCCTTTGCTGGCCCCTCCCCCAGGACCTGTGGCCTCACTGAACACAGACGGCCCCCCTCCAGCACAGGGCTGGGCGGGCAGCACTGATGCTCCCCAAGGCCAGGTCTTGTTCAGTGGCTGCAGAGGAGGGAAATGACAGACTTTGGGAAGCCCCTCCCACAGGCGGCCACCCTGCAGGTGCCCAGAGTGCTTGCTGGACCCTGGCGGACGGAGCGGGAGCAGGGCTGGGGAAAGGCTGCGGCGGCACCATGCCCTGGAACTCCATTCACAGAGTCTCTGCCTCTAATCCCTTTGGGATCAATTAATGTTCCCAGTGAAAATGGAAATTGAATTTCCATACTGAGTTCTAAGGAAAAGGTCACTTCCACCCAGGGGAAATTTCACGGCTTTGGTTGGTTTGTTTATGGCCAGGTACCCTGTGCGGGAGGGCTGGTGACCAAACACTCTGCAAAGGCCCCACGCAGCCCAGGATGTGATGTGAGAGGCGGCTACACCCCACTGCAGGCTGGCATGGGGGCTGTGGGGACGGCGGAGGACAGCGAGGCAGCTGACCCCCCCAGGCTTCTGGCCAGAGCGGTGGGCTGGACGTCCTGGGAGAGAACAGAGTTCCCTTCAGAGAGACACAGGGAACCATGGAGAGAAAGGCCAGCGGGGTCACGGTGTGGTCACGGCCAGGAGCCGGGACACACCTGGGAGAGGAACCACTCACGAAGCTGTCAGAGAACGGGAGAGAACAGGAAATACGTGTGTGATCCGACGGCATGGGGGTGCTTGCAGACGCCCCCGCCGGCGGCTCCACAGAAGCTGTGGAGGACACTGTGGGGACGCCCTGGAGGCCGGGACCCTGACCCTGCCTGCCTCTTCCTACGGCTGGCACCTGCTCCTCACCTCCACAGACGGGCGAGGGTGGGGCCCTCTTCCGCTGCCAGGGAAACCTGTGAAAGGGCAGAGCAGGAGCGGGGGCTCGGTGGCGGCACCTGGTGCCCTTCACTGTCGGTATCCCGGGGCCTGGGCAGGTGTGCGGCACAGGCTGGACGTTCAGGAGAGGTGTGAGGAGGAGAGGAGGAGAAGTCCTCAGCATGTGCTACCCCACCTGCCCGCCCAGGCCCTTCCCTGCAGGATGCCCAAAGCTAAGTTCAAGGTGGCCACAGAGAGGTCACCCTCTTGTTTGTAAACCCATCTTCAGAGAGGCCTCACTTCTAGAAGAGCATCCGAGCTCCTCCCTCCCCCTCCACGTCTTGGCTTGGCTTCCCATTTGCTCAGCCTCCAAGGGATGGGCCCTTGTCCCGGCAGCAGCCTCTTCCTGGGCCTGACAACGCTCACTGTGCACCCTGCAGACCTTGGCAACCCCTCCTTGAAGACAGGAAAGCTGAGCTCGGTTCACGTGCATCCCGAGGGTCACGTGGCCAGTGAGGGCTCAGCCAAGCCTCTAACCCAAGACTGCAAGTCCCTCCTGCTGCCATCTGATTCCGAGACTTGCCCTCCAGGCCGTGGGAGGGAAGTCCAGGCGTGATGACCCGGTGCAGCCACGATCACTGTGGTCAGCCGGTTGGGAGCTGATGAACACTGGCATCCTATGAGATGCTGCCATCATTCCTCTGCAGGAACCCGCACCAGCGGCAGAGCCAGGAGTCTGGGCCCACAGGGCAGTGCTGGCACAGCTCCGCCTCTCTGCAGCTCACTGTTCAGGCCCCTCTGTCCTTCTGGGTGCAGTGGGCTGAATGTGTCCCCACAGTGCCCGTGTCAGAAACCAACTCCCGTGTTCAGTGTGTTTGGTGGGGGGATCTTTGGGAAGCACCTGGGAGTAGACGAGGTCATAGGTAGGGCACCCACGATGGCATCAGCAGCTTAACAGGAGGAAGACAGACCCCAGCCCGTGCACCTGCTCAGTCTTCAGCACGTCACGGCGCAGCTCACACCAGATGCCACCACCATGCCCTTGGACCTCCCAGTCGCTAGAACCACTAGCTCTACATCAATATCCCGATATCCTTAGCACTCGGTTACAGAAAAGGGGCAGAGACGCTGAGGACAAATACTGTTTTGCTGGCAAACTGCGGAACCCACCAAGAGGCCCTAGGACGAGATATCACCACCCCAGGCAGTTAAAGGTTCTCCTGTGTGAATCACAAGTGACAAGGCCATGTGAGTGGGTGGGGCCACAGGGCTCCTGCACTGCCACAAGGAGGCTGGTGCACCACTCCTTGGGTGTTTTCCAGCTCCAGGGGGTTGGAGGGCAACCTTCAGCTCAGGTTAGCTCACCGGCACCTCAGGAATAGGAGACTGTGGGCCGACCATCTGGCCAGCTGGTGCACAAACTCTCCACAGCGCAGAGTGGACAGAGACATCGGCACAGGCGTGGGCAAGGCGATGTCTCCTGGGGGCCTCCTGTGTGCTGGGCACACAACACAGCCTCCCTCCAAAACAAGGTCTGCTTTCTGCTCCCCACAGTGGAAAAAAAGAATGCTCAGAGAAGGGAGGCCCCGGGCCCCACCCTACTGTTGGCCCCCAGACTCCAAGCCCACAGGCATCCACTTCCTCTCTTCCAGGAGCCCCTGGTCCAGGTGTGCCAGCGCGAGGACAGCTGCAGAGGCTGTGGCGCTCGGAGTCGAGGCTGCGCTGCAATGTTCACCCAGAGGTTGCTCTGCTGGGCTTCACGCCCTCCCCAGGTCCTTCGCACAGCAGGCACAGGACGCATCAGCTACGGGGCATGGTGGCACTAGATACACAGGACCAGGCTTCGGGGTTTCAAGGAACGGGACAAAGCAAAGGGCACTTTTCCCGAGCACCAACAACACGCAGGCACCTGCAACACATCGTCTCCCTTCCCTTCCACCCCCGGAGTAAGCCCACATGGTTACTAAGTCCTGGATGCCAAGGTGACAAAGTCACACCAGGGCACGCCAGCCTGGTCCAGCATGTGGGCCAGGAAGTCACCTTCCCACAGCCTCAGGGGAGAGTTCCCACCTGCTGGAGCAGCCAGTGCAGCCTCCACAGCCCAACACCTGCTGAGGCTGCCCCCAGGTCCTGTGGCCACAAGGTGAGGCTCTCTGCTGGGACCCTGGACAGGGAAGGCCACAGCATTGGCCAGTAACATCTCCCACAGACTGGAAGGTCAACACCCTGGCTCCCAGGACCAGCAGCTCACTAGGAGCCACAGTGAGTCTCAGTTTCTGAGGACGACAGAGCGATTCTCACGGCAAAGGCCAGCAGGATGAGGACCCCAGGGGCCGCTGCCACCCCGAGCAATCTCCTGGCCAGACGGAGGCCCAGCTCTGCGATGACGGCCAGTGCTTGGTGCTTGTGATGAGATCTACACTCCCTCTCTTGGTAGAAAAGGAGGAATTTCAGGGTGTACCCAGGTCCTTCCCCCTGGAGCTGTCACTACCAGATTGCAAACACAGCCCTATAAGGGGGACTGTCCAGGTCACAGACCTGGGGAAGCTCAGGCTGCAGCTCCTACTGGTTTCCATCATCTCAGGACAAGTCACCCTTGACCTCACTGCTGGTGGCCTTTGTGCAGGACAGAGGCAGGCTGAGCTGTGGAGGGTGCCTGCAGCCCGGTGCCAGCTTCCGCAGACATGGTGACAGGCAGGCTCCCTGGAGCAGGGTGTTCAGAAAAGCAGCTGACGGGGCTGGCTCCAGAGCCCTTGATGGGCTTTCTGGGGAGCACAGCGGAAAGTGTGAAGGGAGGCGAGGCCTGCCGTGTACCAGGGGGCTGCTCACCAGGACTGGCCACCCCCTCGGAACAGTGAGCCAGCGAGAGAGAGAAGCTCCACCCAGCATCTGTGGCTGTACAGCTGGATTCCTCTTCTCTACATCTCTCTCCCTACGAACACAGCCACTGCTCTACTGCCGCTGGCCATGCAGCCTCCAGCAGCCCACAGGGGCACCGGCCCATATAGTCCTGGTCTGCACTAGCCCTTCCGACAGAGTATCTTCTACCATGCAAGGCAGCCGCGTCTCCCACTGTGTGCTCTTCTTTGATATCTCTGCTTCCTGCACGTGCTCATCTGGAAAACACAGTATCCATCACCCTGAAATGAACCAGACAGTGTGGCCTCAGACCCCCAAAGGCCGTCAAGTGCAGGTAACAACTCAGGTGTTCCACCAGTGGGTCAGAGACCCAACCTCCATGGAGAAACGTGATGGTGGGATCAGGAAAGGCTCCTCCAAAGGGGGAACCGAGAGTCCTCAGCGCGGGGATGGGCACAGATGGATTCACTGGCTGGGCTGCCCTGGGTCTGACCCTGGACTGAAAGGTCTAGCACGGGCCAGGCCTACAGATGAATCCACACAGCATTTCATTTCTGGGAGGCTGATCACCAGAGAGCAACTAGAAGGATCCTGCCCAGGCTGGCGTCCCAGGACCATGCCCCAGGGCCCCGCCCCCGAGTCTAGGGTCTGCACCTTGGCAGGAAACCAGTAAACAACAGACACATGGTATCCACAGGAACGGGTGCAGAGGGAGAAAATGAGGTCTGAATAAAATCGGACAAAGGTGGACAAACGCAAATGCTCCTTGACTTACGATGGGCTATGGCCCAACAAAAACATTCAACACACCTAGCCACTGAGCTCCACAGCTCAGCCACAAGGTGCACAGCGGCATGGCGGTGACCCCGTGGCTCCCCGGGAGCCACGCCTCACTGCCAAGGCCCAGCAGAGACCAAAATTTCAGAAATCAAAGCACAACGCCGGCTGGCGCCGTGGCTCACTAGGCTAATCCTCCGCCTTGCGGCACCGGCACACCGGGTTCTAGTCCCGGTTGGGGCGCCGGATTCTGTCCCGGTTGCCCCTCTTCCAGTCCAGCTCTCTGCTGTGGCCCGGGAGTGCAGTGGAGGATGGCCCAGGTGCTTGGGCCCTGCACCCCATGGGAGACCAGGAGAAGCACCTGGCTCCTGGCTCCTGGCTCCTGCCATTGGATCAGCGCGGTGCGCCGGCTGCAGCGCGCCGGCCGCAGTGGCCATTGGAGGGTGAACCAACGGCAAAGGAAGACCTTTCTCTCTCTCTCTCTCTCACTGTCCACTCTGCCTGTCCAAAAAAAAAAAAAAAAAGCACAACGCCCACCGAATGCTTACTGCTTTTGCGCCATCACAACGTCAAAAAAAAAAAAAAAATCCCAAGATGACTCATTGCAAAGTTGGGGGTCATCTGTGTTCTAGAACTCTATGAGCAAAACTGAGACAGGAATCCCTCATCCCTTCCCATGCAAGTCCCTTACTGAAAACCTCCTACAAACCAACGTGGTGAGCTTCCCTCTCTTCTTGGAATGCAGTACACGTGTGCAGGTACGTGTCGGGGCAGAGAGGCACACTTTGGGGGGCAGAAAGCCTCTCCTCTCTCTCCCCAGAACTCCTCACTGCTTTGGCGTGTGTCCCACCTTCGCACACCTTCATCTCGTTAACTCCTCACAACCATCATGCAGGCGGGACACAGGAGTAAGCCAGGCTCAGGGAAGGTGAACTTGGGGCCACGTGCTCACAGCCAGGACACGGCGGCCCCTGGCCCCAGGCTGCAGCCTCGGACTCCTTCACCACGTGGCCCTGAGTCTCCCCGAAACATGGTAACGCGAGAGAGGGCACAGCATCTACACCGACCTGCGGCTGCCCACGCCCCGGCTCTCACCAAGTGCCCTGCACAGACTCCCACTGGCGCAGGGAGGGCCTTCCCAGCTCCCACCTCTTGCAGGGCTCTAATTCTACATATTGTAATACGTAGGAGGAAATGACATGTCCTAAGAGGCAGGCGAGGAAGAATACACCGAGGAAGAACCAACCGTAGCTCCTAACTGTAGTGGGCAGCACACACACAGGGATGGCACCCCACTGGCCCTCAGGCCCTCCAGAACCCCCCTGCCAGGGTCCATGAGGGAGATGGCAGCTTGAGCCTCCCCGTTTCTCAGGGCCGGAAACTGAGGCTCAGGGAGATCAAGTGGCTGGCCACGGTGGCCTGCCTGGTGAGGGCCCCAAACACCACGCGTGTAACATTGGCTTGTGTCATGGAACTTGTCTCTCTGTACACGGGTTATGGGAGGGGCAGGGAGAGGAATGTGGCGGGAGGAGGAGTCAGCTGATGAGGAGCCCACACTCTGCTGGGACAAGTCTATGCTAGCTGGGAATAGGAATGCAGCCAGACAGCTCTGCAGTCCACCCTGCACAGCTCAGCAAGGCAGGGCAGGCAGGAAGTGCGGGTGTGCCTGTGTGCAGGCACACACATGTGCACGTGTGTGCACATACATCCACACACACACACACGCACACACGTGCACACACATTCACGGGTGTGCAGGCATGTCTACGTGCACTCATAGACAAGCACAAGTGAGTGCCTGCAGGCCTGTGCGTCTGCCATCAGTCAGCTGCTCCGCTCCTCCCCAGGGACGGGCGCCAGGCATTTAGACACAACCTCACTCGTGGCAGTGGAAGTGTGGCTCCTAGCGTGGGGGAAGCTGAGGCCCAGACAGGCTTGAGGGATTGTTTGCTAGGGCGCCTGGGCCACAGGTGAGGGCTGGCATGCCACCCGGCCAGCTCCTTGGCCCCTGCTCCGGTCATGAGCCTCCTGTTAGAGTCCCCACCTGCTCCTCTGTGATTCTGTGAGCTGCTCAGGGGTGCATCTGCCTTGAGTGTCCCTTTCCCTCCACAGGAAGCGCCATTCACCGGGGCTCCAGGTTTCCTGCTCCCCTCTCTCAAGGTGCCCATGGCCAACTCCCTTCCTTTGGTGCTGTTACTACAACCCTACCAGGAGTCAGCCCAGAGCTTCCCCTGGGAGGCTTGGCTCTGTGAGGCACCCTGGGACGTCAGAGTGAGCCTGTCACTAGTGGGAGCGCTGTCTGATCAGAGAGCGACACGGCCTCCTCCTTGTCCTGGGCCATCACGACTGACAGCAGCATTTGCCTGACAGCACCTGCGGCCACAGAGCAAGCACACAGCCTGCTGCAACACTCCAAGTCTAACGGGGCACCAGGACAGCAGATATGGCTCTCAGGACCCTAGTGCAGAGCTGCTCCTGGGCCCCGCCCGGCTCTGCCAAAAGCTGGCAGGCATGACCACAGCACAGAAGAGCTGAAGGAGGACCACTTGTTTTACCCTCTCCCCCAGCCCAGCGCTGCCACCTTGAACCGAGTGAGCTCCGTGACAGGCAGGGAGCAGAGAGCGCCTGAACCCTGGCTGATGCTCGGTGGCTCCCCAGGGCTGCCACGTGGGAACAGCCTCCTGCAGGGAGCTGCCTGGGCCTCCCTGCAGCGGGGCGGATTACCAGCAACCTGCAGGGACCCTCACCCCTGCACAGTGTCCTACCCAGGAGTGCGAGCTGTGCCTCCCATGATCAGGGCACCTGGGCGAGCCGCTTCACACCACAGAACACTCCCCAGCCGACCTCAGAACAGGAAGGCAGAGATTCAAGCAGGAAGAGAAGTCCACATGCCCTTGCAGGTCCGAGGCAGAGGGGCCCACATGTCAGGGAAGGGGCAGCCCCCGGCTGATGCCAACAAGGACCCCAGCCTTGTGATGTGAACTGCGATGGATGCGCCCAGCCTGGGATGTTCCCCCTGAACCTGCACAACAGCTCAGTCTGACAGGCGCCCTTGAGTGTGGCCCCTTCAGCAGGGAGCCCTCTTGACACCTGAGGCTCCCTTGCCGCTGGCTGGCATCTCCCTGGCTTTCAGATTCTGCCAACAGTGGGGCTTCTGCCTCAGGTTCTCCAGAGAACTCCCTCCTGCCTGCTGAACAAGAAGCATTCCTGGGCGGCTGCCGATTCCTCCCCAGCGCCTGTGCAGCTTTCTCTCCCTGGTCGGAAGGAGCCGCCGTTGACACCTATCTGACTTTGGAGGCTGGATGGACACAGGCTCTGCAGACCAGAGAAAGCTCCTTGCTGCGTGGACGCTGCCCCTGACGCAGGTGCTGGCCTGTGGCTCGCCGACCAGACACCGCCACAATCCTCCCAAGGTGTGGCCCTCCCTCCAGCATGGGCATAAGAGAGACGCACTTCCGGAAGAGGCTGGTGCCAAGCTGGGGGATCGATGCTAACGTCCACGATTGACTTTCTCATTAGAGGAGCTGAAAGGTGCGCCTGTGGCAGGAATGACTCACTTCAGCTTCGCTCTGCGTCACGGGCCCAGGGGGCAGAGAACGAATGGAGAGGAAGGGATGCAGGTAGAGGCCACGCGCAGGGCTACCGAGAGTCAGTGGGGGTCAGAGACGCGAGTGCCATCCGTGGGAAGGAGCTACGTCAGCAGAGGGAGTGCAGGCTTCACCCGGCACCAACTGCGCGCAAATCCCTGCCCAGCACCCATGAGCCATGTGACCCTGGGCAAGTGATGGAACCCCACGGGCCTCTGTGGTCCAAGTCGCTGTTTCATAGGCTCTCCCTTGGGGCCACTGGCTGCCAGGGCTGCGGCCACTGCTCTTTGCTAGGAACTGGTTGAGGCTGGGTCTCACGCCTGCATCTGCGGGGAGCGGGAACAGCGCCCAGCTGCCCGTTGCTCTCTAGAGGAGGAGTGAGGCGGCAGACGGCTGCCCGTTGAACAGCCAGCCTGAGACACCATGTGCTCACACTGCAGGACTGGTACGACTTCCAGCGACAGCTGCGGGGCTGGTGGGGGACCTGCTGGGCAACACGCATGTTTGGTGCCACATCCATGTCCGGCGAGTGCCAAGGAAAGCGTCAGCAAGGCACTCGGCCCCCAGGCTCCGGGAGCAGCAGGGACTTTACTGCCCCTTCCCGCAGCAGCTGGGGGAGCGACTTGCCCAGGGTCCTCCCGGGAGCCAGGGAACAGCCCCAGCGTGGACGTCCCCGCTGTTGGGTTTTCCTGGCTGTCTTTGGCAGAAGCAACCGATGTCCCACACGCTGATGCTTTCTTTCACCTGTATGGTGGCAGCGCTGGGACGGGCATCTCACCTGAGTGTGGCAGGTGTTGGTGTCGTCCCTGCCACCCTACTGCACGCCAGCCGAAAGCTGATACCGCCCTCCCACAGCAGTCACTAAGCTACCAGGCTTTTACCCCGTGAGCTGTGGACTGCTTCCACTCCACAGCTGCCAGCTCGGACAGGGCAACTTGGAGGCCGAGGTCAGGATTTCAGAGGTGGCTGGCAGGAGCCCTGGGCCCTCATGGTTTGGAGGTGTTTCTGCCAATCGGGGTCTTGCTGTGGGTGGACGTGACCCTGACAGCCGGGGACGACAGCGCCGGCTTTTAAACTGGGAACAGCTCCTCTGGCTGCCTTCCTTATCGCTTTCAGCCAGAGCAGGGCTGCTCTTTATTTGTTTTATACACTGGGCTGGGCGCACGTTGCATTTGATTAATAAACTTTTAAGCCCTGGGCTGAAGAATCTGGAAGGTTCTACACCGCCACTCTGCGATAAGCCTCTTGTCACTGCCGTGCCTTCCCCTGTGGGCCTGCGACCGTGACGGAGCCTGTGCGTGCTCGCCCCCCATGCGCGTTTAGACACCTGCCCACCTTTTCATCTGGGTGTCTATTTTTGTATCCACGAGACAAGCTCTATAATGACCATGGGGATGGCAGTGAAGATCAGCAAGAAAGACCATCACTGCTGCCGCTGTAAACCGTGCAAGTCCCAGAAGGCAGCCGAGACGCTGGCGCCAAACCGCTTTCTTTAATTACGGGGAGATTGATAAGAACTGTCAGAGTGAAATGAAGACACTGCAAGCCTCACTGGTTTGCTAAGACACGAGAGGGAGGGAGCGCTGGAGATTAAAAATCCAGAGGAAAAGCTTCCCCTGGAAGGCCGCAGAGGCAGCTGCAGCAAGGACGGGGCCCCGGAGGCCAGCAGAGGCCCAGGACGAGAGGCGAGCGGCCCCAGGCCACCAGCAGGGGATGGGCTTGGGTAAAGCACAGCTGTACCTGGATCTTGCATGAGCTCCCTTAGGCACCCTTCCCGAGGCTGGCTGGAGCTGCACAAAGGGGAGCGACCCTGGACCAACACGCGGCTCCCCACATAGCTAGACAATGGTGGAGGCCTGTCCTGCCCTGCCCCAGACGCTCCCACGCACCTGCCTCATGCACTGCTCCCCACCCCCAGAGGCAGGCATTGCCTGTGGCCTGTGCAGAGACCTGGGAGAGGGTAAGAACTTGCTGTGACTGAGCCCCGAGGTGGGGAGCAGGCCCGGTCCCCACGCCACTGCTGCATCCATGCCCCACAGAGCCACACGGGAAGGCTGGGCTTAGCTGCGGCAGACTGACGGCTCACGGTTCACCCGGATCCCAGAGAGAACAGAGGGGAAGCAAGCTCTGGAACGTTCTGTCAGATTCCCATGGGCGAGAGCAGAGCTCTGAGACGGCTCGTGAATGTGTGCTTTGTCACAAGGAGACAAAGGCGCTTTCGGGACGTGCTGCTAACTGGTGACATTTTATCTTGTAAACTGCAGTCGGATGGTCACGGAGCCCCAGTGTTCGCTGTCACTGCTGGCCACAGTGAGCCATGCCAGGTCTCTGACGTTGGAGGGTCCCAAAGCCGCGACATGGATCAGAGACGTCTGGCCCTGTGCAGTTTTCCCCTTAAGATGAACAGCAACCGTGAGGACTTGGAGACTATAGATCTGGGTCCAGTGCCCACTTAGCCGTGAGACCCTGGGCAGGGAGCAAAGGCAGAGGTGGGGAGTGTTAGCAGCTCCCCTGCCATGGTGTTGACGTGGGCATCCACTAAGAAAGGGGCAGGAGTATCTGATAAAGCATCAAGCTCTCTGCAGCACACGTGGACAGCCGAGAGGCCCGGGCAAGGTCGGCAGCTAGAAGATGTTCTTACTGTTGCCATGATACACAAGTGCAGTCCTCCTGTAAGATACATGTGAGGACACACGAGACACACACCAGAGCCCTCTGAGAAACATGGGAGGTCACATCAGGCACGCATGAGAAGCCTCCGATGACATACACGGGATAACGCCTGAGTCACGTGTAAGATAACGTAAGACATAGCTGGGAGATACACAGGAGACATGTGTGACAGCCTCCCTGAGGCCCTCACTCGCCTCCCCACTCCTCACTCGGCACTGAGATCCTTCCGGAGCCCAAACCACACAACGCTTCCATGCCAGACACCTGCCCGTCACCCAAACCCTCCCATGCCCAGGGCCTCTCTGCGAGGACTCTTCTCTCTCTGTGCAGTCTTTCCCCCCACCGTGCTGCTGCCCAATGGGGAAGCGTCCCCTCTTTGTGACTGGCAGCTCTCCTCACGCTGCAGGTCTTAGCTTACACACCACCTCCTCCAGGAGGCCCTGGCTGGGCAGGGAGCTGGGCTCTCCGCTGCAGTTGCCTGCCCTCCACGTAGCATCATGGAGCATTGACTACACACCTACTTGCTTTCCTTCCCGCTAGGCTCTGAGCTCTGTGAGCCAGGAGCCCTGCCTGCCCAGCTTACAGTGGGAACTCCAGGTGCTCGCTCCTCCAACTGGCAGGAGCAGCAGGAGAGTAAGAAAGTGCGAGTGACAGGAATTGGGGTCCTGGGCACTCCCAGGGACCGGAGGGAGAGCAAGCTAGCACCATGGACAGCTCCATCCCAGCGTGTGCTGTTGTCAGGAGCCTTGCAAAGGAGAAGCTGAGTGCCTGGGAGCCACCCAAGGGTCCTTGGCCAGCGGCAGCTCTGATGCTGTGCTTGGTGCCGGGGACATCACCAGGGCAGAAAGATTAAGGTTCTGCTGTCACCAAGGCCATTCTTGAACGGGATGCCCAGCTGGGCACTGAGTGCGCTGCACTGGGGGTGGGGCTGCCCTGGCGTGGCAGAGAGGGATGGCTCTCACCCAGGGCAGTCTGCACTGAAGGAGGTAGCCGGACAAGCCCTAAGCAACAGCCCAGGCACGAGACAAGAGGCTGGCACTGTGGGGCAGCAAAGAAACGGTAGGTTCAGGAGAGGTTCTCAGGGAAGTCAACAAGGCAGCCACAGGGCCGATGGCTTCTGACCACTGAAAACTGACTCGTTCCAGTGGAGTCCAAACCCCCGGCAGCTGGCCGTGCTCTGGTCCCGCCCTGAGCCAGCCTCACCTCCCCACCTGGGCAGCTCCTCCAAGTTTGGTTCACAGGAAGGGAAGGATGGACTATTCCAGAGAGAGCAGGCAGCCTGTGCAAAGCAAGTGGGAGAGGGGCACCTCCTAGAGACAGGAGGTATAGCCCCGAGCCAGACACTGGAGCCTGGGACAGGACCTCAGTTCCCGGCACAGGATCTCGGCTTTCCCGGCGCAGGACCTCGGTTCCCGGCACGCTCTCCTGTAGTCCCCAGCAGCTTCCCCAACCCAGAGACCCATGAACACAGGAGCTGCGGCTGTTAACGGCTGCTTTGATTCTGGAGGGAGGGCCGTGAAGGCTATGATCTTCCACCAAAAGGCACAGTGGCTGGACTGCCAGCCGGCCTTGGCAGCCCGGACCCAAGCTCTCCGAAGGGCTGGAAGTGGTTCTCAGCCCCCAACTCCCTCGGAGACCAGGAACCTCAGGTGGGACCCACAGGGAGATGGGCCCTGGGTGCTGCCGTGTGCTCAGGAATTGGCAGAGGGCAGAGCCAGGTACAATACAAGATGATTTCAAAGGCTCACGGAAAATTGAATCAAAAGATAAATATATTTTGGCATAAAACATTGCAAGGCACACCATAAGAGGGCTCTTCAAAACGGTCATGGAGAATGTGTCCGACAAGACACTGTAGGTGGATTTCAAGACACCTGGGCGGCCCCTCAGCATGGGGTGCACAAGGAGGAAGGGACATGGTGTGCCACGTGGCAGAGGGCCCAAGGCCACGGTTTTGCCGTCGTGCACAGGGGCAGATCCGAATGCAGACTCTAGTGACAGGTGTGAGGGCCCTGCCCTGCTCGGGAATGCACCCCGGTAACCCCGGGGGCCTTCTGTGGCAGGAGCTCCTAGCTACTTCCTCTTGCAGGTGGCTGTGGCTGTGCGGGGACTCAGGCACCTCCTGACGGCATCCCTGCCCCTCAGCAGAGGTGTCTTTCGCTCCTGTCCATCCCTCAGGCACCTCCTGACGGCATCCCTGCCCCTCAGCAGAGGGCGTCTTTCACTCCTGTCCATCCGAGGGCCCAGGGCAGAGCTCGGGAAGACTCGTGCAACCCAAAGTTGCTGGAGAAGCAGCTCTCACAGTCTCTGCCACAGAGGACTCCAAAGGCACACGCTCTGGGTGGCATCCCTTGGCACTGGTGACATATGCCCACCCACCTCCCCCAGCAGCAGGGGACAGTTCCCGGGAACTCGAGGTGCTCCTGATGGAGGTGGCAGGGGCATGGCCTTGGAAATCAGACACAGGCAGGTGACCTGGGAGGAGGGCCTCGGGAGAACACGGGAAACACTTTCCCTGCCCCGGGGGAGGACGTGAGGACTTGAGGCCCTGAGGCCCTCAGGACCCGGCTCAGCACAAGGTGCTCTCCTCTGCCTTCCCTGGCCACTGCAGCCTCCAACCCAGACGCGTGGCCAGCTCCCCATGACCCTCACAAGTCCAGCTCCTAGAGCTCCATGAGCAAGACCTGCTCAGCTCCTGGGGCCCTGGCCCAGGTGGGGCCAGAGAAGGACAAACCAGCTGAGCTCACAGCCACAGAATCCGCAACTGAATCCCAACTCAATAGCTACTTCCTGGGCGTCTCGGGGCTGGGCTCCAGCCTCACTCCTGCTGATCTAAGGTCCCTTGTTCAGTCTCCTGACAGTCCTGGGGCGAACACAACGGCTCCACTGCACAGATGTAGCAGTAGAGGGTCAACCTGGTCACCAGAGTCCCTCAGTGACACGAGTGACAGGCGGCAGGTGCTGGACTGGGATGTGAGAGAAGATACGGCCTGGCCGTCATGGCCGCGGGGGAACAGGCAGTCAGCCCAAAGAGAGGAGGGCAGAGGGGCCACTTGAGACGAAGCTGGATGCTGCACTTCTGCTGAGCCGGGAGCGGCGGCTCAGCCACCCGGCCTCCCTCCCAGGGTGCTGGCAGGGTAGGACCAGATGCTTGGGATGGGACGGCAGCAGGTTCCTCCCTGTTCCCAGGGGAGGCTCCAGGGAGGAACCTGCTGCCGCTTCTCCTGCTCCTGAGGTTGCCCACCCCACCCGCCTTGGCTGCACGCCCCTCCACTGCCCTTTCACACAGCACCCCTGTGGGCCCCTCCTGCCTCCCTCGCCTGCTTTTAAGAACCTGTGTGACGACACTGGGCGCACCGCATCATCCAAGCTGACCTCTTACTCAGGCCAGACGACTGGTAACCTTCACTGCACCTGCAGACTTAATTTCCTTTGGCACGTAAAGTCGCACTCATCGCTCAGGGATTCGCATGTGGACACCTTCCGGGGCTGTTTTTCTGCCTAGTACACTCTGCTGCTCTGGGTTAGTGTATCTTGCTACTGTGCCACACTCCTGCCTTCGGCTCTCCCAGAATCCCGGCTTGCCCAGCAGGAACAGTGACTGTGCTAGTGGTCAGTATACCTGCCAACTGTCTGCCTCCCTCGCCTGATCTGTCTCAGGAGCACATGCATGGTCCACTGATGGCTGTCTCTGAGACACGGGTTCCCATGGCGGGCAGAGCGCAAGAATCTGCGGGCCACAGTGCGGAGCTCAGGGAAGTCACCTCCGTGCTGGGCCCTGAGGAGACACAGAGCAAGCCCAGAGCTCACCCACCACACGAGGCCACATGACGTGTCCCAGGGCAGACGCCGACCAACGCTTGAGCTCAAGGAGGAGGCGGCAGCCCTGAGCAGGGGCAGTCAGAGCAGGTGGCACAGCAGGGGGAACCTGTGTGGGCCTGCGCAGGAAGGGCCAGCTCCCTCCTGGTCAGTGTGTAGGACAGCAGCAGGGGAGGATGCATGGGGCTGAGCAAGTGAACAGAGGGGAGAGGGGAGGACACCTGTGAGTACAGCCTGGAGGACACCTGTGAGTACAGCCTGGAGGACACCTGTGAGTACAGCCTGGGGGATACCTGTGAGTACAGCCTGGAGGACACCTGTGAGTACAGCCTGGAGGATACCCTGTGAGTACAGCCTGGAAGACACCCTGTGAGTACAGCCTGGAGGACACCCTGTGAGTACAGCCTGGGGGACACCTGTGGGTACAGCCTGCGGGACACCTGTGAGTACAGCCTGCGGGACACCTGTGAGTACAGCCTGTGGGACACCTGTGAGTACAGCCTGGAGGATACCCTGTGAGTACAGCCTGGAGGACACCCTGTGAGTACAGCCTGGAGGACACCTGTGAGTACAGCCTGGAGGACACCTGTGAGCACAGCCTGGGGACACCTGTGAGTACAGCCTGGGGGACACCCCTGTGAGTACTGCCTGGGGGACACCTGTGAGCACTGCCTGGGGACACCCTGTGAGTACAGCCTGGGGGACACCTGTGAGTACAGCCTGGGGGACACCTGTGAGTATAGCCTGGAGGACACCTGTGAGTACAGCCTGGAGGACACCCTGTGAGTACAGCCTGGGGGACACCTGTGGGTACAGCCTGCGGGACACCTGTGAGTACAGCCTGCGGGACACCTGTGAGTACAGCCTGTGGGACACCTGTGAGTACAGCCTGGAGGATACCCTGTGAGTACAGCCTGGAGGACACCCTGTGAGTACAGCCTGGAGGACACCTGTGAGTACAGCCTGGAGGACACCTGTGAGCACAGCCTGGGGACACCTGTGAGTACAGCCTGGGGGACACCCCTGTGAGTACTGCCTGGGGGACACCTGTGAGCACTGCCTGGGGACACCCTGTGAGTACAGCCTGGGGGACACCTGTGAGTACAGCCTGGGGGACACCTGTGAGTATAGCCTGGAGGACACCTGTGAGTACAGCCTGGGGGACACCTGTGAGTACAGCCTGGAGGACACCCTGTGAGTACAGCCTGGGGGACACCTATGAGTACAGCCTGTGGGACACACTGTGAGTACAGCCTGGGGGACACCTGTGAGTATAGCCTGGAGGACACCCTGTGAGTACAGCCTGGGGGACACCTGTGAGTATAGCCTGGGGGACACCTATGAGTACAGCCTGGGGACACCTGTGAGTACAGCCTGGAGGACACCCTGTGAGTACAGCCTGGAGGACACCTGTGAGTACAGCCTGGAGGATACCTGTGAGCACAGCCTGGGGACACCTGTGAGCACAGCCTGGGGACACCTGTGAGTACAGCCTGGAGGACACCCTGTGAGTACAGCCTGGAGGACACCTGTGAGTACAGCCTGGAGGACACCTGTGAGTACAGCCTGTGGGACACCTGTGAGCACAGCCTTGGGACACCCTGTGAGTACAGCCTGCGGGACACCCTGTGAGTACAGCCTGCGGGACACCCTGTGAGTACAGTCCACAGCAGGGGCTCCCAACCACGGCAGAAATCAGCGGCAGCCAGGCTGCGAGGCCCTGCAGTTGGGAGCCAGGACGTCTGGCCTGCACTGCTGGCTGCTGCTCAGAGTTGTGCTTTTAGAAGATTGTCCTGGCAGCAACGAGGCTGACTGGCAGGCTTCTTACGGCTGCAGGGATGGTTCATTTCATCGCCTATTGAAATATTGCTGCTGCTGGGCCTGGGGGCTTTTCCCTCTTCCTCCTCTTTTGGGCTGGGGGTATCCAACCTATGGGAGCACACTCCAAAATGTCCAACACAGCCCCCTGCTTTCTCCTAGGGAGAGGCCCTCCAGCCAGGCCACCCTGCTCCGATCAAAGGGAGCAGAGATTCCGTGGGGGGAACACAAACCCAGCTTCCAGCTCCTATCGGGAGCAGGTTCCTGCTTCTACCGGCAGGCACAGGCACCCCCCCCCCCCGCCCCGCTGACACGGGGGCTTCAGGCAGCCCTCACACACACACACATGCACACACACACACACGCACACTCAGTGGGTGTTTCTCCACATTGGTAAACAGAATCAACATCTCCCATGCTCCTGCCCTGAGCCACCATCACAGCCCCCTATGCACAGGAGCCTGGGTGCCCACGGAGGAGGGGCAGGCAGAGGTGGGTGCAGGATGCAAGGTGTGGCTGCCCAGAGAGGGGGAGGGGCAGTCCTGTGCCTCCCCAGATTGCAGGAGGGACCTCACACAGCATGCGTGAAACAGAGGGGCATCCCGCCACCATTCCCACCACTGGGCTCAACACCTCACCATCAACAGTTCCTGCCATCTCTCTGCTACCAGCCAGCATCTGGCCAACCTGGACTCATACTGGAGAGGATGCCCTGGGGCGAGGCCTCGCTTAGTCCAATGCCCTACAATCCTGGGAGGTGGCTATGAGTATTTCTGTTTCACAGAGTGGGAGGTGAGGGGCAGGTACACGACAGGGCTGTGCCCACTGCACCAGATGCACCTGGCAAACATGTCCCATCCAGCCACTGTCCAGACGGCCAGGCAGTGGGAACAGAGGCTGCGGGAGTGGAGGGCCACTTCATCTTGTTCACCAGTCATAGCCAGTGCCCAATACCCTGCAAGTACTCACATATATGCTGGATAAACAGGTATTAGGAGAACAGGGCCAAGACGGGGGGGTGGGGGGGTGTGTGCACACACATTCCACATGAGTCAACCAAGGCTGGGAGAGGTGAAAGTGAGGAGTCAGGGTGTGGCAGGGCCGGGGCCAGAGCCCTGCTGGACTCTGCTGACTGCCCACAGGTCCCTCCGGCCCCACAGTACCTGAGGAAGGCCCTGGAAGGCCACTTGATGGGGCAGTTCCCCTTGAACTCTGCAGCAAATGTGACTGACAGAACAGCGGCCCCCACAGATGCTGCCCCCGGAACTGTTACCATGGGTCCTGCTGTGGCCAAGAGGAAGTAGGGCAGCCAATCAGTACCCTGCATTCAGAGAGAACCTGGACCTGCCCAGCTGAGCCCAACAGAATTACAGGGTCCTGAGATGAGAGTGAATGGCGTCCAGAGGAGGCTGGCCCAGCCCTTGCTGGCTCCACCACGGGAGGGCTGACGGGCCCAGACAGGCAGGAACACAGAGAGCTCCCTCCCAGATGCTTCTTCAGGGCATCACAGCCCTGCTGACCCCTGGACTTGACCTCCAGATGCACAGGGAACAAGCATGGGCTGCTAAGGGCCACCCTGCATGGACCACCACACCATGAGACAGCAGCCTTGGCCACCGAGGCAGTGATGGGCTCCAGACCTCAGCCCTGGGCACTCGCCACAGAGCTCGGCTCTCCTCACTCCACATCCTAGAAGGCTGGCACCCACAGGCTTCTCCTGGTCTCATCCCCTGCTCATCTAACAGGGAAGGTTTCCCCAGGATACCTGCCCTAGCACCCAGACAGACAGGCCTGTCCACCCAGGAGAGCTGGGCACACACAGGAAGGTGCATCCGCACGGCCATGCACCCTCAGACACCACAATGCCTCAGCCTCACTGCCCTCTCCTGTGCACAGGGTCCTGGCCCCCAGCCCAGGTGTCATGGAGGCATGCCAGACAACCGCCAGGTCTCCAGGCAGAGTGCCTGGCACTGAGAAGGGGCTCAGCCCGGGCAGGCTCCCTAACCCCACCATGGTAACACCCAGGCCTTAACCTTGTCCCAGGGCAAGTAAGAATGCACCACGTCTGCCCCAGGCAAGCTGCCCACCACCACTCTTCCCCAAGAAATGGAGGGGCCACCGCTTCCCCGAGGCCATGTCCAGAGGAAACACACAGCGTGCAGGAGGGGCAGTGAGGGCGGCCTGGGGCTGGCCGGCTCCTGGACGCAGGCGGGGGGCTCGGAATCTACACGTTGGGGAGGGAGGGCGAGGAGCCCGAGGAGAGCTGCACCCTCACTGAGCACTGGCTTGGCTGTAAATTGGTGCAAGCTTTCCGGAGGACAGTCCAGAGAAATAAAGAAAAAGACACTCTGTTCTGTGCAAGGCAAGCCCTCCCCATTTGCCAGCTACAGGAAGTATTTCTTCTGCTTTCGAGAGCTGGGTCTGGGCTGCCTGGGTACGCAGATGCTCTCGCCTGGGACCCTCGGGCTGGGCTGGGTTGGGAGGCCTCAGCCACCGCCATGCTCTCGGCTCACTGCCCGACACGCCGCTGTTGCTTCTGTGTCCCTCGGATCAGCGTTGAGGGCCTCCGAATGGAAGCAGCTACAAAGCCTACAGCCTTTGCAGGCAGAAAACGGCTTTCACCCAGGTCTAGCATTTGCACAGCGTGGGGAAGTCACTGCACCTTTTCTGCCTGCCGGGGGCGGGGCTAACCCCACCAGCACACTATGGGGCTGTCATGAGGACCTGCAGGGTCCCGTCCTCACGTGGTGGGCATCCAGGGACACCTGCTCCCTGCCTCAGGCCCCTGCAGATACTCACCTATGTGGCCCCACCTCAAAGTGCACACGTCAGGAAGGAGGCAGAACGGCCAAGGTTGCACCTGCTCCCAGTCTCCACCTTCCCCTGCCCGTAACGGGGGAAGCCCGAACTTCCCAGCTTCCCTTGCAGCTAGGTGCAGAGCTCCATGGACACAGGGCGGGGGCTGGTCCAAGGACAGTGCCCTGCTCCTCCCCTTCCTGTCTCCTGAGGCTGAGGGTCCACGTGGTGGCAGGTGTGGAGTGGCCGTCCTCACTCCAGTGTGGCCTGTCTGTCTGCCACCAGACTTCTGTGCGATTGAGACATTTCAGGGTACTGAAGCCACCATTATTTTTTGGGGGGTGGGGGTTTCTTCTATTTGTGGCCAAATGCAACCCTAACAGATAAGCTGTAGCCTTCTGTGTGTCACAGACAGGATCCTCGTCTTCCAAGAGTGGCCAGTCAGGTGAGCCAGTGGATCACAGTCGGAGGAGGGATCTTCCCTGGAGTGAGAACACAGGACCAGGGCTTCTGGGAAGGTTTCCTGGAGGGCATGCTGACCGGGAACTTTCAAGGGCCAGCGGCAATGCAGGGGAGGGGGCCGCAGACCGAGGGAGAGGCAGGGGACCCACAGGGAGGCTGCAGGGGAGTAAGGGAGAGGCTGTTGAAGTGGTCAGGCCCCCAGCTTCAGGGAAGCCAGGCGATGCCTCCACAGGGCTGGCCTGGGAGACATGGTCAGGGCTGCACTGCAGAGAGATGGCTCTACCAGAAGCACCAGGCAGAAGGAGCTGTGTTAACAGACCCGGCAAGACCCGATGCCGACCTGGGCTGGCCTGAGCTTGGGCTCCCCATGGAGAGCCAACAGCACCCCTCGAGGGGAGGGTGGTGACCAGGGCCGTCCTCCTGCTTGGCTTTGGCCACCGTTTTCTAACCCCACTGCCACAGGCCCCGCTACAGCCTCACCGCCTGCAAAACAGACTCTTCCTTCTCTAAACTGAAAGATTCCAGCAGGATGCACTGAATTACATCGTAAATCAGACTGAGGTAATGAACACATTATTTCAGGAGAAGATGAACAATGGAGGTAGCTATTTACACATGCCTTTAAAGGAATTCACACACACACACACACACACACACACACACACGCATGCACGCACTTTCAGGGTCTCCGACACCACAGCCGTGTCACTTCAGGCTCACCTGTTTTGGCAGGTTCTGCTCGGGCCACGATGGAAGCTCACAGGCACCAGGTTGCAGGGTCCCAGTGGACTCAGAGGTGAGCGCAGAAACGTAGCTGGAGAAAGCACGTCCTACCCCCACCCGCGGCCCTGTGGTTACACAGCTGTGCCCGGCTGGCAGCGCCTGGGGAGGCGGGAGGCCAAGGGTAAGCAGGACAGGCCAGGAGCCTGGCTGCACGGTGCAGCCCTGCAGTGCAACATCACACCAAATCAACAGGACTTTCCTTTACTTCATGTCACCTTGATTACCCAATGTCATTAGCAAGCACTGAAGCTGTGTGGTCCAGTCTATCGGATTGTTCATTCTTTCCATCATCCACTCAGTGACAACCTACTAAGAGGCACTTTTGGGGCTGATGCTGTGATGTAGCGGGTAAAGCCGCTGCCTGCAGTGCTGACATCCCATATGGGCACCGGTTCGAGTCCCAGCTGCTCCATTTCCCATCCAGTTCTCTGCTATAGCATTGGAAAGCAGCAGAAGATGGCCCAAGTCCTTGGGCCCCTACACCCATGTGGGAGACCCAGAAGAAGCTCCTGGCTCCTGGCTTCAGACTGGCCCAGATCCAGCCATTGCAGCCAACTGGGGGAGTGAACCAGCAATGGAAGACCCCTCTTTCCCTCCCTCCCTCCCTCCCTCTCTCTCTCTGCCTCTCTGTAATTCTGCCTTTCAAATAATAAATAAATAAATCTTTTTAAAAAAGAAAAAAAAAAGAGGCACCTGTTAGCTGGGATTCTGCAACCATCTCTGTCATTTGGGACCCCTAAGACAAGGCACTTCTGGGTGCACAGGCAGAAGGGAGCCCCGGGGCTGCCTGGGAATAAACGCACCGGTTTTCCATAGACTGGAGCTCACACCCAGAGATCCGAGCACAGGCTTGCGACTAACAGAAAACAATGGACGTTTCTGAGCAGAGAACACACACAGGCATGAGGTGAACAACAAGCGGAAGCACCTCTCGTCCTGCGTGAAGGGAGGGCTCCAGCCCAGGAAGGCATTATGGCGACACGCACAGGCCCCTGCAGGCAGCTGGAACAGGCCTCCCCTCACAACCACCTTATACCTGCAGACAAACACGGCCATGGGCCCCACTCTGCCTGGGACTGGCCCAGGGTGACATGAGAGCACCTAGCCCACGTGAAGCAGGTGCAGATGGCAGTGGCTCTAAAGCCCTCTCAGCCAAGGCACAGGGACCACCCCCTCCCCACCTCCAAAACAGGGGCTCCCTAGCCGGTGGCCTGGGCCCTTGTCCCAGAGCAGGAACTAGGTCTACAGTAGCTAGAACCTGGTCCCAGTCCCTCTCACAGGGCCTCTGTCGGGAAGAGAAGCCACAGGGTCTCCCTTGTATAGGCACAGCACTCAACCTAACTGCCTGTCTCAACAGGTTTGGGAGGAAAAGGCAAGAGAGGGAAACAGGTGATGGAGGCAGGATCAGACGGCCTAGCTCGCGGCTGAGGGCAGACCCGCAGTGCCCAGCCAGCTACCAGCTCTGGAACCAAGAGGGCATCCTGCACAGCGAGAGGGGGAGAGGCCCCTCCCGACAGAGAGCATACGACTAACCAGTCCCTCTGACACGACCAGGATTCCAGATGGCAGAGGAGGCACACCCAGCCTTCGCAGCGTGGTAGACTGCCCTCCGGAAACAGCTTCCAGTGCTCCCGAGAGCGCCACCGTGTGATGCAGGGCTACCCATATGCACACGGAGCATACGTATGCAAAGCCGCATGCCTGCATCTCCAGTTGGATGGCTGTCTACATACAGACCGGCAGAAGCATGACGCAGCTCCCTGCCCGTATAAAGATGCATATGTGGGTGTACACATATCTCCTTCTCTCTCCTCCCAGGCCCTGGGATGGCAGGCTGTCTGCTCAGATGAACGGCACGCTTAAAAACAGAGACTCCAGCACTGTGTGTCCCAGGCTGCAGACGAAAAGCACCCAGGTTTTTCTTTCTCTGGGTTCTTTGGCGGCCGCGCCTAGCTCAGTGCTGGCTCTTCAGAGGCCGGGTGAGGCGAGTCGGAAGCCGGAGCCCAGCTCTGGGTGCGCCGTCCAGGCTGACCACCCCACGCAAGGGGCAGACTTGCTCAGGACAGGGTGTTCTGCAGACATTACAAGCTGCGGAGACCACCTCAACGGGCCCTGGCCTGGTCCGTCCTCAGTGCCCCACACAGGAGGGCCCAGATCTTTCTACCTGGGAGCTGGACTCAGAGCTGCCGGCCCCCACACCCCCACACAAACTGCTGGTGCTCAGCGTCCGATCAGGCCTGGATGAGGCCTCCCCAGCTGTCCCTGGGTCGTGTTCTCCTCTCTGGCCTTTGGGACACCTGGAGAAAAGCCCCCTGGGGACCTCAGAGAACAGGCTCGAGGGGCCACAGCAGGGGACGCAGCGCCGGCAGGAAACAGGTCCCGAAAGGAGGGGACCAGCAAGGCGGCTGCAGGCGCGGAGTGTGAGCACTTGTGATCTGGGCCGCTGGGGCTGTCCCCGGGGGCCAGGCTTCGCCCCGATCAGGTGTCGGCAGGTAGAGCTGCCCGTCTGGGGAATGGTTTCAGGGTGCCAGGAACCAGAGCAGAAGCGGAAGTTTGGTGGCTTCGATTGTTCCTCACTGTAACTGTAGGTGTAACTCCAGGAACTTACTAATGAACGCAAGGGAAACTGCAGGATGGCTACCATTCAGTGAGACGCGCATTCCACGCGCACTGGTAAACAGATCCTACGTTCTAGGCTCTACGGGACGCTATGCACGCCATTCAGTAACATAGCGTACAGCAGAAGAGACTGTCATGCTGACGTGTCCTGAGCGTCAACTCCGCTCGGGGCTCTGCCGCGCACACTCAGCTGCCACGCTGCCCTGCGGGCAGAGGCTTAAGGCTCCATTCACACCGGGCCAACAGTCCGCAGGTGACACGGCCTCCTCGAAGTCCCCCGGCTGACTTAGGTGTGTGACTCAGGGACCGGCTCTGCCAGCACTCCGCACCCGTGCCCACTGACACGGGGCTCCCTCGATCCTGCACCAGGGAAGGCCTGGAGGCCTCGGAGGCCTGCACACTCCTGGCCTCCTTGAGGCTTCCTGCTCTTTCTCGGCCCTCACACTGGCTCCAGGGCAACACCTGAGCCCAACCCTGAGTCTGCCCGACTGCTTGGGTCTCTGAGCTGGTATCAGTCCTGCCAGCAGAGCTAGGACGTCAGGAAAGCGCAGCAGTAGCTTCTTCTTACCTGGCACACTTGAGACATGGGGACAAGGGACTCAGAGGAGCCTTGGAAGAGTGGAGTGCACACTGCAGTCTGAGTGCCCGTCCTGTGTCCCCCACAGTGGCCCTGACTGACTAAACGGGACTTCGGTCACTGCCCAGCTCTGCAAAGTGGCCCCCTCTCGTGAGGAGTTGTGGCAGAGCGAACATGAGAGCCTGCGCTTCCTGCCTCCAAGCTCAGTCCTCCCAACACGGCCGAGGTCAGGGCCTGGGAACTGCCAGCCCCCCGCTCTGCCTCTGCCCCAGGGAGAAACTGGGTTACCTGTGACAAGGCTTCAGGCACAAGTCACCACGGCTGCTGAAGAAAAGCAAGTGAGACTCTACCACACATGCCAATGCAGCTCAAAAAGCTGGGCCCGAGAACCTGCCATCGGCATGGCCCTAAGTCAGGCGGGCTTTGCGGGGATCAGTGAGTTGGGACACTGAATCACCCACCCAAGCATAAACGCACACAGCCATCCACCCCTGCACTGGCTGTCCCCACACGGATCCTTGTCACCCAACCAGCCATCCACGAACTCTACTCTTCACCCAGCCTACCACTTACCCATCTAGCTCCTGACCCCTCTTCCCATCTAGCCCGCACCTGTCAGCCTCCCCAGCCGTCGCTAAGCAGTCTCAGCCCACAATGAGAGCCATGCCAGATGTCAGAGCACCCAGATGAGGACATAGCTCCTGATCAAGCTATGCCATGAAGAGAGGGCTGTAGACACTCTCCCGCTGCATGTGTCTGCCTCAGGAGCCCCTGTGAGACCAGATAACGGAGAAAGCACAGGTCAGCTCTGCCCCCAAACCACAGGCAACGCTGTGGGTCACTGGCATGGTGCTGGTAAGCAGACGAGCATCTGCACACAATGCCACAGGTTCTCAGAGACAGAGGGCTGGACAAAGAACCGCAGAGGCCGGGAGGGCACAGTGCCACGGTGAGGGAACCTTGCATGTTACACGCACCTGACTGTCTGCTGACTCCAAAGCTCATCCTCGCCCCAGGCCAGTGTGCTACTCCCAGAACGCAGCTCGGGCCCAAAGCCATCAGAACAGAGACACGCCCGACCCCAGGTGCTGCCTGTCATCCCAGCATCTGACTCCAAGAGCAGCAAGGGGCAAATGGACAAGGCTTCTCCTGGGAATATCGCATCCTGACAGCCAGGGGACAGGCTCTGGTCTTGCCATGCACCACTTTCTCCAGAGGAAGCCCAGAGAGAGGGAGGCCAGTCCAGGCAGGGCTGCAGCTTGGAGAGTCCAAAACCCGAATGGCAACGCTCACCTGGGGAGTGAGTCAGGGCGGGGACGGTCTCCCATGGACCTGCTGGAGAGGCTCATATTTAATGGCCTGGGCAGAGCAGGCGGTAGCAGCATAAAATAATCTCATTGTAACATTCTGGGGGAGAGGGAGCTGGGGTCAGCCCTTCCACCCACGTTGTCAGGCCACGAAAGGGGTGCCTGGAGGAACCCAGGGCGATGGAGAAGGGACCCCGGCTCACAGGGTGGGGCCTGTGACGCAGAGAGCACTGCCAGGTGCTGGGGAACAGAGGGTGTCTGAGGACTGCTTCCTGCCGTCCCCACAGCACGCCGGTGTGCACTGTGCTGGGCGGTGCCCACGCGCCCGCTGGGCCAGGAGCTCCTTGCAGGGAGCCGCGCCTGCAGTGGCAGCTTCATCGGCACGTGCTGCCTTCCCTGGCCCTGGCTGTGCCGCTGAGAGACTCGGTCCTGGCAGGCAGCTCCTGCACGCATCAGATACCAGCAGAGTCAGGCTGATGGCTCTCCCCTGGTGCTCTTAATGGCATTCATGGTAATGATGTTCAATATTTCAAACCGTCAATTGGAAATCTTATCTTTATCCTCCGTCAGGCAAGCACAAACCAAAGGAAACGTTAAATTAGATCTCTCCCCTGCGGTCTGGACCAGTCTCAGCTCTGTGAGGCTACACCGCCTACCCTAGGCGGGCCATGAGCGCGCGACTTCTGATTAATGGCATGAAGACATGAGTGCGTCAGGTTGGGACACAACCTCTCACCCTGTGGGGGATCCTGGGAAAGAGTCAGCTGCAGACAGGCGTCTCCAGGCAGGCAGGGAAACCCGGCCTTGCGTCCTGTATCCCTGGCCCAGCATCAGTGCAGGCTGCTGACCAGGACGTGTGCTGTTCCTCGTGTCTAAACATTCCTCGTGTCTTCTTTCCTGAAACGCTTCTGAGTCAGAGCTTCCCATGAAACGCTCCGCGGGCCGTCGAAGCCTGGCGCTGCTAGACTGCTCTCATCCTGTCTGCACAAGGAGGCTCCAAGCTCTACGCTGGCCTCCCACCCATACTGTCACCATGTGGATGACACCGTCATGGGAGCCTGCCCTCTTGGAGACCCAAGGGACCAACTTCCCCTCTGCAGCCAGGTCCTCGGGAGACAACAAATGGGCAAGGCCAAGTGACCGTCCGGGCTCACGCGGAGGCACTTCACACGTCTTGTCTCCTTTCTGGAAGGAGTTGAGAAGCAGAACCTCAGCCCACAGTGCCCGGGGTCCCTCCGCCTTATTCACCGTGCGTGCTCTGGCTCCGCGTGACTCACAAGCACCCAGCACAAGCTAGGGGTCTGCCATACACTCATGGAAGAATGAGCTTTCAGACGACAGACAGCAAACCAGAGAGTAAGCTAACTGACTACGGACAAGTCACGGAAAGAGTGGGCTAACAGATGAAGGACAAGTCAGTGAGCTAACAGGATGGACCCCTGACCTTGCCAAGTGTGGGTTTAGCTCTAATCTCCCAGAAGACAGAGGCCAGGCCAGGCGGCTCCATAGAACTATGATTCTGTTTCCTTCCAGGTCAGCGATGGCAGGGCCAGCTGAGGGGTCGGGAGCAGGACGCACGAGGGGAAGGTGAGCTGGGGGTGGGATGCACTGTGCACCCACTCTGAGGACCCACAGGTGGGCCGGGCAGGTCACCCACCGTGGGCAAGGGTTTGAGGGCCAAGGCGGGTCCCTTCATAGCACTTCATGCAAAGTGCTCTTGCCTTAGTTTTGTGTTTTCAGATTTGTGTTTGTGAATATAAACAGGTAAATATTTAGTATTTACTGTCTGCTGTATCATATATGTGCAACTACGACACATACATGTGTGCACACATGTAGCTACATGTACTTACACTCATACAATACATGAGGGCTCTTTATTTAATTTCATTCTGCTTCAGTGCTTAGCGCAAATGTTCTTGCTGCAAGGGTCATGCAAACACAACAACAAAACCGGAAGAAGTCACAGCCCAGACTGCGTTCTGCGAGCGTACTCTATGGTATAAAACCCAAGACCTTCAGGTTACCAGGCTGGGGAGGGTTCCATGGGCGCAGGCCACGCCCAGAACTCAGCTCCACGGGCTCTGCGGAACTCTCTGCAGGTCCATGTGACTTCCGAACTTGGAGAACTATGATCACCCTCTTCTTGAGGCAGAGTTCACAGAGCCTCCACGCACAGATGCCAATACAGGGGAAGCTAATAGCCCCGCGCCACAGCCAGGCCTGGTTCCAGCCCCACCACGAAAGCTGGGCACCGGTCAGACTGCTGCTGTCCTGGTCTATGTCCAGGGGTGAAGAGGGGACACCCGGAGCCCAGCACAGGGTTTGGGGCACACAGGAAGCCATGAGAGCAGAGCAGGAAATCCAGCTGCCCAGACTCAAACCCTGGCTCCTCTCCTTCCCAGCTGGGCAGTTCTGGGAGAGTGCTCAAGCTCCCCGTGCTGGGGTGGCCGTGGTTACAGCCGCTCCCTCACAAAGGGGCACAGCGACGTGTCTGGTGCACCGCACACGGCAACCAACACTGCCCTCGCTGGTTCCGCTATCCTTCCCTCCGCTGGTCAAATCCTACAGAAGACCTGGTGCCAGGCCCAGAGGGTGCCAAGCAGGCGCCAAGGCCAGCACTGGACTTCCAGGCCCCATCAGGATGCACACTAGTCTGCCTGCATCCCTGAAAATGACAGAGGCCTGGCCGTCCCCTTCCCAGCAGGACACAAGGACCTTTGACAGGCTCTCTGGTTCCTTCCTTTGTGCCATCAATCACCTTCGTCCGCAGCTGGAAATGCGCTCCCAAGACCACACACCCATTTTTAAACCATTGTCCGGGGGCCAGTGCTGTGGTAGCGGGTAAAGCCTCCACCTGCAGTGCCAACATCCATATGGGCGCCGGTTCAAGCCCAGTTGTTTCACTTCCAATACAGCTCTGCTGTGGCCTGGGAAAGCAGTGGAGGCTGGCCCAAGTCCTTGGACCCCTGCACCCGCGTGGGAGACCCGGAAGAAGCTCCTGGCTCCTGGCTTCGGAATGGTCCAGTTCTGGCTGTTATGGCCATTTGGGGAGTGAACCAGTGGATGAGAGATCTGTCTATCTCTCTTTCTCTGCCTCTCTGTAACACTGCCTTTCAAATAAATGAATAAATCTTGAAAAAAAGTTAAAAACAAACCATTGTCTATTTGTGTCTGGAGAGGCAGGAGCTATTGCCTCTTCCACAAGTATCCCTGGAAGACGATCAAGCCTACGTGGTTACTTGGCAACCAGGAGCCAGGCCACAGATTGCGAGACAAAGAAATAAGACAGGTCGAACACCTGGAATCTGAGAACGTGGAGACAGGTGTGGAAGGTGAACAGGGAGCCATCAGGAGAACAGGCACAGGCTTTCCAGGCCTCCGGCCACCAACCTCGAGCAGCTCCCACCCCACGCTGGGCAAGGTGGCACATGTGCCCAGCTCCAGGTGTGACCCGGCCAAGTCTCCTTCCTTCTCTGGGCATCAGACTCAACACCTCTCAAGCGGCAAGGGTGTCACCAAGAGGCAGGCGCACATGGCAGAAGTCCTGAGGCCACGGAAGGCAGAAACTCCAGGTGGCTCTGCTCAGACGCTGGTGAGACGCTCAGCACGCCCAGGAAGCGCCATGCTCAGGAACCAGCGAGCGGTCACCACGCGCCAGGACTGCTGAACCAGGGCACAGCCTGCACGGCCACCCTGAGCCCCGACAGCCCCTCCTCCTGGCCTGGCACACCCGCTGTCTCCACCCAGCCCGACAGGTTCCTTCTTCCCTGAATTCTGCCTTGCCACCTCCAGCAGGCACGGTCTACTCGGTGCTGCGAGGGTGCCTCAGCCCCACTGGCGGACTCTGGGTCCCTGTGGGGCTCAGGTGCCTGAGTCACCATTCAGGAAGGGATGCTGGCTTGAAATGGGGTGCTCATGGCTGGGTGCCTGCAGGGCCCTTTGCTCGCAGGAGCCTTGAGGTGGGCTCCATTCACAACTCCCAGCCGCCCATGTTTCTGGTTGCAGAGGGGGCAGCAGAAGCGCGGCCGGTCGTGCTCATGACCCACAGAGACGCTCCACCGAAGCTGGCCTTCTACTGCGTACCACACAAACCGGAGCTGTGCACAACAGAGTTCATGCTTCCAGAAATAGAGGCGGCATCTGGATGGTGACATGCCAAAGCCTCAGAGGCAGGGAAACTAAGGCTTCCTCCCAGTGGTAGCATTCGGCTTCCCGACCAGAGCCAGGTCTGCACCACATGACAGGGCCTGAAGCCAGCTTTGCCCCAGGAGGCCAGCCAGGTGCTGGGACAGACCCTGGCTCCCGGAGGGCCCAGGCCAGGGTTCTTGAGGGGTGGAGAGGGAAGTCCCCCAGGGAGCCGACGATGGCTCCCATCCCAGCCCAGCCCTCTGTGTTTGCTGAGACCCACTGCCCCGAGGCTCATCCAGGCAAAGGCCAGCAGCCCTGCCCTGCAGGAAACAAGTTCACAGAAAAGCGCAGGACATCACAAAAACTACAGGTGGATTTTCACCAAGACAGCCTAACAAATTCAAATCCATCCATTCTAAACCAAAATTCCTGAGGAGGCGGGGTTCCTTCCCCACCCCCGCCGTTCCTCTCTTTCAGGACGCCTATGGGGCCCTCTGGGCCTTGTCCCAGTCACTAGGGCCAGGAGGGACTGGAAGCCCCCAGCAGCCCCATGTTCACAGCACAGCTGCCCATGATGCCTGAGGCACTGACACACTTGTCAGAGCTCAGGACCCTGTTTCAGCTTCACACATCAGGAGGTCACAGGGCCTGTGTGGGCACCCACAGGGCACGAGCAGAGGGGAGATTCTGACCCCACAGAGATTAGTGAGGACAAGAAAGCAACCTCATGAATGACAGTCTGGCAATATCAAGAGTGGCCGGCAGGGCCGGCACTGTGGCTCAGCGGGTTAAAGCCCTGGCCTGTGGCGCCAGCATCCCATATGGGTACTGGTTCGAGTTCTGGCTGCTCCACTTGCAGTCCAGCTCTCTGTTATAGCCTGGGAAAGCAATGAAAGAAGGCCCAAGTCCTTGGGCCCTTGCACCCACGTGGGAGACCTGGAGGAAGCTCCTGGCTTCAGAAAAGCACAGCTCCAGCCATTGTGGCCATTTAGGGAGTGAACGAGTGGATGGAAGACCTCCCTTTCTCTCTCTGGCTCTACTTCTCTATGTAACTCTGTCTTTCAAATAAATAAAATAAAAATCTTAAAAAAGAAAAAAAGAGTGGCCAGCGTGCCCAAGAAGGGCAGAGGGCAAGGCCAGGTGTGTGGGGACGGAACCTGGGGGCAGAGGCAGGGTGGGATCACCTTGGGTGGCAGTGGTTTGCTTTCTCATCTCCATGGCAACAGGCAATTCAGGTCCCTCTGCCCAACTGTCTACTTCCTCTTGGTTTTCATAATCGACTCCCTCATCATCCCAGCCCCTTTCCCCGGGACCCCCTTCTCCACGTACACCCACTTGGAGGGACCTGCCTGCATCCCCTCTCCAGTGCAGGGCTGAGGACCACGGGAAGCTGGAAGGGAGACAGGAGGCGAGGCACAGCCTGGATCAAGCTGGCGGAGCTCAGGAACCAGGGGCAGGGGGGCTCCTGCTCCCTCCTGTTGCTGTCTGTGCAGCCTCAGCAACACTGAGGTGCGGTGATCAGTGATCCAGAACCAGGTACACACCTGATGACAGCCGCTGCTCACGCCAGGAACTTTCCCCGCCTCTCCTGCTCACTCCTTGAAACGGGGTCTGTCTGATTCTTGACCGTTTCCTCCCTCCTTCCCGCTAACTCAATGACCACTGAGTAAACCCTGACTGCAAGTCGTGCCTGACTGTGTGCACATCCCCAGGACCACGAGATGACCTCACTTCCTGTTCATGAGGAAAACCCACCCCGTCAATGGGGGCTCTGTGTCTTGTCACTGCACACCACCCGCACCCCGACACACAAGACCCTGTCGCACTTAGTGGAGCGCGGCTCTGCCTCCTCCTGTGACGGCCGGCACTGGGGACAGGAAGCAGATCAGACTTGGCACGGCCCTCTTGGTCTGGCTCTTGCCTCGGGCTCCGGCCTCCTCCCGCACGCACACTCCTCATTGCTGGGCTCAGGCCACCTGCCCCTCAGAGAGCCTCACGCAAACCCGGCATCCGCAGGCCCGCTCTGCCCCACTTCCCCCTTAGCCTAGGGAACTCCCTCCTGCTCATCTCCACTCGGACACCGCTGCACACGCTGGCCTGTGTCCTGGGCACGCAGAGGATGCTCAGCTTACACCGCTCCATTCCCACACGGCGTCTGTCACCTGGTGAGGGATGGCTGCCTCGGAGACAGTCGGTCGCTGTGCTCCTGTGGGCCCCAGCGTCCCTGGCCCTGAACTCAGAGAGGCTTTGACAAGGCTTGTGACTCACTCACGGGCCATCCAATGAGCCAGGATCAGACCCAGGAGCGTGTGAGGTCTGGGCCCAGCCCTCTCTGTTGCACCCCAGGTCCTGGCCTGGAAGTCGGTTTACAGCTTGTTCTCAGGAAACAACCACTCAAAGGAGTGAGTCCCACGCTGAGCAGGGACCCGACGCTGTAGCTACCTACTGTCCATGCAAGGACAGCTTCCTTCCCTGGGACGCTGGTGAGGGGCCTCTGATATCTGCATGCCTCCTCTGCTCTGGGGTCAGCCACCTAAAAACAGCTGCTCCTTCCTCCAGCTGCACTAAGTGAACACAGCAGCCCATAGGTTCTGGAAGCTTCCAGGCTCACAGCAGCTCAGCCCTCACAGGCTGGTGTGAGCTGGCCAGGCTTCCCTGCCCCTGCCCACTCCTGGATGGCTGCACTGCTGTCCAGCAGCACAGGTGCAAAGGAGGAGCTGGCTTCTGCCTAGGCCCTGGGCCCGGTACCTCTCCTTGGCCCACTCTGGACAAACTAGGCCCCAGGGTCCTGCGGAGACTGCGACTTGCGTGATTTTGATACTCAGAGCCTCTGACTCTTGGTCTCCTTGGGTGGCAAAGTGGAGGTGACAACGTCCACCCTGCTGCCACCTGATCACACACCTGTGCCCTCAAGAAAACAGGGCTGAGGCATCTGCAGGATCTGGTCCCCTCTCAGAGGGAAGGCGTGTGCACAAGTCCTGCTCTGCAGAAACTCCATGGGAAGACCCACCCGTGGATCTCACAGTCATTTTTGCATCCAATAAACGTCTCCTAGTTGTCTTCCCCACAAACTTTCTCAAGTGCCTGAATGTCTGTCCTTAGATTCCCCAGAGGTCTCGACACAAGGCAGCCTCAGCCCGGCTCTCCAGCACAGATGCCACGTCTGGTAGGCACTCGGGCCAGACAGAAACAGTGCTTAAAGCACATCGTCCCCTCTTCTGCCCATGGCAGCCTGGGATCAGAGCTCCCCGTGCAGGGGCAGGGCCCACAAGGGAAGGGGCGGGATGGAAGACGGTTCTGTCGGGAGAAAGCGCGGGCTGCTTGCTGCGTTCGAGGAGAGCGACCAAGGCCCTGCCTTCCTCCCACCCCACTGGGACCTTTTCCACTAAAACTTGCACGTTTGCTTCCGGCGTGAGGACTGGCCTGAGATCGGCCGCGGTCTCGGGAGCCAAGGTTACTCAGCTGTTTTTTTCCAGCTGTGGGAATGGACCCAGCGCCTGGGGACGGAGCAGCAGCCTTGGCCTGGGGGCGAAGGACGCCTGTCAAGGGCTGCTGGGGAAACGTCAGGGGCTGAGCCTTTGAAGTCCCTTCCTGGCCACCCTCAAGGTCCGGCTTCAAAGTGGCCTGGAGGCCGGCTCCCCTGGAAGGAGCCCTTCCTCTGGCATTCCCCCAAGTGGGGAGTGGGTACTGGTCCCCAGGCTGCAGGAGCTGAGGCCCAGGCTGACCCACATTGGCTCCAGACCGCCTTTTTCCCTAAGAAACTCCACATCTGCACTCTGCATAGTCTCCATGGGGCACCTGCTCTGCAAGGCTGAAGAACAGAGGCAGAGCCAACCCCTTCCGGCAGGCTCCTTGTCCCTCAGCCACGGAGTCTGGGGTCTCTGGTCCCTGTGTGTGAGGCCAGGGAGGGACGAGGTGACACTTACACTCCACACCCGGCCACCCTCAGCTTGGCCCAGGAGGACAGGGAAACAGCCCTTTCTCTTCACCTGCTTCCCACGGCCTCCACAGCCCCCACAGCCCCAAGCCACCTGCTGGGGCCCCTCTACAGCCAGGGCAGGGTCCACGGTGCCTCTCCCCTCTCCAGTGTGTGCCAGGGCCTCCCAGGAAGATCCAGAACCTCAGGTACAGGCCCTGCTTTCATCTCTATAGGTCGTTCCAAGAGCACCAACAGAGGCTCATCTGGCTCATCTGCTCTGCGAGGACAAGCGCAGGACCTGGCTGCATCTGAGCACAGCACAGGACCTGGATGCCTCGGAGGTGCAGTGCCGTGGCCGTGAAGGGACAGCTTTCAGGGCTCTCAGCTCCAGCTGAGCCGAGGAGCAGGGACTGACTATGCCCAGGCTCAACCACATCACAGCAGGCGGGGACACGTAGGGGATCTCCCAGCCTGGAAACAAGGAGGGCATGGCCAGCTTTCAGGCTCTCGCTGTGCACCAGGTAAGAGCTCCTGAGGCCAACAGGTTTCTGCAGGTGAAATCTAGAGTACAGCTTCAAGCCGGCCATTTTACTGGCCTGTAGGTAGCTCAGCTCCTGCCGCACCTGGACCAGGCCTCAGGTGGGACCCAGCAACTGTGGGGAATGCGTGACAAGATGCCCATGCAGCGCTTCCTATCCAAACATCCTGCAGCATCCCTCCCTCACACACGGCTCAGCAGGTGCACCTGACAAGCTGTTCCCACCACTGAGAAAGGTGAGACCGTGAACGGGTCAGCACTGGGAGGGAGGGCAGGGATGGCCCCCAGCCACAGCCTGCTTGTCCCGCCTGGACGCTGCCTGTCTGATTGCTGCAGCTAAGAATAGATCTGCCACCAACAGCACAGGGAGGGGCCTGCCAGGCTCCGCAAGCAGCGGCGTCCTTACCATGGCAGGCTAGAAATAGAACCCGGGATTTGGGGTTGCAGCCAGCATCGCCCCAGATTGCCAGAAGCCTGGCGGTTCCCTGCCAGGATGGGTCCACAGAGCTCAGGGGACTTAGCACCCACCAAAGACAGGGCAGAACACTGGCCTGGCCCTGGGAAATCATCCACCCTTCCAGGCCCTCCATGCCCTCCCCCCTGCCCTTACGGGGAACACAGGGCTTGGTTTAGCTCCCTGTGGATGGGTCTCCTTGCCCTCGAGGATGCCCGTGGGGTTGGGGGAGAAAAGGAGGCTGGCAGTGACTCCCAGAGCACCACTGACGCACAGGTCTACTCTGGGTCTTAGGGCAAGGCGCCTGCTCCAGGTCAGAACACCGGGACTGGAACCCAGGTCAGCTGCCTCCCGAGTCCACCAAGCAGGGAGATGGGGCTGCAAGTCGTGGGAGAGGAGAGGGAGGCCAAGGCTGCACGTGCAGATGGGGCTATGTGGGAGTGGGTGTTGCCTCTGGAGAGGCAGCTTCACTCCAGGGTTTTCCCCAACACCTGTGTGGACCCAGCAGCACCCTGCAACAGTGTGGTGGCTGGGGAGGGGCTCCAGGCGGGGACAGCAGGTGAGGAACAGCCTGCCGGGAGCCCTGGCAGCACAGCCTCTGGCCTGCTCCTTGATGACAGGAGCTGACCCGGGCTCTGGGGCTGGGAAAGCCACTACTGTCTGGGGAAATCCCCTGGAAGTGGCCAAGCACTCAGAGACGGGAAGAGAGGCAGCCACTCCTGGGCTGCACACACCTGCCGGCCACTGCCCAGCCCAAACGACAGCCAATTTCTCCTGTTGTGGTCTTCATAACTCAGGGCCCCCCCCCCCAATGTGCTTGCAGAGTAACAGATGCCCGGGGTCTCAACAAGGCCCTCTCTGGTGGGCTTCATTCACCACACTCCTGGGCACCCAACCACCTGCAGCCAGGGGCTTGGCCAACCCCCCTCTCCCTCTGAGACAGCTTCCCCACCACAAGCCTGGGGTACCCCGGGGTAGCTCAAGGAGACATGCACTCAGCGGGCACCCGAGATTCCTTCCTGAGCCGTCCTTGGCCAGGGCATCCAAGAAAAACAAGAGGTTCCACTCAGTGGTACAGTGAGTCTCGGCTGGCTGCGTCCATACGTCCCACTCAATTACTCTTATCTCTAGCAACAACAGATGCTCTCTCCCTCCGTGTCCTTCAACACAAGAGTTTCAGACTGCTGCACCATTCAAAGACACAAGCTCCTGTAGGATGGACGCACCAGGGGCCAATTTTAAAAAAGAAACAATGAAAAAAAAAACTGGGGAAAAGAATAAAAACCCCAACCCTTATTTTTAGCATGTCATACTGGTGTATCTGGAAATCTGCCTTCCCACTCCAGGGATGGAACACACCTAGGACACTGTGTCACACGCCACATCCTGTTGCCAGCCCCATAAAGACAACAGACGCAAACACCAGCCCTTTGACAGCCCAGCTGTGGACTGAGAGGGGCGTGGGGAGCCAGGGGGATGGTGTCTGCAGGGCAGGCGCCGTTTTCCTGGTTGTGATGGGGAAGTCAGCCATGGGAAGAGCCCTGGATGGCCAAGTCCAGTCCCCTCGCCTGGCCTGCCACTTCTGCTGGGACCGAGGGCTGCATCCCACAGTCATTCACCAGTACGACGTCCCTTGCCCTTTGCAGACGTGGGGTGATGGCAACCATGAGGATGTGGGCATTCTAGGGTGCGGACCACAAACATCACGGGTTCAAGGGCAGCGGCACGAGCACCGTAGAAACACATCTGTGGGCTCTGCCCGGAAGCGCCCGAAACTTCGGAATGAAGAAGCCCTCTGAGACCTGGGCTTGATTTGTATCTGTGCTAATTAGCATCCATTCAAGCCGGCAGTCTCAATTCACTTGATTTCACTGTGATTAGATGGCAGCAGAGGAAAAACTCAAGGAGCCCAGCAAGAGAAGTTGTCATCACACTTCAGGCCGTCTCCACAGGTCGGACGGGGACCCGGGGAAGGGCTGCCCCTCATGGATGAGCAGGACCCCTCTCCCTGCCAAGGGGTTCTGGCCTGGGGACTCTGGTCTGGGGGGTTCAGAGGCCTTGGCCCCAGCAAGCCTGGCCTTCATGAATCAGGCCACTTCCCTCTCCCGCCTTCCCTCCTTCATTCCTTTCTTCAGCGAGTTTCACTGCAGGCTTCCTCTCTCCCACCCATTCAGTAAGCACACACGTTCTACCTTCTCTGTGTTCTGAGTTCAGAGAGAGCACAGGACACAGACAATCACGGAAGAACCAGGAAGGGCCAGGCCTACTGTGGGGACGGAGCGGGGAGCAGGGACAGGTGGATTTGAGGAGAGCCACAGCTGACCAGGCAGGGGCGTGAAATGGGGCAGGGGAGGGAGTCATACAGGCCCAGGCACAAGCCTGTGACACAGGCAGACAACAGCGCCTCTCACATGACTCAGTGGCAGGACGGGGCGGTGGCCCAGGAGGAGGAGGTTCCAGGGGCACAGGAAGGGTGAGGGGCACCTGCACAGTAAAGCTCCATCCTCGCAGTGTGGGATCTGCCCTACTCGGGTCTCGGAGCTCCTGGAGGGCAGGAGGCATAAGGAGGGTAGCCCAGCCCGGGCACTGGTGCTCGCTGGGGAGTGGCCAGTAGTGTCTGTGGGGCATGTCCTACAAAGGGACAGGAGGGGTGGAGATAGGACACTGGTTCCTTGGAGAGGACCTGCACACACCCAGCGACTAGGCGAGAATACAGAACATGTGAGCATTTTTGAAGAATAATCCAGGGGGGCTGGCACTGTGGTGTAGTAGGTTAAGCCACTGCCTGTGAGGCGGGCATCCCATATGAGCACTGGTTCAAGTCTCAGTTGCTCTGCTTCCAAACCAGCTCCCTGCTGATATACCTGGGAAAGCAGCAGAGGATGGGCCCCTGCCGCCCATGTGGGAGACAGGATGGAGTTCCAGGATCCTGACTTCAGACTGGCCACTGAGGCCATTCAAATAAATCAATTAATTTGGATTAAAGTGAAAAAGAACCATCCAAACGGGGAAGTCTTTCTAAGTATAACACAAAAACCGGAGAGATTTCTTAAGAGATTGCTCAGTTTGCAATAAACACCCCATCGTGTGACTCACTCTGGAGAGGAATATTTACAAGGCTATTTATTGCAACAGTGTTTGTAACAGCGAAAGAGAAGCAACTTAAGCACCCACCAGAAGAGGCAGAGAGGCAGGATGGGGATGGGCTGGACGCAGTGGCTGGACGCAAGCTGCGGGCCTGCAGGGCTGGGCAGGCTGCCGCCCAGGGCACAGAGCCCAGAGGACAGGGTGGCTGACCACGGCTGCCACTGGGGCCGAGAAGCAGCAGACCACGTCTGGAAACCGGAGCACAGCAGGGACAGCTGTACGCAGACAGAACTGGGACATCCTTTGCACGTCTTAAATTCTGAAGCACATGCCTTCGCGTTTGCGTTTTGCAAAATAAAGAAGCCAAACACACACCTGTGTGGCCTGGGCCCCATGGAGGCTGAGGCTGGAGGCTCCGTCACAGGGGCCGCTGTGGGTCCCTGGCTCACATCTGAGAGCAGAGGTTATCCTGGCCTGTGGCTGTCTCGCTGTAACCGGGGTGCCTGCTCCCACTGCGGTGGCTCCACTGAGCGCTGACCTCAGCCTACTCATCAAGCTCTTGGCTGGTCAGGGCTGCACGCTGGCACCTGCCGCTCTCCGCAGACTCCAGCCTCCTTTCCTCTGCCTTTCCTGGAAACCTGGAAGCTGCACTCACACCTGCCCTTCTACCCAACACGCGGCAGGCAGGTGTGTTGCATGAGCATTCACACTGCATCCCTCGTCTCTTGTTGGATGATCTGCCCGGCCCAGGAGCCAGAAGGTACTGGGGACACACTGGCAAACCACAGGCCACAAGGGAGGACTGTCGGAACAAAGGGTGCTGGGTCTGACCCACAATATGGAAGGTCCCCGCCGCCCACAGAATTGGCCCCTGCTGCAGTCCCACCCACAGAGAAGCCTCTTGAAGAAGCCAGCAGTGGGAAGGGGGTAACAAGAGGGGAGGCACCCCAGAGGCAGCCCCCAGGTCCAGACTAGCACACAGAATGTGCTCAGCAGCACTTGCTTGATGGCCGGGTGAAGGGACAGGTGGGTAGACAGGTGAGCAGAAGGCTGAAGGGGATAGGGTGAGGATGGATGGACAGACGGACAGATGGACAGATGGATGGATTGAGGAGGGAGGATGGACTGAGGAGGGAGGATGGATGTGTCTATACCTGGGTAGGTGGGAGAATGGATGAGTGGACAAGAACGTAGATAGGCAGGTGGGGAGCTGTGGGGAGCAACTGGGAGCAATTCAGACTAGACTAAGTTACTGGAATTAAGACTTATTCTATGCATCTGCTCTCCCACAATATGGCGCTGGGAGAGGAGGAAACAGCTTCTACGCAGCTGCCTCCAGTTCAACCAATAAACAGCAGGACCTGCTCCTGATTGGAGGAGAGCAGCGTACTCGGCGTGTGGGTAGCAGAGTTGGGATTGGCGGAAGAGGACTATAAAGGAGGAGAGAGACAACATGCACCAGGAACATCTATCTGAAGGAACACCTGTGCAGCCCCCGAGAGAGCCGGCCGGCGGTGTGCCGCTCCCCCGCGGAAGTGGGGAAAGTGGCAGGGGGAACCGCCATTCCACAGAGGTGGAAGGGACGGTAGCCAACCCGGGAAGAACCAGCAGCAAACCCGGGGAGGGCCGAGCAGACGAAAGAACAGCGCAGGGTCCTGTGTCGTTCCTCCACGAAGACGGGGAGCGACATAATGGTGCCGTGACTCGGATAGGAAGCCTAGGCAGGGTTTAGTGTCGTTCCTCCACGAAGAGGGGGAGCGACAGGGAGCTAGTTAGGTGAGTGAGGGGGTGACTGTAGAAGGAGCAAGAATCCTGCACCATGCTTGGAGGCTGGTGTCTTGAGGTTAGCTGATTTACTGGGAGCCCCGAGTGGGTCCATCACCCCTCCGAAGCTCATGTTCCTCTTTGACAGGGAATGCTCGCCTCTCTCCTTCACAAGAAGCCGGGAGTAGTAAGTGAGCACTCACCACGGAGCCAGCAGCTATCTTCCAGAGCCGTGCGCTGCACGGGACTCCCCTTCCCTGTGGCCACCCAGTACTTCATTCCCTGCCACCGTGCGGGGCCACAGGCATGGATCAGGCCCTGCTGTGTCCAGGGCCTGTGGGCAGCTGCTCGAGGACCAGACCCCTCCAGATGGACCCAGGAAGCCCTGCAGACCACCTGCAACCTGCCAGCACTCAGTCACTGCTCCCCGGAGCTCAGTCTTGGAGGGCAGGCGAGGGAGCAGGCGAGAGGCCTCCGAGTGGTAAGGGAGGAGACAGGGTGCACCCTTGGTGGCAGTGGTGACAGCTTCCCACAGGGAGGATGTCAGAGCTTGAGGGAGCTCCGTTATATGAGGGAGCGGGGGTCTGGGGCAGCACCCCACACTTGCTTTGTTCTGGGCCCTGCTCCTGTCCTCTGTACTTGAGTACCCGCAGGGCCTGGCTCAGAAACACTTGTTCCCGATCAGACCCTTGCCCCTGGAACAGAGCTCAGCCCAGCCAGCATCGCCCCACGTTCTTTGCTAGCACTGGAGTAAGACAGAGGGAGGGGCTGCGCCAGGGTTAGGAAGGCAACCACACCTGGTGCCTCATAGGGCACGCAGAGGGACCCACACTATGTCACTGTGTCGTGGCTGGCAGGTGAGTGGATCGGTACAACTTCCCCAGAGCCACGCCAGCCACAAGCACGCGGGTCCTCACGAAGCTCGCTCACACCACACCCCTGACCCTGCTCGAGACTGAGCCCTAGGAACCCACCAAGCCTGCCACAAGGCACAGGATGCCCACCTCAGCTGTACCGATGGGGAAATGAAACCACTGACGACAAACAAGAAGGGATCGCCTGAGTGCACGTGGGCACGTCAACATGGAACCAGTGAGGTCGCATGGACAAGTAACCGCGATGCCGTGGCTCGAATCTGGCCATGCACACGTGGGAGGAGGACGGCCTCCTTCACTGATGCTGTCATATAGTCAACTCCCCCTTCCTGGGCACCACCTGGTTGCAGGGGACACGGGCACGCACCAAGGGAAACCTCAGGGGAAACCCACAGCGCAAGGGCTGTGGGAGGGCACAGCAGCACCGGAGCTCAACTGAGAGGGGTCTGGGACATCCAGAACGAGAGAGCTGCATGGGATTACGAGGGCAGCAGGTGCAATGGCCCGTGAGAACAGGCTGTCCGTGGCCACAGGGACAAACAATAGCAGGTGATGGAGTCTGGAGGCAGCTCCCTAGGAAGATGCAGTGGGTGAGAAAGGAGGAGCAGGTACGAGGCCAGCAGCAGGGCACTGCCGGCCAGGGAGAGCTCTCTGAGCCCTGCCACAGGGGGCCCCTGCAGCCTCCCAGGGCCCCAGAAGCACTTTGGGCAGGAAGCCAACACAATACGGTTGGAAGATGGCCCTGAGCTACAGTGAGGACCGCAGGCAAAGCAGCAGGCCTGGCAGTGGGGACACCCCGTGGGACAGCTCCTTGCAGACGATGCCTGTTCCCGAGGGACTGCGCAGAATCCAAAGGGTGACACCCACATCACTCAGCTCTCACGAGGAAGATGATAGGGGCAAGAAGTCCCCCAGGGGTTATCTTAGAGGAGGGTGTCCATGGCAGCATAGGGGCTGGAGGGGAGGAGAGGCATAGCCATGAAGGGAGGTGGTGTGGAAGCGAGGGGAAGGGGCCAGGTGCCTCTCAAAGCTGCAGCGGGGCACAGAGACAGAGGAGCAGCAGGAACAGCAGGCGGTGACCTCCAAGCACAGGTGCTAGGAGCTGGGGCTTTTTCCCCGCATAGGGATTTTTATTTTTTGTCTTCACTTTTTATTTTTTTCAAAAATAAATAAAATCATTACTCCTGGAAAGAAGAACAAAAGAAGAGTCCTCTCTTTCGCTCTGTGCCCAGAGACACCAGAGTCACAGGAAGACATCCCTCAGTCTCCTACTGCCCGGCCAGTAGGGCCTCAGGCCAGATGGCTACCAGCCACGGCTGTACTCCAAGGAAGTGGTCCTCGGCCCCAGCAGAGCAGCCTCCGGGCCTCACGGAAACCACCTGGCCCAGCTGCCTGGGAGCAGATGTGGGGAGATACGGGTGACGCTGGGGAAGCCACATTCCAGGGCCACTGCTAGGTTACCCGGCAAGGAGGGGGACTCCGTGGGCAGGCTGCTGCCAGGGAGGCCACACAGAGGTGCTGGTTTCCTTGCCACCTCGCCCGGGCAGTCTGAGACGTGGCTGCGCCTGGTGAGCTGTGGTGGCCACTCCGCAGGGACCTCAGGTTAGAAATACACCACCCTTCTCCCAAGACAGCTATGCATGCCATCTGACAGGAAACGTCTCAGCAGAGTTCTGGACAGCCCCAAGAGGTAGGCCGGCGGCCTCAGCGCCTGCACAGCCTTCCAGCTGCCTGGCTCTGCAGGACGCAGACCTCTGAGTGGAGCTGGCTGGGTGCAGAAGGCGCCGCAGAGAGGGGAGGCCTGGTGGGCTCCATGGCCTCGCCCAGCCGCTGAGTTCAGTCAGTGCCCGCAGGATCTGCGCTGCATCCCCAAGCACTGGCTCCTTCCCTGCTCCAGCTGTGCCCAGGACACTGGCCTGCTCTCCAGGGCTGCGCGTACCAGCATGGGTGCGGTCTATGGAGCGCTCAACAGTCTGTGCCTCTCGCCATGGCAGGGAGTGAGGGTCACTTATTCTGGGGTCCCCCACACCAGGAACGGTGCCTGGCTCACAGCTGGCCAATGGGTAGTTACTGAATGATGGATGAATCAGCCAATTGGAGAACCAGCAAACGCCGTGCAGCGCGAGGTCAGGCCTCACCTCTCTGCTTCCCAGTTGGTGAAAGAGGAAGAGCAATTTGGTCAGAACAAATGCACGTGGACAGTCTGGGCTCCACGCCGGGCTCCCCCCGTGTGAGGGAGGCAGCCACGTCCCCTCTGGGACAAGGCAGAGGGGCACCCTTGCACAAGCGACCAGGCGACCACTCTGTCCCTGCTGCCGGCCTCATCCCCACCTCCACCAGCAGACGCGCGCTCCCGGGGGCCCTGCTGGCTGATTATTTGGAGGCTGTGTACTGAAAATACCCACTCCACCAGGCAGCTCCAACCTCATCTGTATTCACTGGACGTCCCGGAGGGACAGCACAGACCAATCACTGAGGCGTCTGAGAAGACATGAAGAGCTATAAAGAGAAGAGTGTTAGCAGTTGAAGGAGGTGGTGGTGGCTGGCAGAGCAGTGGGACATTCCAATCAGTGTGGCAGAGAGTGAGCCCCATTAGTCACCATGGCCAGGTATCTATGGAAACACCAGGAAGACGCGCCTCACAGCAGACTGCGAGGGAGCACACCGGGCTCTGCGACAGGCACAGAGAGGTCTTGCCTGCTCGCCTCCTGGGCCTACCTGGAGCTGCTTCCAGGGCCACTCGTGGACTGAGACAAGAGACGTCTCAGAAGCCACAGCTGACACGCAGACTGAGGGTTGGCAGAGGCCCACTGGACCCTCTGCAGCCGCGACACTCAGCCCCAAGCTCGCATCCCAGAACCTCAGCTTCCTCTTCTCCACATCAAGACAGCAGGGTGATTCCAGTGGTCCTCACAGACCCCGGTCCACCTCCAGTGCCCACAGCATGACTTCTGTGAGCCCGAGGGACAGCTCTCCACTGCGATCTAAGAGCTTCCTCAAACCCTACTGAGGATCTGTGGCCCCCGGCGTCTTCACTCTACGGAGGAGCAAATGGAGGCTCAGAAAACAGGCTCACTGGCCCACGCCGAGATCCAGCAGAGGCTGGGGCACCCGCGTCGAGACCACGCTGAGGCCATACCCTGTGCTCGATGCACAAACCGCTGCTTAGACTGACATCAGTCAACAGTCTGCAAGGAAGTAGACTGCGGCCAACAGGACCAGACTGTGGTTACCTTGCATCCATCTGACCAAGCCTCCTTTAGCCTTGAGCGACATGTATAAAACATGTTTACTATACAAGAAACATCAATGTTTCCGTTCAGCATAAAAAGCACACAGATGTACACACACACACTACAATCACCTCTATGAATAAAAGTGGAGAGCAGCAAAAAGACCTGGAAATGCACAAAAATGGGGGGTAGGAAAGGCTAATTTTTCATTTTGTCTCTTGCTATCTGCCCTGAGGAGGATCCTTGTAGGAAACCAGCTGTCTCCCCCTGGCCATGCAGTGTGGTGTTGTCCCGTCCCAGAGAGACGCTAACCCTGCAGAGTTGCAGGTCCTCACTCCACTTCCTGCACGTGACAGGTTTTGCAACATGGTCATTCTAAAGGAGCAACCGTTTTCTTCTTGAATGGCCTGTGGGAGGTGGCTCTAAGGGTGAATATAGGGACACCCAGAAGCAGCACCGTGCAGGCGCCCACATGCTGTGATCTGCAGCCTCGGCTCACTCTCTGCGGGGACACAGGCAGCACAGTTAGGGGAGCCCACGACATGGAGGCTGGGAACACAGGAAATGAGCCCATCAGCCCTTGGAAGCCCCAGCTTGGGTCCGAGCTGGCTGGTCTGAGAGGGAGATCAATCTAGTGCACAGGGGATGGGGAGGGGACGGTCCTGAGGCTACTTATGGGGACCCTGCGATGCCACACTCCACCACGGGGCTGGGAAGCAAGCCCAGGGTGAGGCGGACGGAACTCACCTCCTGCCTGGCACTACCACGCTGCAATGGTTAGAATGGCCGGCCCACAGCCCCTTCCCTGTTGGCGAACTCTGCCTGACCGCTGATCCCCCAAGACCAGCTGGACAGCCCCCCAGCAGGATGCTGAGCCCGGCCCTCCTCCACCCCCAGACGCTGTCTGCAGTCTGCAAGGTGCCCCACCCTGGGGAGCCAGGCTGCTCCCACCCCCAACAGTCCCCCCACAGCCTCCTGTCTCTGCTCCCGGTCTGTGAGCTCCCTGAGGGGACGGAGGAAGAGAGAGAGCCTCAGAAGGAAGCCTGAGCCTCAGAACACTGAGTCTACGAGCAGCTGCACTTCCTGAGGTTTGGAATCTCCCCACAGCCCTGTGAGGTTGCTGCTGCCACTCTGCCTCGAGACCAGCCTGGAGCTCCCAGCACTGGGCCAGCGCCGCCAACCAGGGCGAAGCCAAGCCCTAGCCCCAGCCTGCAGCCACCCTCTAGGGTCTGTGTGTGGCTTCCTCCTCGGCACTGCGGGGCCGGGGCTGTAGGTCAGGTGGCGAGGGTGCTTGCTCCCCTTCCAAGCACAGGGCCCACCAAGTCCTGTTAAGAAAGGGGACCCACCTCTCAGCCCAGTCCCCTGGGGACACTCATTGTGTCTCCTCATAGTCAGACCAGCCTGGGGGCAGGCAGACACCGTGGGGCCTGAGGAACGCAGGGGCAGTGGCTCTGGAGCCATGGCAAGATCTGTGGTTTAAAATGTCTCAAGGAGGTGTTGGACCTGACTCCAGTGAGGCCACCCTCTCTGCCTCTGCCCAGTTTCTGCCTGTGACGAGTGAAAACGCCACCCCAGAAGTCCAAGTTCCCACAACATCCCTACGTGACCAGCAGTAGCATCCTCATTTGACAATAACCATCTCGAGAGCCTTCCACGTGTCCCAGCTGCGACCTAGGAGTCTGGCCGGAACACTGATCTGGCCAGAGAAACAGACATAAATCTGTATGTTCACTGGAAGCAGACAAATAGGATAATAGCTACATCAATCAGGACATGCCCGTCAGGGCGATACGGTGCAGGCTCTTTCCGGAGACACTGCTGTGCCCTAAGGACAGGAACGGGGCCTTGGCTGGGGCCGCGGCTGCAGACCACGGCACAGACCCAGAGGCTGGCGGAGGGTCTCCTGTGGGACCTGGCTCATGTCTCCTTATCAGCAACATCTTCTAGGTCCTCATCTTATGTCTGAAAAGCTGTGTGCGCTCTCCAGGGTACAAGCGGCAGTTCCTGCAGTATTTGCCACTGTACTGCTGAGCACAGGAAATGTGCCCAGGCAGCTGGCCCAAATGTCCACTGCCCACAGGAAGAATGCCGCACGGGAACGGTGCAAGCAGCAGCAGGAACCCGGACCCCTCCTGAGATCCCTCCCAGGGTCTCCGGTGTCAGAGGCCCTGCAAGGCTTCCTCCAGGGCATGGCACAGCTGGACGCCTCCTTCACTGGGGACTTTATTAGTAGTATTATTCAGATTTATAAAGGCAGAGTGCCAGAGACAGAGAAAGAGAGAGAGATGTTCCATCAACTGGTTCACTGGCTCAAGTCAGGAGCCTGGAACTCCATTCAGGTCTCCCACAGGGGTGCAGGGGCCCAAGCACTCAGCCACCTTCTGCTGCTTTCGCAGGTGCATCAGCAGAGAGCTGGATCCGAAGGCAGAACTTGAACCAGTGCTCTGACAGGGAAGCCGCCATCGCAGGCAGCGGCCTAATGCTCTGTGCACAATGCCGGCCCAGCTGGCATGGGGGACAATACACTCGGCTTCACTTTCATCAGCCCTTTCAGGGAACACAACCCACTTCAGAGCCAGGTGGGCTTTCTGCTCCAAACTTGGTATTACCAGGGGGCTTCAAAGAGTTCACAGGCAGATGGAATGGGAATACATTTATTTTTCCATGAACTCTCTCAAGCACCCATTTAGAACAAGAATAGGTCACGCTGTCAGTCCCCTTGCGGTCTGCAATAGACAGCTATTCACAGATCACCTCACCCGCCTCTACTTAGGCCTCCACTAGGCCAGGCAGGTGTTCGGTGTCCTTCAAACAAGCAGGGGAACGTGGGGTGGGGGCAGAGGAGCCTGTCCAGGCTACAGCACAAGGAAGTCCAGTCGCACCTCAAAACCATCCTTAGAGTTCCAACACGCTGTGTCTCAAGTCCCGGGCTGAACTTCCAACAAGGCAGACAAAACGAGCTGCCTTCCACACTGCTCACCCTCCTCTGACATGCTAACGGGACCCCACAGCAGCCCTCTCAAGCTGTCCAAGGACAGAGACAGCACAAGAAGTCAACGCCCAGGCCAACCCCGATGCACTTGCGATGAACGTGAGCCCCAGACATGGGCGCTGGGCCATTTGCCTTCCTGGCCACACCCCTTCCACACTGCTTCTCCTCCCCAGGACCCCTGGCAGGCACCTCCCTGTTTCCTTCTGAGGGTGACCCGGCTTCCTGCAGATGGCAGGGAGCTGTCCAGCTGCTGCCCAGGCTCTGGGGCAGAGCCGAGGGCTGTGGAGGGTCAGTGGGACGGATTCCCAGGCCCCTCCCAGGCTCGGCTGCGTGGCTCTTGGATCTGAGCTGATCTTCCAGGGATGACAGGAATATCTGCATGAAGACAGCGGTTTCTCAAGCATGAGTGATTACACCAAGTCCGTGCTCTGCAGCCCACCAGACACAGTCACCAGTGCCATCTCCCCATGACTGGTCCTCAGAGCAGCCTGCGTGCTAGGCAGGCTGACACCTGAGAGCTGGAGGCTCGGGGACCCTCCGACCCCCTCCGACCCCCACCCAATACATGGCAAACCCAAAACCGAAATCTGAGACAACTGAAAAGACCCCTGTTCTCAGAGAATGTGGCCCAGACAGGGCCCCTGCTCCCACTCCACCCCACCTCCCACTCGGAGCCCACAGTAGGCCCCACCCCACTTGTGTCTCCTCAGCTTCCAGGCGTGCCTGGCCAGCCCGACTCCTGGCTCCGTCCAGTGCTCCCCCAGCTTCAGAACTTTTTAAAGGGTATTCTTAGGACCACTGGGGAGGGGGGAAAAGGAGCAGAGGAGACCTTCATTATGAAGTACTGGACCCTACCTTCATCCACAAAGCCCAAATGCCCAGGCTGCTTCCGGCCCAGACTGGTGTGGGGCCAGTCTGCACAGCGCCTGGGGCGGGAGAGGCTCAGCCACCACTTCCCCCAACTCTGCCCCGTGCCCCTCAGGTGTCAGCACCCTCCTCTTCCTCACAGTATGCCTGGAACAGCACCCAGCCAGCCCTCACCCAGGGCAAGGCGTCCACGAGAGATAGCACATTTGACCCCCAGCACATGAGAATGCAGGGCCTCCCCCCACCCCGCACCGCTGGGCCTCCTACCTGAATTTTCCCCGGGCGTCTGCTCCTGAGCACTCCCCGGGCCACCCCTAGCCCAGGCTCCAGTGCCATAACACAGAACCTGGCTTGGGGCTGGGCCACCCCTAGCCCAGGCTCCAGTGCCATAACACAGAACCTGGCTTGGGGCTGGGCCACCGCTACCCCTCACCTGCTGCCCGCCACCCAGCAGAACCCCTCTTCTCCTTGGCACAGGCGCTGTCCTGCCTGTGACCTGTCTCACAGAAGTCTAGCTTACCTCCCCCAAGGACTCTCTCTGCCTATGGATTGAACAGGGCTGGTTTTCGGGGCCCCAGCCCAGCACAGCAGCCAGGAGAGTCCAGGTGCCCGAGAAACGCCTGTTTCTATCCCGAAGCCCTGGGATCAAGCCCACATGCCTCCAGCAGGCTACAGGGGCTGTGGAAGCCAGCGCATGGCTAGATCAAGAGGAGACGCTCCCTGCCAGCACCTCCATGGAGAGAAGACGCAGGGCCTCAGCACGGGACTGCTCGCTGTCGACCCAAAACGGAAATCATTTTCCAGGAACAAAGACTCTCCCTGCAGCAGAAACGCTCACTTGTATCTCAGAGGGGCACGGCGGAGGCCACTGAGAAAGGCACAGGCTGGGGTCAAAGGTCACAGGGCGACAGACGTGCATGTGCAAACAGTGCTAGGTGTTAAACCATGGCCATCGCTTGAGGGTAAAACATCAAATGGAGCGACGGTGTTTCCAGAACACGCACCCCCACAGTCGTTGGTGTGAGAAGCTGCCAAGGCCAGCGCAGGCAAAGGGAGCGAAAGCATGGAAGTGGCCACACTCTTGCTCTCTTCCACCACCCAGACCCACTCCAAGTAAGGCTCTCGGCAGCCCGCACAGGGAGCTGGGCACAGCAGAGGCGCCGGACCACCAGCTCTAGATCCGCAGTCACCTCTGCTGCCTTGGGAAAGGAACCCCCCCCACCGACTGGACTGCAGGCGCAGACGCCCACCTGCAGAGGGCCTGCTGCCCCCCAGGTTTTCATGGCTACCTCAGCACCTGCCCACGCCTGGGGCGCCCACTGTACTTCCCTGTGCACCGAGAGCCACTGGCGTCATGCGGAGGTACTCACCCCACTGCAGAGGCGCCAGCTGCAGCTGCTCCAGGACCAGCTGGCTCAGCACGCCCTCCACGCTGGCCTCGCCGCCGCGCTTCAGGGAGGGGTGGGACCAGGTTAAGGAAAACTCGGCTCCTGCTGAGCCCCGCGGGCAGGGAGAGAAGTTCACAAGTTTCGAGGCAGAGACCCCTACCTCTCCACCCCCAAAGCAGGTGTGTCCCCTCCTCTCAGGAGATGGCCCAGCCCACCCTGGGACAACACGCTGAGTGTACGGAAGTTAGGGGCACACAAACAAGTGTCCCCCCACCCTCCAATGTCCCCCAGCCCTGCCCCAACTGGTGGCATTAAAGCTACTGCCGGAGAAGGAAGGGAAGTCCCCTGGGGTCACTGGAGCCCAGCGACTGCTCCTGTGGGAGGGAAGAGGGAGAAATGCAAGGTTATCACTCCTTAATGAAACACGCAAACCACGGTTCAGTGTGTTTCCCGACACGTCTTGGTTCCATGCTGGTTTCATTTTTGCTGCATTACACGTCCTGATGTAATTATGTATATTATTACGAATGGCTCACTTAGGCAAGCTCATAATCGAGGAAGTCATAAAGCCTCCCAGCGAGTATCAGTGGATGGAGAAATTAGGTTTAGAAATGCAGAAAACGCAAGTCCCCAGGCACTGCTATCAACCAGCCAGGGTGCCTCTCGGAACCTCGCCCCTCTTGCCACTGTGTGTAAGCTGCAGTCAGACAGGAAACATGCAGTGTCTGACAGCCCAGTGACAGGGAAGTGGGGTCAGGGAACCAGCCTGCTCTGCCTCTGGGGGGTTAATTCCACTCAACAGGCGCATGGGGCATGGCTGAAGCCAGACCGGCCTGGGGGTGACAGGTTGAGAGACAACCAGCTTGATCCCTGAAGTTGAGGGGTTCACGTGGGAAGGTGGTAGCACCACAGTGGGGGTGTCCTGGGGGGGGCTGGGTTCTGCAGGTAGAGGGCGAACCATGCAGGAGTTGGACGGAGAGGGCGCAGGACCTGGAGGGAATGGAGGCCAAAGGGGCTGGCTCAGCTGGGAGTTGGCTCGGAGGCCCCGGCAAGACAGGCCAATCCCGCGTCCACAGGAAGCTGCACGGCCAAGAGAGAGTCGGGCTGGCCACAGCAGTGCAGGGTGAGGAGCAGAGAGGCCTGGGAAGCCCTGGCCCCTGAGTCTAGCGCAGCACGTGGGACTTCTCTCAGCTCTGGACCAGGCCCTGTGCCTCCGGCATGGGGAGGCCGCCCCCGCCCCTGCTCCCCCTGACTTCCCTTAATCCCTTAATTCTCCCTTAATTCTCCGTTCAGGCTTCCCTTCCCCCAGGAAGCTCTCCTGTTCCTTTACAGACACTGAGCCAAGGCTGGGAGCCCAGGCCTAAGGAGCTCACAGATTGCGGGGTTTGGGGGGGAAGCTAGCCTTGTAGACAGTAAATGCCACTCTCCAGCAAGCCCCTCCCCAAGGAGAGATCCCAAAGAACTGAGCACAACGTTTGTGGACCAATGGTCACAGCAGCGCTGTCCACTGCAGCCAAAGGGTGGAAGAAACCCCAGCGTCCAGCAACAGAGGAATAGACCCACCAACAGCAGCTGGTGCACACAAGGGAACACTACGCAGCCTCGGAGAGGAAGGAAACTGGCGGGTGTAAGGACACAGACGACCTGCGTGACACTTCCCCAGGGAAAGAAGCCAGTCCCCAGGGGAGGAGTCAAGTCCAGAGACCAGAACTGGGATGGGGGAGGATGCTGTGCTGGGTGGGACAGGAGGAAGTGCAGGAGCCGGGTGGTGGGGCCGCCGCACAGTAACCAGAAGGAATTTCACACTGCCGCAGGGTCGGTGGACAGCCAGCCTGGGCGAGGACGACTATACTCAGGAGAGAGTGCTGAGGCCAGGAGCAGTGCCCAGGTGCAGGGCGCAAGCACTTTCCCTGAGCCGTGCCCACGGGAAGCACTTGGGAAGTCTGGAGAGGCTGCCCCTGGAGCCGTTGCCAATCATGCTGGTCTCAGAGGAGACCCCATCCCCAGCGCAGTGTGGGGAGCAATCCGGACTGGACTGAGTTACTGGAATTAAGACTTATTCTATGCATCTGCTCTCCCACAATATGGCGCTGGGAGAGGAGAAAACAGCTTCTATGCAGCTGCCTCCAGTTCAGCCAATAAACTGTAGGACTTGCTCCTGATTGGTGGAGAGCAGCGTACTCGGCGTGTGGGCAGCCGAGTTGGGATTGGCGGAGGAGGACTATAAAGGAGGAGAGAGACGGCATGCACCAGGAACATCTAAGGGGAACATCTAAGGGGAACACCTGTGCAGCCCCCGAGAGAGCCGGCCGGCGGTGTGCCGCTCCCCTGCGGAAGTGGGGAATGTGGCCAGGGGGAACTGCCCTTCCACGGAGGTGGAAGGGATAGTAGCCAACCCGGGAAGAACCAGCAGCAAACCCGGGGAGGGCCGAGCAGACAGAAGAACAGCGCAGGGTCCTGTGTCGTTCCTCCACGAAGAGGGGGAGCGACATAATGGTGCCGTGACTCGGATATGAAGCCTAGGCAGGGCTTAGTGTCGTTCCTCCACGAAGAGGGGGAGCGACAGCGCAGGACCTGGTGACCCTGGCGGGAGTAGGGGGTCTCCTCACAGGGCCACCTCTACTGGGTCAGTTTCTCAGGCTTTGGCCCAGAGCCACGGTCCCCAGCGAGCATCCCAGCACCTTTCCTACCCCAGAAAGGCCCCCGCAGACTCCAGGATATGGGGGCGGAGAGGAACTCGCTCCTTTCACAACTTTCTGCCTTGTGGAAGACATCACAGGCCCCTCCCCAGCTCACGCTCTGATTGGCTCTAGCCAAAGCCAGGGAAAAGCAGTGGCACGTGTGTAGTGCTGGATCAATGTACCCCACCCCCCCAGCTCCCACTCCTGGCCCACCCAGCCCACTGGCACATGGGGATGTGCCCTCAGTGCAGGGGATGCTCCCCGGGGAATGCTGTATCCTAGGCTCAGAGTCCTGCACCGGGGTCCCAGAGGGCAGGCCGAGGGCTGATGTGGAGAGGCCCCTGGAAGGTGGTGGGCACTCTGGGGAGTGTTTCCCAGGCTCTCTTTAGCTAGCTCAGGCCGCTGGGGACCCGGACGACAGAGGCTTCAGCCACCGGGGGCGGGGGTCCTGGCCCAACCCCGCGAGGGGCAGCAACCACGCTGCCTTGCACTGCAGTGGCAAGTGCTCTCCTTGCCAGGCTCCTCCAGCACGCACACCAGCCAGCGTGGCACACGTCCAAAGCCGAGAGCATCCCTGTTGACCAAGCTGTGGGCACCAAGCACACGGACGCTTTGCTGCAATGTTCCACAGTGGAGAGAAGAGACAGGAAGGTCTCTACAGAGGATGCGTGAAGTTTTCCAAGAAACGTAGTAAGTGAAACAAGCAGGATGCAAGACAGCATATTCCTCGTGTGTGTGTGTGAGTGTGTAAAAGGGACTAAAAATAAGACTATGTTTGTGTTTACTTATAATTTCAGAAATTCCAAAAACTTCTACAAAGAAAGAGTTAAAATGGAATCCCAGGGGGCAGGGCGGGAACGGGGAGGGTGGCCACAGTTCCACTGTGAGCCATGTGCACCCACTCCGAATAAAACAAAAATCATCTTAGAGAAGGTAAGTAATCGTAACCCAGAGAATGCTATGGACCCAATGCCATGAGCTGCTCTAGACCTTGGACGTGGGGGTGCAGCCAAGAAGGCAATGTGGTTTAAAATGCATCTGTCTGGGGCAGTACTGTGCACAGCAGGTTAAGCCACTGCCTTCAAAACCTACATCCCATATGGGCACAATTTTGAGCCCCGGCTGCTCCATTTCCAATCCAGCTTCCTGCTTCTGCTAATGTACCTGAGAAAGCAGCGGAAGATGGCCCAAGTGCCACCCATTTGGGAGACCCCAAGTGAGTTCCTGGCTTTGGCCTGATCCAGCCCTGGCTGTTGCAGGCATTTGGGGAGTGAACCAGTGGACAGAAGATATCTCTCTCTCTCTCTCTCTCTCTCTCTCTGTAACTCTGCCTTTCAAAAGAACAAATAAATCTTTTTGAATAACATGCAAATGTTCGTGTTTTCTCTGCTTCCTTCCCGCACTCTCTCCACGCTTTAATTACTTTCAAAGCAAGACCTCAGAGTAGAGCATAGTACAGTCTTATTAAAAACCCCAGTGCAGAGTTTGTAGAGGCCTGTGGAACAGGCAGGGCCCGACGGACAAGCCAGCTGACGAGCTGGGGGACACCCAAGCAGAGGGGCAAGGGGCACTGTATGAACCATCACCAAGTTGCCATGGGCCACTGGGGCAGGGAGACTGTTTTCAAAGCACAGCTCTGTATCAAGTCACTTTCGGACGTGAGCCATGGAAGTACCCAGCTGTACCAACCAAGCAAGTCCCCTGTGTGCACCCCCTACACCCACCACCAGCTGCCTCATGCCTGAGCCTGTGCCCACGACTATGATGTTGGCTGGCCCATCCACCACCCTTTCAGCAGTACTCATGACCTTATCATGACCTCCTAAATCCGCAGAGCCCAGCATCTGCTGCCAGAGCAGGTAGATGATGACGACGGCGATGAGACGACACCCACAGTTCCTGACATGGTGGCTCCTACACAGGACAGCTCCAGGACCTTCCTGCTCAAAGAGGCCTGTGCTTCTTAGGGTTATCCTCCGGCTTCCCTGTCCTCTATAGCCACATCCAGGCTTCAGGGCTTGGTGGGTGTGAGGAATGAGGGAGCAGGTCCTGCTGGCCAGCCCTGAATCAGATAGCGTCCCTGGAGCCCCACCCTGGAGGTCACTTTCAGACCCTACCGCAGGCCTGGTGTGGATGCCTCATAGTACTCCCAGAAGCCAGCAAGGACCCTGCTGGCCCGCGCACGAAGCCGTGTCAGGGCCCTGTAGCTGACAGCAGCCTGGCCACATCAGCCCAGGGGAAAAGCTCTGCAGAGCTCTCATGGTGCTCAAGAGCTGCCTGGGCTGCAGGACCTTCCTCATCACCAGGGGACACAGCAATCACATGTCCAAATCACCCACAAGTTCTTGCACCTGCCCTCTCAGGAGGGTAGGACAAGGATGCCAGCAGCGAAAGCAGTATAAAATCTCAGCTGGTGCCAAGCCAGCTTTGCAAAGTCTGCTAATCCCACCCACTGCCACAGCTGACCATCTCTGGGATAACACAAGTCCCAGTTCACTAAAACCCAGCTCCCAGTGTGTGTCTGGAGCGGCCCACAGGCAGTCCTACCACCCTTGCCAGGATGCAGAGAGTCCTCTCACAGTGCCACCTCCCACCACCACCACCACAAGTTCTGCTTTCTACCTGCACTGAGTTACACGTCCTGTGGGTCGCAGACTCTTGGGGGCAGTGAGCGCAAGGCCCAAGGTCTGGGGTTGGCCTTCGCTTGGCTTAGCCCTCCCCTGCCATCCTCACACCAGCAAGGTCAAGGAGCAGGCAGCCACCTTCCCAGGGGCTTGGGTTTCCCATGGGAATCCATTACTTTATGGGGCAGAAACACACAAGCCAACGAGGCAGGCACTCAGAGGACTGCCTGTGGCTCTAAGCCCAGGATGCTAAGAAGCAGTGTCCTCAACTCACTAGCACGACACAACATACAGTAGCATGTGCAGGTGCATGCCTGCGTGTCTGCTGCAGCCATGGAGCTGCCTCCGTGCCTCTGCTCTTGCTCTCCCTCCAGCTGGAGCTCTTTTTCTCCTGCCCCGTGAACACCAAATCCCCCTCCACACACACACACACACACACACACACACACCCCAAGCTTAAACGCCATCTCCTCCAGGACGTCCTCTCTACCTACCCCGCCCAGAAGCCCATCTTCCTTCTTCCCTGAAGAACATCTATCCAGGGCCAGCCCCATAATGCAATGCTTTCCTCTCTAATGAGTGCCTGGTTCACTGAGTTCACGTATCTCACACACCTGCTACCTGTGTGGGGTTAGACGCTAGGGACAGAAAGATAAAGATGACATCTTCCTACTCGCCAGAAGCCCAGTTTCTCGTGCAACCATATGTCCTGCTCATTGGTCATCCATCATTTTTATTATATCTGATTAATTAATCGATACCTGTGCAGAATATTTTTGTTTACAGACGCTTTCGTGCATGCTGTCCCGGTTAATTTATGTATCTTGGGAGCCATCAATGTTCGCTTCCAAAGCTGAAAAACACAGCCAGATGCGAAGAAAATGCAGACGGTTAATAAAACACCTCGCCTCTCATTTCCTGCTAGGCCATTATCAGCGACATATTTGGGAACAGACCATAAGCGAAGGGCCATTTGAAACCATTCGAGCAGCTTCTGAGATCCTGTCTGTATTTATGGAACTGAAGTCTACCATGACCTGGCCGGGTATCTAGGAAAAATGACTGCTCAGTCAACCCTGAGCTTGGGGAGTGTGAGCCCCTCTGGTGAACCCGTGGACCCCAGCAGCGCCAGCCTCACCGAAAGGGGCAGCAGTGTCTGGCTGTGATCCCAGGTCTACCAAGCAGAAGCTGGAGACCCCACGGGGGTGTTCATGCTGGCCCTGACGCAGGTGCTCCCCGGTGGGTGTGCCTTCACCTGGGGCACCCCCTCGCCTCAGCAGACAGACTGCATCCCATGTGTCAGCTCCGGAGCAAACAACTACAGGTGCCAGGACTCAGCCCGGCCCCACTCGAGCTCAAATAAATTAGCAAATTGTCATAAATAGGAATTACGCTAATGGAAAGGCTGCTTTAAATGATTAATGAGCCTCTCTGCCCTGACTTTGTTTTCCAATTTGCATCGTGAACTTTCAGAATGCTGACGCTGCTCTCCTTCTCATCTCACTAAGTGCTCAGCAGCTCAGCTGGTCTCCCCAGCGTCAGAGGCCCAACTGGACAGGGCACACCCCGCTGCGAGGGTGCTGCCAAGGGGGAGGGGAACAGCTGTGCACTGCTGCCAAGTCTTGCTTGGTGGAGACCATTCTAGATTCCCACGGTGGACAGCAGGTGAAACACAACTCCGCACTGGGGGGCTGGCACCTCTCAGTGCTGGGACCAAGAAACACTGCCCTTGCTATGGGCTTCCCCTAAGATGGGACAAGTGCAAGGGCACGGCAGAGGCCAGAGGCTCCCACACTGCTCCTAGACAGGGCACAGGCCACAGCCCCAAGGACGGACAGATGGCTGCCTCCAAGTCCCAGCTCTGCCACTTACTGGCTGGGTGACCTTCGGCAAGGAGCCCACCCCACCAGGCCTCAGTTTTACCATGTGGCTGGGAAGGACCTCAGAGAGCTGTTGTCAAGTCCAAGCTGTGTAATCTGCTCAGAATGATACCTGGCACCCAGTAAGTGCCATATGGACGTGAGCTGTTCCATAAGCTGTTACGTAAGATACGCGTGCTCACAATGACAGCGGCACAAAAGACAGAGGACGCGTGTGTGCCCAGCCCACAGCCAATCACACGAGCACAACACACGGCGATTCCTGTGGGTGTACACACACACACACACACACACACACATCAGTGCCATGCAAGCCAGGGAAACGCCCCTCCTCGCTTCCAGGAGACAGCCAAATCTGAAATGTGGGTTCTCTGTGTGTCCAACTCTGACTCCTTTCATTTTAAGGGGTGTGTGTCCACCACGTGTGGATTTGGGGGAGACAGCACAGCACATCGGCATCCTCCTCCCCAGCGCAGGCCCAGTACTGGGGAGACTGGATGGCAACACGGGCCAGGCACAGCTTCCCTTCGGCTGGCAATGCTTGTCTGCCAAGACTTAAGGCCTTCGAATCAAGTTGTTCCCAATAGCTCTGAAAGCCAAACTCCCTGCAGGCAGATGCGAAAGGCAGCCCTTCCTTTCACTCAAGGCGATCAAGGTGTCCGCTGAACCAATGATGGCAGCTGTTTGCATTAAAATTCAAGCCGACTCCGCAGCTCACTAGGCTAATCCTCCACCTGTGGCGCCGGCACCCCGGGTTCTAGTCCTGGTCGGGGCACCAGATTCTGTCCCGCTTGTTCCTCTTCCAGTCCAGCTCTCTGCTGTGGCTCGGAAAGGCAGTGGAGGATGGCCCAAGTCCTTGGGCCCTGCACCCGCATGGGAGACCAGGAGGAAGCACCTGGCTCCTGGCTTCAGATCGGTGCAGCGCACCAGCCATGGCAGCCATTTGAGGGGTGAACCAATGGAAGGAAGACGTCTCTCACTGTCTAACTCTGCCTGTCAAAAAAATTTCATTCAGATAAAATTATTTCTCCAAACACGCCTATTACAAAAACAGAGTGCCCTGTATCTTCTAAGAACCATACTGAAAGAGGCTTATTATTTTATTCAGAACATGAGAAGGCAGAGCTCCATGCAGAAGCCGCTTTGAGCGTAATCGAGACGTCAGTCACTGAGGCTGATGGGGAGCCTGCGCAGCCCGGGGAGAGGCAGGAGCCGTCAGGTGAAGCCATCGCCCTCCAGAGAGAGCAGTGGTGGGGACCAAAGACTCAGAGGCAGGTTGTGGCGAGTGGGGCTGTGCTCCAGGTCAGCGGTCCTGGTCATTATCAACCAGACTGATGGCACTGCGCCCCATGTCTACGCAGGGCTGTGCTTGTGAACCCAAAGCGGAACTGCTGAGAAACGTCTCGGCCACTGGGAGCTCCTTCAGCATGCCTGAGTGACGGGAGAGTACTGGGACCCCAAGACAGGAACTGTCCTCGGTCCCTGAGCCTGGGGTCCCTCTAGGGGTGCGCTCTGAGACAGAGGCACTGCTGCATCCTTCTACCTTGCAAACCATGGACATTTATCTGACCCCTGCACCCACAGAGGAATTCCATCTTCCAGTCCAGGTCACAGATTGCTGGGTGTCCAATGCCCGGCTTGCTGATGGGATCTCCAGGCCTCCACCTCACCCTCAGAGCAGCCAAACACGTTAAAAATGCTTCTCCATATAGAATGAGAGGGACAGAGAGGGCTCCGAGGTTCCGGCCACTGGCCTTTGCAAGTGGGAGGGAGAAAGGTCAGCCCAAGTGTGCCCACTACGCTTCCTCATTAAAATTATGAGTCTTTAGGCCTGGTGCTGTGACACAGTAGGTTAAGCCTCTGCCCGTGCTGTCAGCATCCTATACGGCCACTGGTTAATGTCCCGGCTGCTCCTCTTCCTATCCAGCTCTCTGCTAATGGCCTGGGAAAGCAGTGGAAGATGGCCCAAGTCCCTGGGCTCCTGCACCCATGTAGTAGACCCTGAAGAAGCTCCTGGCTTCAGATTGGCCCAGCTCTGGCTGTTGCAGCCATTTGGGGAATAAACCAATGGATAGAAGATCTCACTCCATCTCTCCCTCTGTCTGTAACTCTGCCTCTCAAATCAATAAATCAATCTCTAAATAAAATTGATGAGGATTAGACATGGCTATGTCAGCAAGTCTCTCACCAATGCCCAAAATGGTCTTTGAAGAGATTTGAATAAACAAAACCAAACAATGGGGAATGAGATGAGACAATCTCACAAGCTCGTGTGAGCCAGATGCATGTGTGTTCAGGGCTGGCTTTGGAAAGGGACTGGTTTCAATTCAGGTCAGTGCTGCTGCTTGCAAACTCGTTGTTCACTGCAGCACTCAGCACAGTGCAGCCAGGCTGCCCAGTGCTCCACTGGCTGTGCCACGGGCTGGAAACGCTTCCCTCGAAGGTTTGGGAATCTATGTGCTGGGACCACACTCGGGGCGGGGCTGGGAAGCGGGGATGCTCTAGTGGGGCAGGTGCACCTCTGGCTCTGCCAGCGCTCAGCACACTCTCCAGCACCTAGCAGGTCCTCAAGACTTGGCTCTGTTGGGAGGATGGGATTCCACCTGACTCGAGAGAGCACAGTGCAGCAAGGGAGACAGGCTCACAGAGCCCAGGGCAGTGTGGAGCCCAGGGCAGTGTGGAGCCCAGGGCAGTGCGGAGCCCAGGGCAGGGTGGGAGGGAGGCCAGTGCCAGCAGGGCTTCTGGGAGGACAGGAGCAAGGTCCATCTTCAGCATGAATAAGAGGGAGCGCACCTGAGGCCAGGGCACAGGATGACCAGGCATCTTACAAAGGCGGGGGGAGGGGGCTGTGATGCGGAGCTCGTATCTACCAACGCCTTGTGGCCGTGACCGCAGGTGAATGACCTGCATTGATTCAACGGGAGAATGAGCAAGCTCAGGGTCCCACTGGTATAGCAATCTGAGGCAAGTCACTGCACTTCCAAAATTCCCTTATGTCTGGTGAGTAGAAGGGGTAGAGACTACCTGTCTCCCAGGTATAGGATAAGCAAAATGCTTGTGGACTGCAGGTGGGCTATCAGAACGCTCGGCAGCCGCCCTCATCACTGTGGCCCGACAGCGGCAGACAGGGCCCTCCGAGGTCCCCTGGCCTCCTCTCCTAGCTGCTGGGAGCAGCAGGGCCCGCCTGATCCCAGCAGCCTCTCTAGTCTTGGCTCAAAGTCAGATGCAAGTTCTGGGTCCTGTGCTTGGAGCTACCATTTGCTATTAACAGAGTACACAGAGAGAGCTGGCTATCTTAAGATTTTCCAAGTCCTGTAAAAATAATCCAATACTGGTAGCCGGAGGGGAAGAGGAAGGTTAAAAGGAGGGCACACTGGGGAGCTGAATCTACGGTTTTAACCAACAAGCCTGGCTCCTTGAGCAGACGCTGCCAACAAGCCTGGCTCGTCAAGACAGCGCGCGCTGGCCAGGAAACGCCCTTTCTAAAGGACCAATGTCGTTGACGAGAAATGGGCGGAGCAGGGGGAGAGCTGCACAGAGGCTGCAGTCTGAGCAGTCCCTTGTGAAAACTTTGATCCCGGGATAGAACCAAGATAAAAGCAGGAGAGGACAGAAGGCCCCATGCAGGCTGGGCGGGTTGGGGGCGGAGAAGCACGGCCCACGCAGGGCTACACACTGCCCCGCGGCGCTGGTGAGGCAGGGCCAGCACCGTCCCCACTGGAGGAAGGGAACAGAGAAGGAAAGAGAGCAAGGCCATGGCACAGGTCGTGCCGGGAGGAGACAGGTGAAGGGTGCCAGGCAGCCATCAAGTCTGACTGTCCTGTCTGGGCCCCTCCCTCCTGGGCACTGTGCCCTGGGACGCTGTGGGGTGTGGCGAGGCCAGCCACCACCCAGGAAGTGGTTTCTCACCATAGGCCTAGGGATAAGAAAAGTGAGAGGGCTGAAAAAAAGAAATAGATTTCTTATAGAACAAAGGGAGTCTCTCACACACGAGGGCTGGCCACACAGAGGGAGACTCCTACTGAGAATTAGCAAGCTCCAGGGCTCAGAGCACCAAGGTGAAGGCCCCAGTGCTCACATCCTTGAACAGCTAACCATCCTAGGCTAGTCCTCCACACAAGGCCACCCTGTCCTCAGCAAGGACGGAGCCCTCGTGACCTCCCTAGGCAGCGGGGCTCTGCCGAGGTCACGGCAGGGGACTTGGGATGCAGTGGCCAGCTCCTAGGGACGGCGGCCTGAATGGCGCGAGTCTCAGGCTCCCATGGGAAACCCTGCAGCCTCCTCCACAGCGCTGGGACGAGGCAGGCAAGAACGTGTCACGTGCACAGTGGGGGCCTCCCAGGCCTGCTGCAGTCAGTGGGTCCCACAGTCACGCTCACAGAGCCGGGGGCGGCGTGCTGCAGTCAGTGGGTCCCACAGTCATGCTCACAGAGCCGGGGGCGGCGTGCTGCAGTCAGTGGGTCCCACAGTCACGCTCACAGAGCCGGGGGCGGCGTGCTGCAGTCAGTGGGTCCCACAGTCATGCTCACAGAGCCGGGGGCGGCGTGCTGCAGTCAGTGGGTCCCACAGTCACGCTCACAGAGCCGGGGGCGGCGTGCTGCAGTCAGTGGGTCCCACAGTCATGCTCACAGAGCCGGGGGCGGCGTGCTGCAGTCAGTGGGTCCCACAGTCATGCTCACAGAGCCGGGGGCGGCGTGCTGCAGTCAGTGGGTCCCACAGTCATGCTCACAGAGCCGGGGGCGGCGTGCTGCAGTCAGTGGGTCCCACAGTCACGCTCACAGAGCCGGGGGCGGCGTGCTGCAGTCAGTGGGTCCCACAGTCATGCTCACAGAGCCGGGGGCGGCGTGCTGCAGTCAGTGGGTCCCACAGTCATGCTCACAGAGCCGGGGGCGGCGTGCTGCAGTCAGTGGGTCCCACAGTCACGCTCACAGAGCCGGGGGCGGCGTGCTGCAGTCAGTGGGTCCCACAGTCACGCTCACAGAGCCGGGGGCGGCGCAGGAACAACGGCCACCAAGTCCAACTCTGTCTACCACAAGAAAGGAAGGACAGGAAAAACGAAGAAGGGGCTCCGAGTCCCTGAACTCTGCAGTGCCTGGGGACGAGCGGCCCTTGCACTGAACTGGGGTGACGGGCACGGCTGCCTCACTTGCTGCTGCCGGTGCCCAGTCTCTCACAGCCTCTAGCTGGGACTGCTCACAGCACAGCTCCTCAGCCCACTCCTCAGGTCACTCTTGCTTCTCCGAGATCTCCTGGTTATGTGGTGGCCAGCGTGGCTTGCTGTGACCTCAACCTGGCCACAGCAAGACTCCTTCTGCCTTTGCGGGTTCCCACCGCCCTGATGGGAAAGGCGTGGCTTCTCACCACAGCACAAGGGCCCCTGTGAGTCCTGCCGCACCCTCTAGCATCACTGGCACACAGAGGACCTCACACACCTGCCTTTTTCCTGTTTGTGGCTTGCGACACTGCCCAGGCCTGCCAGCATCTTCCTAGCTGAGCCTCCGTGTCTTTTCCCCCCGACGGGGACATGTCCAGGCCCCACACACAGAACAGGGGAACGTGCCAGGGCACAAGCATCAGGGCAGGCAGCTGTGCCTCCACCACAGGAGCCCCTGTTCCTGCTACAACAGGTCACCGGCCATGCGTGCCGCAGAAGGGCCACTGCTGTAACTGATCGGTGTCAACGCAGGCTCAGTTTTTTTTTTTTTTTACAAAGTCTAAATATCTAGAAAACATTAAGAAATGCATAATGAAATTATTAGCCAATTCAGTCACAGAGCTTTCCCTCTGCTTCAATTCAGGGGCACAGCAACCGAAGCCTGCTGCTCGTCTCACGCAGACGTCACCCCCAGACGGCGTCACCGAGGTCACATCTGCCTCCGGGGCACTCTCCAGCAGCAGGTTTGTGGGGCAGGTGTGCTGAGCCCCAGGCAGGCGCTCAACCCACACTTGTGTGCGCACGGGAAACAGGATGCCAGCCTCTTGAAGGAGGCCAGGCTTCACAGGGAAACACGGAGACTCTTCTGTACTTCTCTGCTAAGAGTGCAAAATCCCAGGGGCCCGTGGGCCACTGGGGTCCTGTTAGAAGGCCGCGTGCTGGAGGCAGCTCTGAGAGCTCAGGTGCGCGTTCCTCCACACTTCTCACCTCACACAGGAGGACGAGGTCACCCTGGTGTGCAATGCAAGAGACAGGTGCAGCCCCGGCAGGTGGCAGCTGTGACATTAGTCAGATGCTGCTGGGTGCCCCAGGAGGGCAGAGCCCCATCTCTCTGTGCAGCCTGGGGCTAGGCTTCCTGCTATTACCTGAGTCCCAGAGTGAGACATCCATGAGATTCCAACTGGGCACCAAGCACACTGCTGTATCTGCCACTGGGTGCCGCTGATGGTGTCAGATCAGCGCAGGCCTGCCTTGCTTAAACCCCATGACCCCAAGCAAGGAGACCAGCTCCTCCCCAGGGGATTTCCTGGCAGGAGGTCCAGGAGCCTCCCAGAGTCCTCCTAGCAGAAAGAACAGAGGCACCAGGGTCCCATCCGAGAGACATACAGGTCAGCACCCAGGGCCCCTCCTGTCCCCACCCAACAAGACCCAAGTTATCACCGCCCACCCTACCCCCTTGCAGGCTGGGACTTACAGGGGACACTGTGTGACAGCTCACGACACCTGGCTGAGACTCCATTCCCTCCATGCAGTGCCAGGGGCCCGTCTGAGAAATGTAGAACTGAATGAGCTCACGGCCATGGAGCGCTTGGCTACAGCGGGGGCCGATACTGGACCTGCCTCCTCCTCCTTTGTCCACTCAGTCCGCAAGAACTGAGTAAACCCAGAGCTCTGTGGGGAACACCGCCTGCCACAACCCTGCAGCTCCCACCCCTGCCTTCTCTGCGTCTCCACTGCAGGCTGTGCCAGGCATCCCTGAGTTCTATTCTTAGTGTCTGGGAGGCGGGACTTCCTGTTTTTATCAGACTCCTTGGAGTTAGTGGGCCTACCAGGCCCAGGCTCACTCAAGTGCAAACGGAGGCACTGCCTTGGGTCCTGGAACCTGTGTGTGTGTGTGTGGCCACAGTTTCCTCTCCATCTCAGCACCCTTGGGGCATTTCCCACCCTTGTCCCTGCGATCAATCTCTGGGCACCCCCGCCCACCCAAGGCCATCCCTGATTGCCCTTCTGAACCTGGGGTGCGGGGCTCTGTGCTCTGTCCAAGCTCCAGAGACTGCAGACTCCACTCCACTTCCTGCTGGACCGGGAACCACACCGACACCCTGCCTTGGCCTCTCAGCCTCCCAAGGGCCTCAGGGAGCACAATGGGACTTCAAGCAGCCTGCGGAAAGTGGAATGAAAACGCCTGGTGCAAAGAATTTTGACCTCTGCACAGTCTTTTTCTCAGGATACGTGTGTTTCATGAACTCTCTGAAGCCTGTTACATGCACGGAGTTCAAAAGTCTTCTACAACAGACTCATCTTTTAATGCCACTGGCCACGGACGATTGGAAGCCTCAGGCAGGAGCCCCTGAGGACAGCTGGGGCGCATCGCTGGGTAGCAGCCACGCTCCAGGCGCTGCTCTTGAGCTTGGAGCAGGCTTGGACAACTGACGAAGCGCCCTTCATCACACAGACCTTCTGGAAACTCTCCTGGTCATCTCCACACCTCGCCAACTTGTGTCACCTAACTCCCGTTTCCCGGACAACTGCCTCGCATTCCCAGCCGTCGCACGGCAAATCTCCCCGGCCGGCACTGACAGGCGGCCGTCAGGACCCGTCTGACGCGCACGTGCACACCGGCAGTGAGACACGTGGGACTGAAGGCGAGAGCAGCACCAGCCCGGAGACAATCAATTTTCCCGGCCCCGAATGCCCACCCCCTCCAGTGGGGCCTCTGAGGCAGTCAGACGTTAAGCACAGGACAGGCCCCGGGCCCCGGGCCCTCACCACGGCGCTTCTGAGCACTCCGTAGCTGAAGCTCCAAAGCTCAACCCGCCCGGGCGCTCGGCGGTGCACAGCTGTGCAGCGTGGGAAGGATATGATCGCCCAGTGGATGTCCAGCCTGCTGCTGATCTCCAAGCCGCGGGCCTCCTGCCGCTCCTCTGCCAGCTGCTTGGGGTTTGCAAACTGCCCCTTCTCCCCAGGGGACTCGGGGACGCTCTCGAAGCTGAACTTGTCCACTTGAATAGCCATTCTGCAAGAGGAGAGAAAACACAAGAGAGCATGCATCAGGAGGGCAGCTTGTGCTGCTGGCGTGGGCGTGCCAGCGTGAGACAGCCTAATGAGTCATTATCGTCAGCAATTCAAAACAGACGAGACAACTCCCAGGAAAGGCTCCCAAGGTGGCCCTGACCAGGTCGGGCCCGACGCACCACGGGGGCCTGGAGACACTATTGCAGGTGCAAAACATGCTGCCCTGGATGAGCGTGGTGGACAGGACCCAGTGCGTTGTGGACAACGGGCAGTGCCTCAACTTGGAGTCCTCTGTGGGCCTTCACAGAGAATGCTGGGACTTGGTAACCAGGGACCCCCAAAGCCCACGGGGAAACCCCTTCAGCTCTGGGCTCCTCCCATCATGTCCCCAGTGTGTACGTCCTCCTCCAGCCAGAGGGACTGGTCAGCCCCCCTGCATGCCCACAGCTGCCACAGCAGACTTCTCACCCAGTTCCCTGCACTGTGGACCCCTCTGGTCTCCTGAGCCACTGTCATCTCCACACAGCTTCCCCTCGGTGGCTGTCTCGCCCCCTCAGCGCCTGACCAAACATCCCTGGAATGTACCAGCTCTCCCTGCCATGGCCTCAGTCCTTGCCGCCTCTTCTCCTGCACCCTGGACTGCAGGACTGGACAGCTGGGACCTGCCCACGCGAGTCCCCAGGGTGTTCTCCATCCCCTCACTTTGCTCCCCATGGCAGCGTTCAACGTGCTTCTGGCACAACAGCATTTATTAGGAACCGGAAAACACATCTTTCAACTTGTAACCTGCCCTTCAATTCCACTGGCATTTGGCTCCTGAGGGCAGAGACCCTCTTGGTTGTGTGTCTCAGTTTCCCGGGCCTGGAATACTGCCTGGTGCTGCAGTAACTCGACTCTTAGCAAGATGAACACGTGAACGAGCCAGTCACAAGCCCTCCCTGACATGGCCTATGTTAGCACCCACTGTGTCCCGGGCTTCCCAGCACAGGCCCTGGCCTGTACAATGCAGTCCATGTGTCTGCCTGCTCGAGGGACCTTTTGTCTCCTCTGCTAACTCCAAATCATAACGCGCAAGTAGGCAGAGGCCTTGTCTCACCGATGTCTGAAACCCAGTGTCTTAGCACAAAGTCAGGCACACAGTAGGTGCTTACTACACAGTGGATACAGGGAGACAGGGAGGAAGGGGCATGCCTTCGTGTGGGTTCTCTAATCTGGCTCCACCTGAGAGGCCTGCGTCCCTCCAGCGAGGCGTACAAGAGGAGCACGTGTGACCGCCAGGACACTCAGCGGGAGCGTTCCCAGTGCTTCGTGCCGGGACCCCAAGAAGAGGCCTGGGGAGCCACGACCGCTTGGGGAGCACCCAGAGCACACAGGGCGTCTCGAGCACTCGCCACAGCCTGCAGGGGAGCACCGGGCACACACAACAGCACCTGTGCTGGCAGTTTTTTATGTTTTTTGCTTGTTTTTTGTTTTAATTACCTTAACTTTTTTTCTCTCAATTACTAAGGTTGATGGCTCAGTGTAGAAAGTCAGAACAGAGAAAAGTACGAAAAAGAAAGCAAAAACACACAGAATCTTACACTGCAATGTAAGCAACCTGATCCCACGGTCTTTGTCTTCAGTGTTTGAATTTTGACAAGTTAAGCCGTGATATGTACACTTGTCAATCATGGTGCATGCATTGTTCACACCCACACACCCACAGCGCAGGTACAATTTTCAGCCTTGTTTTATTCTCTTAATACACTATGTCCGTTCTCACGGCACCCATCACCATCCTTAACAATTTCCCTACTTTTGGACCTTTCGGACTCAGATCACTTCCACTACAAAAAAATGACAATTATAAAATGTCCTGGGCAACAGGACTCTGAGGGTTTATTTCCAGGGCAGACCTGCTGACTTGGGTGCAGCATGCGTCAGGTGTGGCCATGGTCTCCCCATCTATTTCCAGGTCTTTTCTGAGGTCCACTGGCCCCGGTGTGGTGTGGATGGGCCTCTCCCTTCCCGCCGGCCCCTTACCAGCACTGGCAATGACCAACTTTTTCATCTTTGCTAGTAAAAGATAAAAAAGTGCCTCATGGATGCTTCAATTTGCGGGTGTGGATGAGCTGAGGTTGAACATTTTTCCAGAATACCCATTTTTCCACACACCCTCCCCCCACCCCGTGAGTTCTCCCACCCAGCCAAGCTCCTCTTGTTTCCCACCACCAAGAAGAACGAGGCCAAAGAGCACACTCTTCAGAGAGACGGTCGGAGGGTCTGCTGAGCTTCGCCCAAAAGGCCACTTGGAGCTCACTGGCTGGGTATCCAAGAACTAAGAGCTTTCACCTCGCAGCTGGGCCTGCAAACAGCGTCAGACGGAGAGGCAGCCACAGGCAGCCGCCCGAGTACTCCCGGGGCCGTGGGCCCTGTGGCTGCTTCGAGTGGCTGTCTGGGGTGTCTTCGGAACCACTGTGAGAAGAGTGAGGATCGCTCACTGCCGTGCCGTCTTCCACCCTCAACAGCACCACAGCCAAGTGTGCCCCCGGAGCCGCAGAGGGCAGAACGCGAAAGGCAAGGAGCACCTGCCACCTGCCACGTCCTGCACACTGCTCCCTGACCCACAGCAGCCCAAGCTGTGCAGCAGAAGCCATGGGCCAATGTCACGGAACCATGCCACGTGCCCAGGCTCAGCCCTGCCCTACTGTGCTGTTTTAACTTGCTTCTCCTGTGGTGTGGCAGAAGGTCCAACAGGAGACTGTCTCTTGCTCAGACTGTGTGCAGTGCAAGTTCGGGACACACAGCTGCCCTCTACAAACGCACAGCAGCCCTCCACGCCCCGTCCCCCCGCAGCCCTGTGATGGGCAATGCTGGTGGGCATCCCAGGGGCAGGATCCCCTTTCCTAAAGTGTCAAAACTGAGCAACTGGCCGGCACCGCAGCTCACTAGGCTAAGCCTCCGCCTAGCGGCGCCAGCACACCGGGTTCTAGTCCCGGTCGGGGCGCCAGATTCTGTCCCGGTTGCCCCTCTTCCAGGCCAGCTCTCTGCTGTGGCCAGGGAGTGCAGTGGAGGATGGCCCAAGTGCTTGGGCCCTGCACCCCATGGGAGACCAGGAGAAGTACCTGGCTCCTGCCATTGGATCAGCGTGGTGAACCAGCCGCAGCGCGCTGGCCGCGGCGGCCATTGGAGGGTGAACCAACGGCAAAGGAAGACCTTTCTCTCTATCTCTCTCACTGTCCACTCTGCCTGTCAAAAAAATAAAAATTAAAAAATTAAAAAAAAATTAAAAAAACTGAGCAACTAAGGAATGCAGAAATTCACCCAGGGTCATCCACACTGGATACGGCCTGCCTCTAACAGCCAAGTACCATGCCCCAAACCAAAGGAGGCGCTGCCCAGCAGATCCGCCCTGTAACCACACGGACCTGGAGCACAGTCTCCAAAGCCGACGCCTCCTGCCCCTCCCCCCCTCCAGGAAGGGCAATTATGGCGCACGAGGGCTCCCGAGGAGGAGGTCTCCATGCGTGAGGCACTGCGGGAAGAGACTGCCTAGCCACACATGGCTGTGGCAAGGGCAACTGGATCAAAGGGGGTGCCCGTGGCCCCGCTGCCTTCGCGGGGGACTCGCCGTAAAGCCGACCACACAACTGGCAGGAGGGCTGAAGCCATCGTGCTTGGAGGCTGTCACTTCCGTGGCCAGCAGGGCTCCCCGGACATGGTGGCGGCTAGAGAGATGAGCATACAGACTGGGCCGCAGCAGGCTGCCCAGAGAGGAAGCCGCTTGCTGACGAGGGCTCCCGGGGAAGAGAGGGCTGGCTGTGTGGGGAACTTGGGTGCTGAAAGCCGGAGAAATCCAGAGCAGTGAGGGTGACAACCCCCTGCGGCAGTGGCCCCTCGTCCCCCCGGAGGGCACCGAGGCAGCAGTGGTGCCGAGGGCAGAGCTAGGGCTTCTGAGCCAGCCACGGGGCTGGATGCCAACAGCACCTCCGCCCGGGCTGACCCGGGGCAAGGTCTTTGTTCTCGTGGAGCGTCCCTGTGGAGTTGCATGGCCTGCACCGAGAGGCGTGGGTGAGGGGACTCTCGCGCTCTTGGTCAGTGCCAGCAACGCGAGCTGCCGCACCAGCCCAGGCTTCGAGACCAGCGCCTTGACAACTTGGAGACCGCTGTCTCAACTGGCCAGCAAGTTTTCACAACAAGGAAGCTGCAAAGCCTTGAAATTAAATGAAAGCCAGGCCTCACCATGCCTGCTGCAGCCTCTTAGAGAAGCCCCAGCCCTGCAACGTGGGTCGTGACTGCGCACAACCTGGGTTCAGCCTGTACACACAGCTGAGGCCTCTTATTGGGTAGGGTAGCGCTGTGGTACAGCAGGTTAAACCACCACCTGTGGTGCTGGTATCCCATATGGGCGCCAGTTTAAGTCCCAGAAGTTCCACTTCTGATCCAGTGCCTGGAGGGACAAAGTGCTTGGGCCCCTGCACCCACATGGGAGACCCAGGAGAAGCTCCTGGCTCCTAGCTTTAGCCTGGCCAAGTCGCAGCCATTGTGACCATTTGGGGAGTAAATCAGCAGAGAGAAGCTGTCTCTGTCTTTCCATCTGTAACTCCACCTTTCAGATAAATGAACAAATCTTTAACACACGCACATACACACCAGAGAGTATGTGCACAACCCACACTAACAAGTGTCCAAAGAGTAATTAAAAATGTGGCTGATGATGCCGGCCAATCACAGCACAATCCATGGGAATCACTGGAAGGAGGCTGAGCAAGCCCCCACGTGACTGGCAGCCATGCACCTGCGGCCTTTGCAGGGACGGTGTTGGAGGCGGTGATGCGTAGGAAGCCTTCTGAGGGGTGGCGGCACCGGCCTATGCCCGGGGCTCTGCCCACCATGCCAACTGTCCTGTGAGAACTCTTGTTGCCTCAGCGGTTTCTGCTGGTGGTTCTGATTGTTCACAGAGCCAGGGCATTCTGACACGGAGAAGAGGGAGCAGCCAGGGGTCAGCACACCCACAGCGTGGGAGCCCGAGACCGGCTCCTGGAGGAAGCAGCCTCCGACAGGGCACGCACCTCCAGCCTGGGCTCTGCGGGCAAGGCTTGCTTTCTCTGCAGCTGAGCTCTTTCCTAGCCCCAAGATCGAACGCCCGTCAGGTGCGGCAGATCCAGCCCTCGTCAGTCACCAAGTGCTTCTGAAAAGGTGCACTGCACACCGGTTCTCGCTGCAGGGCCACCCCTCCCCCAGAGCGTGCGCCCCTAGGGCCGGCTGTGTCTGCGGCTCCGCAGCCTTGTCTTCCTGCTGCACGTCCAGGCCTCCAACAGGGAGCTAAGACAGACTTCCAAAAACACAACCTGAGAACGCTCACCTGGGATGAAAGTCTGGCCCCTGGCTCCTGCCTACGACTATACACACACACACACACACACACACACACATACACACACACATGATATAGGAGGACTTTTTTTATTTTATTTATTTGACAGATAGAGTTAGACGGTGAGAGAAAGAGACAGAGAGAAAGGTCTTCCTTCCATTGGTTCACCCCCCAAATGGCCGCCATGGCCGGCGCTGCACCGATCTGAAGCCAGGAGCCAGGTGCTTCCTCCTGGTCTCCCATATGGGTGCAGGGCCCAAGGACTTGGGCCATCCTCCACTGCCTTCCCGGGCAACAGCAGAGAGCTGGACTGGAAAAGGAGCAATCAGGACTAGAACCCGGCGCCCATATGGGATGCCGGCACCGCAGGCAGAGGATTAATCAAGTGAGCCATGGCGCCAGCCCAAGGAGGACTTCTTTTTAATATTATTTAATATTACAGTATTAATACTATTCAATATTAAAGATTTGTTTTTATTTATTTGAAAGGCAGCGTTACAGAGGGAGATGCACACACACACACACACACATACACACAGATCTTGTATCCATTGGTTCACTCCCCAAATGGCAGCAAAGACTAGGGCTGGGCCAGACTGAAGTCAGGAGCCAGGAGCTTCATCCAGGTCTCCCACAGGGGTGCAGGGGCCCAAGCACCTGGGCCATCGTCTGCTGCTTTCCCAGTCACATTAGCAGGTTGCCGGATTGGAAGTGGAGCAGATTGGACTTGAAGCACCACCCATACAGGATGCTGGCATCAGAGGCGGTGACATCCCCTGCTACGCCACAAAACGGGGCCCCAGCAGGACTTCTTTCAGGAACACAAGGATGGGGGTGCCTTCCCAGCGACAGGGCATGGGGCTGTGAGGCTGGGCCTGTCACAGCAGTCGGCCGACCCGGGGAGTGCTCCATGCCGCACTGGCCTTCTCCGTCCTCTGTGTCTCTTCCTGCACACTCCTCTTGCACATGGCGTGCGGTGGTGGGGTCACTGGCCACCCTATGAACGGTGCTGAGCACTGAGATGGTCCCAGCAGGGCAGCTGAAGGGGTGAGGCGTGATCTCATCAAAGCCAAGATCACAGCTCAGTGCTTCAAGTGGCTCATCCCATGACATCAGCTGGCTCCAGACACCCGCCTCCTGCAACAGCTGTGTTGTCTCACAGCCCTAGCGTCCCTAGCCCCGTGCAGAACTCCCTGGTTCGGTGTTGGCATCAGATCAAGCTCACTTCAGAAAACTTGGTGAGAAGTAATTAGGAGGCTGGATACGGACGGAGTGGCCAGCCACGCGAAGAGGAGATAAAGAGACGAAAGGGCCTGCCAGTCCGGGAAGTGACCGCAGGGCTTGGCCGCAAAGGTTGGACTCTGTGCCGACCCCAGACTCGCTACTCCTGGTGCTGCCCATCTTGAAGGTTTGAATCTGTTCATCTTTGACGGGTCAGAGTTAAATAAAATCACTACTATCATCAAGCACCGATTTTCATGCTTAATGTTATGGCCAAGGTAACAATAACAGTTAAGGGTGGCACTAAGGAAAAAAAAAAGGCGCCAGGAGTTTTTGAAGAGTCTACAAAAACAGCGGTGGTTTTTAAAATACCATATCTACCATATCGTATGATTCAGTCTTTGAGCAGCTGATCACCTCACTAGGGAAGTCATAATGATGACATTTACATACAAATCAAGGAGTCGGATTTAAAAGGACTATCCGCGTATAATTAAATTGAACTTTCATTGGGAGATAATTGATAGTTAGGAGACTCGCAGTCTAAATTTATGAGGCACATCACGTGGAGCTCTACTTCTGCAGAATACCTGCCTACGCTAGTTTACAATGAAGCTCAATGCCCAGTGAAAGGAAGCCTCCCGAGAGGGAACCGGACTTCAGGCAGACAAGGACATGGCACCGGCACCAGCACCCGAGTCACGCCCAAGGCCTCACGGATCAATCAAGGATGGTAAAAGAAGAAAAGTCCTATTCCATTACTTCTAATGAAAGGGAAACGATAGGCTGTCAGTCAAAGCCCTAAGTGGCCCAATCACAGCATCCCCAGGGGTCCCAGCAACACCAGGGAGAGGGCACCCCCACCCCCAGGGTCTGTCTGCTGCCGCACGGCCCCTCGCGTGTCACCCCATCCAGTCTCGCGGCAGCAAGGAGGGGGTGCATCTGCAAGCTGCAGAAAATCAAGTGGCTTGTCCGAGGCCACAGGAAGCACACGGGGGAGACGGAGAAGTCACAGCCAGGCCCGCAGGAGCCTGGAGCCTGCAGCTGAGTGATGTTGAGAGGGTCCACAGGGCAGCTCCATCCCCTGAGCTCAGGCAGCTGCGCCGATGGACACCACTTCCTGTTAACCAGCAGGCTCACCAGCAGCGGCAGCCCAGGCAGCCCTGTCAGGGTCAGGGAGACCTGTCAGGGCCAAGGCTGCCCAGCTGCAAGCTCTGGCTGGGCCAGGCAGTGGACAGTGCATCTCTCCTCTCTGGGCACGACGAGACCACTGAACTCGAGGAGATACAAGCACGTGCTACAACCTGGACTCTCAACCACAAACCCCTCTGATCCTGAGCCAGCTGGTTTTCCTGGGTCTTGATTCCCTCAACTCTAAACGGAAGGTTATCCGGATCCTCCTGTGCGGACCGTGTGAGCGTGGAGAACGCCAGGCGCTGGGATCAGAGTGGGCACTGGGGCCGTAGTGGCCTCTGGCTGCAGAGACGGCTTCACAGAAGCATGATGGTGTGCCCTGCGTCCACCTCAGCCCAGCCAGACCCACGGGAGAGCGGGGCAGCAGGGCGATCCCTGACGCACAGGTGGCCTGCGTGCACAGCGGCTCAGCTTGTGCTTCTGCGGACACTGCTCCCTAGCCTCACCCTACAGAGGGCAGGTGGAGCTCCTGAGGGTGCCAATGACCCACCGTAGTCACCAGAGTGCTGGTGAGAGAGCCGGACCCTACGCCACTTCTGTTCACGGAGGCCAGAGGCCAGAGGCCCTGACCCGTCCGTCCTGGTCTAGCCTACCCTGCACAGGGCTGGCTCCACTCCCCATTGAAGACCCAGCCATACATGGCCTCCCCCAGGTTGCTTTCTGGCCTGAGCTCCCTGTCTTCCAAGCCCTTACTGAGTGTCAGTCTACTCTGGGCTGACCTCCTCCCTGAGGCCAGGAACCCAGTTCCAGCTATTTTGTGTGGCTGCAGCACGGTGCTTGCTCCACACACCTGCTACGGGGGCACGTGGTAATGAACCAACTTGGAGGCTCTGAAGGATGCCGCCGGATGCTAACCAGTGCTGACGTAACACTTACATGTATTTATTCTGCATTGGGGGGGGGGGGTGAAGCAGTGCTCCTAATGGCCAGAGACGGATGCTTGGTGGTGTCAGCCCCAGGAGCTGCTCCTTGCCTCGCCAGAGCACAACCCCTTACCTTGCACTGCTCTAGACGAACATTTACTTTGGGACCGTGAAGTCCCTTCTTTACCCAGCACAGAAAATGTGCTTAATACAATGCATTCACCCTCAATGCCACTGCCGCTGGCCGCCCCCTCCGCAGTTGGCCCAGCAGGACTCGGGTTTCTACATCACAGGTCACGTGTGACCAATATCCCCCCGCACAGGACTCCTGACAGAGTGGCTTTTTCACCTCACCAGGGCTGCCTGGCCCGCACCATCCACACAGTCACCAGTCTAGCAGAAGCAGGGAGCAGCAGGGCCCCTGCCTCTCAGCAGGCTTCCCAGTGCCGCAAATGGGTACAACCGTATGGTTTGTGGCATCTCAATACAGATGTGAGATACCGCAAACCAAAACCACAGTGGGTTATCAAGTCACCCCATGCAGAATGGCTCTCATCAAAAAGACAAAAGGTGACAGACGCTGGTGAGGAGACGGACGGATGGGAGCCCGAGCCTGTGCACGCCATCACAGAGCAAAACGGCGTGAAGATGTCCCAGAACATTAACGACGGAACTGCTAGGGGACCGGAAACCCCACCGCGAGCATTTACCCACAGGGAACGAAACGGGTCCGTGGAAGACGCACCTGTACTCCTCCCATCAGCCAAGGCAGAGAATCGAGCCTGGTGTCCATCAGCTGGGCGAGGGCAGCGGTCACAGGCACCTTCGGACACTCAGCCTTAGGCAGGAGGAGACGCAGGTGCGCCTGCGGAGCAGATCAGGGGAAACAGGCGAGGGGCAGGGGAACGTGGCATGAGCGTGCCGGCATGTGGGGTCTGAGCAAGCCCGCCGACAGGCACAGAGAGAAGCAGAAGCTGCCAAGGCCTGGGGAGGGGGAGGGGCAAGAGCGGCCACAGGCACAGTGGCAGTTAGAGGGGAGGAGGGGGTTCCACTGCCTGGCAGGGTGGCTGCAGTTAACAACTCTGGATAGTGAATTCCAAACAGCTTCGAGAGAGGGACTTGCTCTCAGCACAAAGACAGGAAAATGGCTCCGGGTGTCAGATACACTGGAGGCCCTGGTCTGCCCGATCCACGCTGCACACGGGATGGAAACATTGCACCAAAACCCAGTTATTGAGTGTCGTGGCAAAGAAAACAAAACTAGAGAAAGTAAAGCTGTTGTTAAAAACTGGGGCTGTTGAAGGAAGTGATGGCGGCGAGGATCACGGGAAGACGTTTTGATGTACACGGTGCCAGGTACCTTGTGTGTTCTCACTGACTGTGCCGTGCTCATCAACAGCTCCCCACGAAGGCTGCGTGCCACAGCTCTCTCCTACTCGGTTCCCGCGCTAGCTGAGTGCAGGGCGCTATGCTGGGGAAGGAGCTGCCGCAAGCATCGGCTTCAGGAGTCGCGCCACCCTGCTCCCACTCCCGCCTTCCACACCTGCCCTCTACCCCCAGGCACAGCGCAGCCCTGGCCAGCACCAGAAACAGCCAACGTTTCTCCAGATTTGTGGGGATTTGGGTGGGTAGGGGGGTGTGCTCCAGTGATCTCCCTGAATATTCTGGGATGTCTGTACTAAGATTCAAATGCAAATGTAGGGGCAGGCACAGGGCCTGAAGGTTAAGATACCCGTGTCCCAAATGACAGTGCCTGGGTTGGATACCTGGCTCCAGCTGCCAGTTCGAGCTTCCTGCCAATGCAAGCTTTGGGCTGTGTAGGAGTCCTGGGTTGAGTTCCCGGATCCTGGCTTCAGACCAGACTAGGCCTGGCTGCTGCCAGTATCTGGGGAGTGAACCAACAGACCAGAGTTCTCTGTATTTCTGTGTGTGTGTGTGTGTGCGCACTTACCAAATAGATAGAAGCTAGACAGACAGACAGATGACAGGCAGGTAGATGGGTAGATGACAGTTGATATACAGATGACACACAGATGATAGGTAAATGATAAACAGACTGAATGACAGGCAAAAGAGATGATAGACAGATAAGGAAGTCTACAAGGCTTCTTGCAGAGGTAGAGGGACCTGTACCATCAAATCCTTTACCAGTTTTCTGCTTTTCTTCAAAGTCTGAGAAACCTGAGTTCTAACTGGGTCTGACTTTGCTGTGTCTTTAGGGAAGTCCCAGACCTCTGAGCCTCTGTCCAGGTCTGGACAGGAGGGGCCACACCCTGCAGCCATGACAAGGGACATGAGTCCGGCCCCCCTGCTCTGCAGTCTCTCTGGGATATGACCCAGGGAGCCAGCTTTCTGGCTTCCCACAGGGTCGGCCCAGCTGCCCTAGGCTGGGGATGTGCCATGGCCAGAGAATCCTCAGGGCTGCAGGGGCTCAGACAGGGACTCAGGCGGACGTGGGTGCAGACGTCCTTAAAGGAAAAGCTGGCATATTAACCAAACCTCAGGCTGCCTTAGGTTCGCACAAAGTCTTGGCTAAGCCTGTGAGGGATAAAGCCGCAGCTGTGTGGTAGACACGGCCACCTGACACACCTGTGGCACAGCGACAGGGTGTGGGTACCACAGCCGGGAGCTCCCCCGCCACATTCACACACTGTGTATCTTGTCCAACAGCTTGAGAGCCCAGCACGAGTGAGTGCAGCTGCCCCCAAAAAACTCAGGTCAGGGGTGCCCACGGGGCCAGAGTGGCCTGCTGCTCCACAAGGTCTCGTCCAGCGAGCAGCTCCACCAGCTCATGCGTGCAGAGGGCAGGCAACAACACCACGGTCCACACGGGGCCACTGCGAAGGGAGCATCGCTGGCCCAGAGCCCAGTATAGGTGAGCAGGGAGACAAGCCAGGGGAGTGGACGAGGACAAAGCTACTGGGGCAGCTGGGGCTAGACATCAAGGATCCTGTTTGCCTCTTCTCTGTTGCCCAGATGGCCAAACAGAAGGCCGCTGGAGCCACAGGGGAATGACCATCAGAAAACAGGAAGTCACGGGGACTGGCACTGTGGTGCCGTGAGACAAGCGCAGCCTGCAATGTGAGCACCACTTCAAGTGCTGGCTGCTCCACTTCAGATCTAGTGCCCTGCTAATGTGCCTGAGAAGGCAGCGCAAGATGGCCCGAGTACTTGGGCCCCTGCCACCCACGTGGGAAAGCTGGATGGAGTTCCAGGCTCCTGGCTTTGGCCAGCCCCAGCCACTCTGTCCTTCTGGGGAGCGAATCCGTGGATGGAAGATCCCTCTCTCTGTAAGTCTGCCTTTCAAATAAATAATATATACCTTTAAAATATGTAATCTCAAATATATAATAAAAATAGTTGAAAAGAAGCACAAATATTTAAAATAAAAAACAGTAAGAGAGGAACTCAAGAGAGGGAGCAGAACAAAGGACCCCGGAGGAGGAGGAGGAGGAAGAAGAGGTACCTACTGGGTGCCAGCAGTGGACACACGAGTAGCTCACTCGTTTCCATCTCCCTCCAAGACTGACCCTTGAAAGGGGCTTTACCTGCACAGAGATCCAGGCAATGCCACGGCCAGCCAGCATCAGGTCTACATGGGGGCATACGGCACTTCCTTCCATGGAGCAGCCCAGGGTATGGCCAGGCAGCTGAGCAGAGGGGACAGAGATCCACACGGCCTCCTCTCCCATTGCAAGTGACACCTGGGACACGGCTCAGAGCCAAAGCCCAGCATCAGGGTCAAAAGTTCCGAAGGACAGAGCGGCGGAGGTGGCCAGGTGTCCTCAGCTGCCAGCAGACAGAGGACGCAAGCCAGGGTGCCTACTGGGACCCAGAGAGCCAAGGTGAGAGAGGGAGATTTGGATCCTCTCAGGCAGGTTTTTCTAGTGTGTCCCTAAAGAAAGAACGCAAGAGTGAGCCTTGAAAGTGCCTCTGACATCGGATTTAAGACGCTGTGAGGGCTGGCATCATAGCATAGCTGGTAAAGCCTCCGCCTGCAGTGCTGCATCCCATTAGGACACCAATTCCAGTCCTGGCTGCTCCACTTATGAACCGGTTCCCTGATGATAAGCCTGGGAAGCAGTGGAGGATGCCCTGAGCGCTCGGGCCGCTGGTACTCAGGTGGGGGACGTGTATGAAGCTCTTGGCTCCTGGCTTTGGATTGGCCCAGAGCTAGCTGTTGTACCCACACGGGGAATGAACAGAGGATGGAAGCTCACTCTCTGCTGTCTGTTTCTCTCTCTCTGTGTAACTTTTTCAAAGAAATAAATAAATCTTTGAAAAAGACAAAGATTCTAGCAGGTTCCCTCCTCAAGCTGATCAGGAGGCAACGGTCAAATCCTGAAGCAGTTTTTTATAGAACAGCTGGCAACGGATCCCATGGGGAAGGCAGACGCAAAGGGAACTGAGAACACGCGGAAAGACGGGGAGCACGCGGCCCCGCTCACCTCCACGCTCACCGAGGTCCCTGTGCCGAGCGGCTCCTGCTCAATGGGGCCGAACCTGTGGGACTCCCGTGCCACATCTGCCTTCATCGACAGAAACTTTTCCATGTCAGGACACCGGTCTGCTCTGGCACAACGCCGTGCCAACTTGCGGTGAGGGTCCTTGGCATGTGCGTGAGCCGGCAGCAGGGCAGTGCACCATGCGCCTGGACAGGGCCCGGGCCCCCGACTCGGCAGACCTGGCTACTGCGCCTGCACTCCACATGGCCCCAAAGGCGGGGCTCCCACGAGGCAGGCACCCACTCACGGACCCCGTGGCACAGTGGCAGCCATCACAGACCAAACCCACAGAAAAGGAAGCTGAGGTTCAGCCATCCCGTGGGGTGCACGTGGCAGGTCCCACAGGCTCGGACTGGCCCCGTGGCACTGCACACTGGAGCCGACTGCACAAGACTCGTGACTGCTGCCATCGCCACAGCTTGAGAACTCACTGCACCTCAGACTCTATCACACCCCATGCCAGGCTGCTTCTCTTCTCTGGCACAGGCTGCCAGGGCCCCGGCTCACCCCAGATCCTCCCTCTGCCTCAGGGGTGTGCACCTGCCTCAGCCACATCTCACCCCTGGAACTCTGCCTCCTCTGGGGCTTGGTGGCAGCAACACCACTGCAGCCCCCGTCTGCTCTCTCCAGCTCTCGTGGTGTCAGTGTCCCTTCGGCAGGAATCGGGCACCTGTATACGGAGCAGGCCTGGTTCTGAGGGCTCCTGCTGCCTGCTGGGACTGCAGCTGGGGCCCCAAAGGTGGGAGAGGCGGGAGCCTGTGCAGAGACCCACCTGGAGGGTGCAACAGGGCCCAAATTCAAACCCAAATGGCCCCCAGGAGAACGGCAATACCAAGTGATGGAATTCTCAGGGATTCAGACATTGGAAACTGGCTAATTATCATCCGCGCCTACAACAATGTTCTCATAACCATCAACAAAGAGTGTAAATACAGAATGGAATAAAGCATTAATATTCCTTTAGAAAATAACAATTCCATGTGCATCTCCAGAAAGCCAAAGCCCACTCAGGGGCACGGTGCTGGGAAGGCGTTAGGATTTACAAAGGAGGCAACGGCCCGTGTGGGGCTGTCACTGGGACACAGCACCACCGCCATCCTCACGAGGCCCCTGGGGGCAGGCACTGCCGCTACTGAACCCCTGGGATGGTGAGGAATACAAACAAGGTGGTGACACCAGTGGGATGACAGGTGGCAGGAGGAGGTGGGTGCAAGAGAGGGAAGGAGATCTTCCATCTGCTGCTTCACTCCCCAAATGCCGTCAACAGCAAGGGATAGTCTAGACTGAAGCCAGGAGCCTGGACTCCACCCAGGTTGCCCACATGGATGGCAGGGACTTTAGCACTTGAGCCATCACCTGGTGCCTCCCAGGGTGCATTAGCTGGAAGCTCGACAAGAAGTGGAGTAGCCAGGACTCAAACCAATGCTCTGATTATGGGATTCAGGCGTCCCAAGCTGTGATAACCTCTGTGCCACACACCTGCCCCTCCACACGCTTGAGAACATCACAGGGCTCAGCAGCATCTCCTACAACTTCCTGCCTAGGGCATCACCAGGGTTTGTGGCTCCCTACTCCCGGCGCCCAGCCCACTGGAGTCCGCCCTCACTGGAGGGCTCACCTTCCACCCAGCTGTTTCCCTGCTGAGGCACACGGGGAAAGACCGGCCTGCATGCACCTTTCTCCCCTTGCCAGGGTGGACACGGGTGGCTGGGTCCTCGCCAGCTCACAGCCAGGGAGAGGCCTGCCGTGGAGCTGGCACTGGAGAAAAGCCTCTACCATGAGGAACCGAGAGCGTTTTATCCAGCAGGAGTGGGCAGCTCGGTGTGGAGCTGGGTGGCACCCACAGCCCAGACACCCACAGGAACACCATCTGCCTGTCCAGGGAATCCAGGAGGCTAGAGGATGTGTCTATGGAGCTAGGGCGACTCGGAGGGGTGAGCCAGAGAAAGGGAGCCTCCAATTCCAGGTGTGAACCTGCACAAATCTGAGACCTGACCCAGCATTTCAACAGCACCGAAAACAGAACCGGGAGCCACACCCAGGGTTCAGATTCAGCTCCCGGCTATGTACGTAACGGACTCCGGCCAGCAGAGGACTGGACTGAGGTTGGACCCCTGAGGGACTCACAAGTGGGACAGACACAGCAGCACGCTGCAGCCAGCCACAGACCAGACCATCTCCCGTCCAGACCACAGAACGCTCAAGACACGACAATGAGAAAAACGCCGGGTTAGAAAGGGGCAAAGTATGCATCCAGATGCCTCACAGAAGAAAAGCACAGGAAAGGCCAATGAGTGTGCAAGACCACACACAGGGCAGGGGCCGGCTCTGTGGTGCAGCTGGTGAAACCTCCACCTGCGACGCCGGCATCCCACGCGGGCGCCGGTCTGAGTCCTGGCTGCTCCCCTTCCGATCCAGCTCCCTGCTGATGCACCTGGGGAAGCAGCAGTGGACGGCCCGAGTGCCTGGGCCCCCAACCCGTGCAGGACACCTGGATGATCTGGCCTAGCCGGGGCCACTGCAGCCATCTGGGGAGTGAACCAGCAGATGGAAGATTGCTCTCCCTCTCTGGAACTCCCACTCCCAAATAAAATAAATCTTAAAAAATGACGCACAGTCAGCAGTTATTAAGGGAATAGGAATTTTTAAAATCACAACAGACACATCCACCAGGATGGCTGCAACAGCAAAGACGGAGCCTGTCCAGCAGGGAGGAATTGGACCCCTCACGCACAGCCACTGGAGACGGCTTGGTGATCTCCCGGACGGTTATGCACGCGCTGGGATGCGTGCGCCTGCAATGTCACTGCTATGCGTTTACCTAGAGAGAGGCTTGTAAATGAACGGTCACAGTAGCTGTAACCACAACAGCCACAAAGTAGGCGATGCCCAATGTCCCTCAGCAGACAGTGCCACAGACCTGGAGGGCGACGCCAGGCAGCTGTGAAAGGGGACAGCTACCTTTCCATGCCGAGGAGGGGGCTCCGTCTCGGCGTCACTGTGCTGAGTGACGTCACACGAGAGCACACACGCACTCCCGGACCCCGCTAAATGACGCTCCGGGACAGACACGCTAGCTAACCTGTAGCAGCGGAAAGGCGCGAGTCCACAAGAGGCACGGGGGACGTCTAGGGAGCGTGAGAGCGGGCTCTACCGAGCGTGCTCACAACCCCCGGTGTGTGCTTGTCACAGCGTACACTTGGCACACATGTGGTCTGCTCACGTCAGCAGCCCTCTCCTGAGGTGCTCTGAAGACACACATGGTGCACACCTTGTGGGGAGCAAACCGGACTAGACTGAGTTACTGGAATTAAGACTTATTCTATGCATCTGCTCTCCCACAATATGGCGCTGGGAGAGAAGTAAACAGCTTCCGCACAGCTGCCTCCAGTTCAACCAATAAACTGTAGGACTTGCTCCTGATTGGAGGAGAGCAGCGTACTCGGCGTGTGGGCAGCCGAGTTGGGATTGGCGGAGGAGGACTATAAAGGAGGAGAGAGACGGCATGCACCAGGAACATCTATGGGGAACATCTAAGGGAACCCGTGCAGCCCCCGAGAAAGCCGGCCGGCGGTGTGCCGCTCCCCTGCGGAAGTGGGGAATGTGGCCAGGGGGAACTGCCCTTCCACGGAGGTGGAAGGGACAGTAGCCAACCCGGGAAGAACCAGCAGCAAACCCGGGGAGGGCCGAGCAGACGAAAGAACAGCGCAGGGTCCTGTGTCGTTCCTCCACGAAGAGGGGGAGCGACACACCTGGCTCCGGGAGCCGGAAGACTCAGACCTCACGCCCGGGGCTGCTGACGGACTGGCCATCTGCAGTCTCCGCTTCGTCGTCTATAAAACAGAAACAGCCACAGCACCTGCCTGGCCACTGAGTGATCACTGGGGACCCCCATGTTCTGTGGCTCTCTGGGCTTTGCGATCTCCCAGCTCCTCCCCATGGCGTACCCCTAGCCCCACACAGATGCAGTCTGTCTGTGGCGCTTACTGGCTTCGCCCCACATTTTGCCTCTAAAGAAAAATGTGGGCACTCAGGGCGTGGGGTGAGTCGTACTCTGTGGAATCCCCCGCGAGCCCCAATGCAAGGCCTTGCACACCCAGAACTCAGGGAGCCGCAGCAGGGAGATGGCTGAGGGGCAGGGAGCAGAGTCTCCACCAGGCAGCTCCCCCGGGGGGTAGCTTTGTGACTGGCAGCACCTCGGTCCTGTTCCTTTAGAACAAAAGCGACTGTCCCGAGAAGGTGTTAAATCACAGCAACCCTCTACAGGCTAGGTCCAAGACAGCTTCCTGTGGCTGTGACGGCCAAGTCACAGATGTGGGGACCGTGCCCATCCCACACGGCATGCCGGCGACCGAGTCCCACACAGGGCGGCAGAGGCCGTGAGCAGCCCTGGACGACATGAAAGCTGACACGCCCGAGTTAAACAACCCGTTCTCACCACAGCTGCTGGCCTCAGAGTTGCTGAAGCAGAGCAACCAGAGTTCAGCCCTCCTGGGCCCTGGGCAGCCACTGAGCTCCTGGCGCTGGCGTTCTCGCCTCACCGAGCCATCTGCTGCCCGATGCACTTCCACAGCCACCGGAACGGTGACACTGAGCCTCTTCTGAAGCCGTGTCCTGCGTGTGCCCTGCAACTTTGGGGATTACGATGCCACACATCCACATGCAAGTGCATGACCAGTGAATGCTGAGATACCCCGGGCCCATGACCACGGCCGAGACTTCATGGGATTTGCCAAGGGTATCAGGCGAAGGCACTGGGACCTGTCCTCACGGTCCAGCCCAGGCCTCTCTCCAGTGGCCCAACCGAGGGAGGCGAGCACGCAGAATGGGGGCAGGTCCAGCCCTGGGAGCAGCACGCGGCACACAGAAAGCCATCAGGACAAACTCCAGATGCTCCAATCATGTTCTGCCCTTTCTCTAAACTTCTGTTATGCACAGGTAAGTTAGCAAGGTGTACAGCAGGTAACAGGTGTCGGACAAGCACTGCTTCATGTCTCTTACTGTGGGGACCTCCTGTCTTAGATGTGACAGGTGAGTGGTTGAAGTCTTGTGCCGTCTATTTCAAATTGCATTTATTGCCCCCATACCCCTCCTGACTCCTGGGAGGGGCCACAGAGCCGCAGTCGACCTGTGGGTGACAACTAGCGTGAACGATAAGCAGCAGGAAGAGTCCTCCATCTGGCAGAACCCCGCTGCGGAGCAGGTAGGATGGATGGATGGCTCCGGAGTACATGGAAAGACAAGGGAGTTAATGATGAGATCAAAGCCTTGGAAATGAACTTCTGTTTTGCATTTAAACAGCAAGCGCCAGACAGGTCTGTGAGGAGGCAGCCTGGCACTACCTACAACCCCCTTTTCCAGGGCAGACATTAAAGGGACACAGAGGTGGCAGGGGAAGGTGAACATATGAAGCCAATTCCAACACTTCCAGGCCCTTTACAGACAGTGAGGGGCAGACCCACAGGGAGACGCGTCCAGCCAGCCCTGCAGACTGCCAGGTCTGCGTGCTGTCCTATGCATGAGACGCCAGGAGGAGGAAAGGGAGAGAATGGACTGCCCAGGGGCTCACAAGGACGGAACAGGGACAGTGTTGAGTACTCACCGTGCACCTCACAGTTCACCAGCATCAGCCCCTCGTCCCACAGGCAGGCACCAGCGGGTCACCCGACTGCCCAATGCAGAAAGCAGACCGAAGCCCTGACTCTGCCCTACCTCCCAGGCTGCTCCCACGGGCTCAGAGAAGCCGTTTCTAGATGATTCTAACCCCATCTCCACAACCACCAGCGGCGAGGTCATCACAAACCTCCTTCAGCCTCATGAGGCTCAGCCTTCTAATCTGAAATCTGAGGGTATCTGTAAGAGGTAATGTGTGAGCAGACGCCGGACACCCTGTTTCCTGCAGTCATCGCAACCCCTGTAGGAGCTGGGCATTAACATCCCCACTTCACAGAAGGGAAAACTGAGGGTTGGGGAGTCGATGACATGCCGGCACAGGGTAGGGCGTCTTCACACGAGATTTTATCAGTGGGGTCACGCGCCGTGTGCACGGAGCGCCCTGCGCTGGGTGACTGCACGGGGCACCAACTTGAGATGGTCCCGCTCACAAAACCGCATCTGTGCAACCTGGGCACGGGCAGGCCTCTCTGAGACCGCCGCCCTGACCACTCCCCGCTTCGCAGTGGTGTCCAGGATCACAAGCGCAACAATGAGAAATTAAACTCATTTGGCGCCGAGAGTGCGACTGTGATTCATTGCTCCACAGCGGCTGACAACGGCCTGTCAGAGAGACCCTGTCGCAAACGAAGAATGAAAATCACCCCGAGCTGTTCGCCACACATCCGAATCAGGGAATGCTACTCGGCGCATGATTTATGCTTCAATTTTTCTCCCCTTATTCACAGGGAAGTTGTCAAGCACTGCAGGAGCTCTGACAAGCAACAAGACAATTCAGAGAGAGAAAAGCCCCGAAAAGCCCAGAGCCACGGCTCGAAAGCACTGGACGCCCGGGGGCAGCGGGGAGACCGAGGCAGCCCCCAGGGCCCCTGCAACTCTCACACCACCAGGCGTGCCCTGCATGGCCACCGCAAGAGGACGTCACAGAGGGTCAGGCCTGCCCACGAGGCTGCAGCCACCAGACCTGGGTACAGGCACGCATGCCACATCAGGTCTGGGGTCTGAGGCTGGACGTGACATGAACATTTGTCTCTCCCTGCCCCCGGTGCAAGCCAGGGGCACTGGCCAGACTCCTGGGATGGAAATGGCACGTGGGGCCCCAGCTCAGCGGTGGGAAGATGGCGGCGACTCTGCTGTGACACACTGACACTCGGGGTGGTAGCCAGCAGGGCTCTCCCTGGGTGACCCCCGGGCATCCTCCAGGCCTGGTGCAACAGGCACTGCTCCGGAAGGGCCTCTCAGCCCCCAGCCCCGAGCCTAGGTCTGTCGTGCAGACCCTAAGCCCAGGATCCGTGTGCCCAGGGAAGAGCGCTCTGCCTTGCTGGGACCCTGTCCCTATCGGAGACAAGATGCTCTGTAACCAGCCCAATCGGCACACGAGTATGCTATGAGTTATGAAGGAATCAGGACACTGGGAACCAAACGCAACCCACCTGCAGGCTGAGGCATCGTGTCTCCTGCACAACCCGACTCCCAGCTCTCGTGAATCCATTCAGCACAGCAGCTACAAACCTCAGCTGTGAGCTCACCACCAGAGGCCCTGGCACAACAGGGCTGCAGGTGGAGCCCTCGGCAGGACGCCTCTCCAGGCTGCTACCCAGTCCTCACCTCCCTGAGCACCAGCTGAGTGCCCCTCAGACCCGGGCCCCTCTGCAAGGCCTGCACACCACTCTTCCTCCCTCCCAGCTGCTCCCGGGGTGGTGTCCGTCTGGCCACACTAGGTGTTCCAGCTCAATTCACAGGCAGTCGGAAGATCACTGAAATGAGTGCCGGGTGTTGGACTGACAGAAATCCCAGAGCCACCGCCCATAGCTCTGTGAGCTCAGACAAGCTGCAGTCCCTCCCTGATTGGTGACTCCTCCTCTCCAGAAGAGCAAGGCCAGGTAAAGACTAGACGACACCCAGCTGTCGATGGTGCCACGCCACTGTGGGTGCGGCACCGGAATTATCTTCTGTGTTGGCCTGGCTGCGCCAGCGTCTGTCCGGAGTTCCCACCTCTGCCAGACAATGAGCTACAGAAATCTGGGTGAGAAGTTGGATTTCACAGGCTTCATTTTTGAAAACAAATTTAAAGGAAAACAGACTGAGTTGTGCCAGTGCTTTCATTCCTTCAACAAAATGCTTGTGTGCAGACGCAGTCAGTCAGAGCCCCAGGAAGAGGCGGCTCAGTCCCTGGCTTCCAGTTCAGAGACAGACGGGCGGACAGAGGCAAGTGACCGTGGGCGCTGCATGAGCAAAGCGGGCTGTCCTGGAAGGCGGACTCCGTCAGTGTGGTTTCTGACGGCAGCAATGAGGACCACGCATGACGATTTGCACACACGGAACAGCTGGGGCCTTCAGGGTTCAGCAGGTGCACTGCTGACTGGCTTTCCGGGTGCTACCTGGTGGCACTCACAGCGCAGAGAACATCTTTTCTCAATAATCAGCCCTTGTCTGAGCCATCACTTCTAAAACACTAAGCGGCTCTCCTTCATCCTACCTGCAGGGAACGGCCTCCTGCCCGGCAGAGCAACCTCCACGGCCCCACTGCAGACCAGAGGCTGTTCTCAGACACACAGCGCCCACTCCGGAGGTTCCAGTTACAGGCACACAGAGACCCTGGCCTGGACAGGACAGCATGCTGACCCAAAGACCAGCACAGCCTAGCCTGGAGCTTCCCACAGTTGGGTCTGCAGCTCCGGAGCTGCCCAGTCCTGTCTGTGGCCTGGGTAGAGCCAGGTAACCATCCAGACGTCTCACCTTGTTCACTAGGGTAGCGGGGAGAGTGCCAGCTTTTGGCTGGTGGTGAGAAGGAAGTGAGACGAGGGGCACAGGTCTCTGGTAAGACACAGTAGGAAAGACACACAGCTGAAGGTATTCCTTGGAGCACCTGTCGCCTCAGCACTCAGGGTGGACATCTGTTCACCCGGAAATGGTCCCACACAGCTGTGCAGAGGCCGACAGACGCAGGCATGTGTGAGAACCCTTAGAAAAAGACAGAGTGGGCTTGGTAATCCTGGACACGTCCGTCAGGGAAAGTGAAGGGAGGACAGAACTGCCGCTTCTATGTTCACATCCACCATGGGAGGCCCTACTTGCCCTGATGCTTCCCAGGGACACGGGGCCCAACCAGCTCTGAAACCTCCTACTCTTCTAAAAAATTATTTTTTTAAATTTTTAAAGATTTATTTATTTTATTTAAAAGGCAGAGTTACAAAGAGGCAGGTGGGGGGGTCTTCCATCTGCTGGTTCCCTCCCCAAAGGATCCCAATGGCCAGAGTTTTGCCAATCCGAAGCCAGGAGCCAGGAGCTTCTCCCAGGTCTCCTACGTGGGTGCAGGGGCCCAAGCTCTTGGGCCGTCCTCTACTGCCTTCCTAGGCCATAGGAGAGAGCTGGATTGGAAGTGGAGCAGCCAGGACTTGAACCAGCGCCCATATGGGATGCCAGCACTGCGGGCGGCAGCTTTACCAGCTACACCACAGCACAGGCCCCTCTTTTTTATTTTTAAAGATGTGTGTTTTTGAAGGGGAGAGCAGGAAGGAGGGAGGGAGGAAAGGAAGGCAGGGGGGAGAGAGAGAAAGATCTTCCATCCGCTAGTTCACTTCCCAAATGGCTCCAGTGGCCTGGAGTGGGCCACGCTCTGCAGCTTTCCCAGGCCCATTAGCAGGGAGCCGGATTGGAACTGGAGCAGCTGAGACTTGAACCAGTGCTCTGACGTGGGCAGGCAGCAGCTTCGCTCCCTGTGCCGTGACACCAGCCTCCAAAACCTCTCCGTCTTGTCTCACTTCTCTGGGCTGCAAGGGCCTCACTTTCTACTGAGGAAAACAACCTGCGCTGCTGCGTTCTTACAAGGATTAAATGACAGAGAACGGACCAGGTGCACAGTGAGGTGGGGTCCTCGACAGGTCTGTGTAACCCCTTCCGTCCCTCCTGCCGAGTCCTGCACAACGGGCGGCGGGGACCCCACTGCAGAGCTCACGGAGGAGTGGCGCACGTGGCACACGCAGCGTGGCATTCCTGCGCAAAGCCCGAGAGCTGAACCCCACGCTGGAACACGCTGCTCCGGATGCTGCATTCTGACCCATTGTGCTGGCCTCAGGCCCGGGGGACTTGCTGTGGAACCAACCACGTGCTGAGGGTGCTGTTTCGGATTCCGTGCTGTGTGATGCAGCACCTCCAGCTCAGCCTCCATGCTCCCCAGCACAGATGGGGAAATCAAGGCACACAGCAGGCTCCACAGTCACCCCAACGCCTGAGCTGGAAGCAGTGCCAAGACGTGCACACAGGACCCCTCCCCTGCTTCTAGGCCAGACAGGGGCGGTGTGGCACTGAGGGGGTGCTGCTCAGAGCCACCGCAACCCCCCATGGCTGCTAAGACTCACCCTCGTCCAGGCCAATGCATCAGTCTTACTAAGGGGGACTGGGAGACAGAGAACCAAGCTCATTCCAGGGACCTTTGAGTGTGGCAATACATTCACTCAATCATAAAACGTGACCTAAGCAGCAGCCTGTATACACCAGAGACACAGACGCAGGCCCTGCGGTCAGGAGTGAGGTCAAAGGCACCAGACGCACACCCACGGGGCCCTGCAGGTGCCCCAGCAGGGCTGGGCACAGGGCCCATGGGGACTGGGCAACCTGCAAAGGGGGCCGAGAGCTAAGTGTGCACCGAACCGCACTGCCCCCGGGGGAAGGGCCCCACCCCCAGGAAGAGTCTGCTCATGTCAACTGTTCACTGAATGTTGGGAAGCCATGAAGAATTCTGTTCCTGAAGAATGACAATGAAAACTTTGACAAGAGGGAAAAGGCAAGCTCCAAGAGTGGGCACAAAAGGACCCCTGCTTTGCATAAAAGCCTTAACCGAGGCACAGATGCCAGCAGAGTTGTGGGTGTGCACAGTGAAGGCGGCGGTTCTGGGTGGGGGGTCTGGCATCATTTATGTTATTCTCTTCACCCTTTTCCTTGTTTCCTAAAGAGGATGTACGAGGGAACCCTCACGGGCTGACCAGTTCCATCTCCAAGGAGAAAAGACTCCCCACTCCTGGGGCTCAGCTGGAAGCAGCCAGGACCGGGAGGTGGCAGCCGGGGGACGAAGAGGCAGGTGCGGTGCGAGCAAGAGACAGGGACGAGCCGGGTCCAGAGGCGACACGGCCGGGAGCGGGCGGTGGGAGGATTGCCGTGAGGTGGTTCCAGAACGGCTCCTGGCAGAGGGCAGAGCTGTGAGAACCCTGGGAAGGCAGGCACAGCGTGAAGTGCAAATGCTAACATAAATGTCACCGCGGCTTCGGATCACATTAAGCACGGGTGATGGAGCTTTCTCGGCGCTGCTGCCCAGCCTCACCCCGGCTCCGGGGCCCGGTGAGGCCGAGGAACACAGACACGGCGAGGTGATGCCACCTGAGCCGTCTGGCAGGTGTAGGGCTGCATGTCACACAAGTCAGCCTCGAGGGAGCGGATTCCAGGAGCCTGGCTCGGCGCGGAACACGCCCCAACACGGAGACGCTGACAGGAGCAAGCCCTCTGGAGTGTGCAGCTGACAACTGGGGACAGAAACGAACTCCTGAACTGGAACAATAAAGCGTGGCCTCCTGCCCCACACACAGCATGGCCAGCCTTTGGCGAGCGGAGCAAAGTCCCGGCAACACCCTCGGGGTGTGAAGACAGCTGAGAAGCAGGCTGCGAGCTGGTCACCTGTTTGCCTGCGAGAGCTCGGAAGCAGCTGGTCCTTCCAGTCACGTCGGTCACTTCTCCAAGGCCAAAGGAGAAATAAGGCAGGACTGAACACAGCTCCGCGCTTCCTCCCTTCCTCTCAGCAAACAGCTCAGGAGAGCCAAGGTGTCTGCTTCCTCTGCCAGCTACTGAGGCCCAGGGCAAATCCAGCAGAAGCGGCTATGTGTCCTGGGGAGACATAGATACTGGGGGACACACCATAGGAGCCAGAGAAGGAGCAAAAGCCCAGAAAGAGACCATGGAAGTCCCCAGAAGATGTGACACCTTGGCTGGGTCCCCGAACCCACAGAGCCAAGAGCGAGCCTGCAAGCCAGGAAGGAGAGTGGAGGGCAGGTGGCAGAACCTGCCACAGAGGCTAGTAGGGGGCAGAGCCGGGGACAAGCCAGGTGAGGGCTCATGAGACCCCTGGGAAGGCAGGAAGTCACCCTGAGAAGACCGAGTCTGTGAGCCAAGACCCCTCCCCAGCCCCCAGCTCCCATGTGCTGGGTGGGCTCTGCCCGGCACCGTGCAGGCTGTTCGTCAAGATCCAGGCCTGCAGGTAGAAGGAAGGCGTCAGTACCTGTCTCAAGGCTGCGGTGGGCTCTTGCGGCCCCCCGTGCCCGGTCTGGACAGGCCAGAGCTCACACGCTGAGGCTGGCTGGAGGGACACCCTGGTCTTACATAACGGCAGCTTATTCACGGTTGCCCCATCTCGCCATCCTAAATTCGTGAACGAGGAAGACTCCTCCGGGTTGGAAGTGACAGCAAGGGTGCATCTGGGGCCCAGGAAGAGAGGGGGTGCGGAGTCCTGGCCCCAGTCCCTGTGCGGTGGTGACCAGGAATGAATGACACAGCCAGGCAGATCTTCGGGTGCTGCCTCTTCTGCCTCCTCGAGGTACCAAAGATGGAATCCAAAATGTCAGAATTTTATAAGCGACAGCCCAGTTTGGTCTTTTTTGGGGGAGGCCACACATCTGTGAGCTGGACTGGGCGACAGCCACGCATCTGGGGTGCACTGACGGGTCATGTGATTGGCACACACCCTCCTCAGCTACCCCCATCCCCACTCCCACCCCAAACACTCCACAGCCCCCGCCCCAGGCACAAGGAGCACAGGCTGCAACCACAGGCCCCTCCCCAAGCAGCTCAGGCTGGACGTCTCCCCTTCCTCATTGCCCGACAACCTGACACAAATTGCTGGACAGAGAAATGGAGAAGGAAACCAAACACAACACGGACGTTTATTCTAATTGCAGATTCTTCGCTGTGTTCAATCCCAACCAGTATTATCATCTTCGTTATCTTAATTTTAAATTTCATACTGTGAAAAACCTCACAGAGCCAGATGGAAGGAAATGAAACATCAGAATGAAATGGGGAAAAAACATTAAAAAGTGAATGAGTCAGACGCACAGCCGAGCACACCTGCCCCCTGCAGAGCCGGAGCAGGAATCTCAGGCCACACTCCCCAGTCCAGCTGCACGGGCCGAGCCCCCGGCCCCACCAGCCAGGGGGAGGGGCAGCACTGTGGCCAAGGCCCGTCCCCTCCTCCCAAATGTCAGGGCTGATGGGGCTTTGGGGGTGGGAGCCAGCCATTGGCAAGGTCACCCACGGCTCTCAAGGCACAGAGCTGCTACCCCGAGAAGCCCTGGGCCCGCGTGAGGGGCAGTCAGGGAGGGGCCCAGGCAAAGTGTGCTGGCCAGAAAGCCACAGCACCAGGGACCCCTGAGAGGTGACGGAGGTGGGACCTGCATGACTGGTTTCCTGGTGGGCCCAGACACGTTGGCGCAGGTGAGGGAAAGCCTCAGCCACGGGCGGTGCGGCAGGACTGGGGGCCGGGCAGAGCCCCCGGAGGCCCTGCGGCCCTTCCTCGGAGATGTCAGCGCTCGCCCTGTGCCCCAGCGCTCAGCAGGGGACTGCAGTCCACACCCACCGTGAGCAGGATGAAGACAGACGTTGAGGAAGCATGCGTGGAGGCCCCGGAGGGCCAGCGCACCTCAGGCCAGAGGCAGGTGCTGCCCCAGCACCCAGAAATAGAGAATGAGGTGTGGCTTCACTCAAAAGTAGCCAGGTTTGTGGCTGCAAGACCTCAAGAAGAGGCGTGAAAACAGTGCAGAGTGGCTGGTGGGAGAGCAGGCCAGGCCCTGGCAGGAGGGCAGTCCACGCCCTCAGCCCAGCCTCTCCCTCCCACCGCAGGCAGGGAGAAGCCAGGCTCGGCGGCACCCACACAGCACAGCGAAGGTGATGTCCCAAGGCTAACACGGCGGTGACCGCCTTGTCCCCCCCACAGAGTGCGTGAGGAACTGCAGCCAACTGCTGGCCCAAAGTGTGAGCAGATGCGGCCACGTGGACGTGCAAAAGGCAGACCGGGCAGAGGAGGTACACAGGCCTGCGGCACGGGCTCCGTCTCCTGCCCGCGGGAGCTCGGGGCGAGCTTTGCTGTGCGGCTGTGCAGGCATCTTCTCTAGGCCTGAGGGAGGAAATGCGAGTGCAGAGCCGCAGGAAGGCCAAGTGCCCGGGCGGCACAGACACTCGCGAGCAGATCCCGAGCGTGCGGGCTCCGGAGAGAGGCGGAGCTGGGCCTGAACCCGCCCAACTCCTCCTTCAAGTCCCTCAGCCTCTGAAGCCCCAGTTCCTCCTCTCCGTCAGAGGAGCTGGCCCCCTGATCAGCACCCACCAGGGAGTGCAGGCTGTGACCTCAGAGGGCAGTGGACAACACGCGGCCCTCGTCCAGCTCTTGGCAAAGGAGATGGGGCCCTGGCAGGCCCTGCCCTCTCGGTTTCCCTGGTCAGGTCACGAGGACCTTCCTGGTGTCAGTTAAGGAGTGGACAAGGCCGGCGCCACGGCTCACTAGGCTAATCCTCGGCCTAGCGGCACCGGCACACCGGGTTCTAGTCCCGGTCGGGGCGCCGGATTCTGTCCCGGTTGCCCCTCTTCCAGGCCAGCCCTCTGCTGTGGCCAGGGAGTGCAGTGGAGGATGGCCCAGGTGCTTGGGCCCTGCACCCCATGGGAGACCAGGAAAAGCACCTGGCTCCTGGCTCCTGCCATCGGATCAGCGCGGTGCACCGGCCGCAGCGTACCGGCCGCGGCGGCCATTGGAGGGTGAACCAACGGCAAAGGAAGACCTTTCTCTCTCTGTCTCTCTCTCTCACTGTCCACTCTGCCTGTCAAAAATAAAAAAATAAAATAAAATAAAATAAAAAAAGGAGTGGACAAACGACAGCTATGGATTTGGGGATCTCTGGACATTGACCTAAAGGATTCCCGTTTGGATCAGGAATTTGGTCACTTTCTCTCAGAAAGCAAGGAGAGTCCCCTCGAGCTTTACCCGCCCGGAGCAGCAGCTCCCAGCGGCCAGAACAGAGGGGCAGAGCAGCCCTTGGTGGCAAGGGGGCTGGCAGTCACGCCATCCCAGGGCCACACGAGGCACGAGGCAAAACGTAAATAAAGAAAGAAGTAAAATAAAATAAAATAAAAAAAGAAAGCACGGAGCACCTCGACAGTGTGCCCTCCCTGGAGACAGAACTTCAGCAGACAGGTTCCCAGAGGCCTCAGCGCTGCCTCGCAGGCAGGGAGAGGGCTGGGTCAGTAAACACGGGCCACGCGAGGGCTTCGGGCCAAGAGGGCCGCGCGCGTCTGACTATGCTCCAGCCGCCCGGCACAGCGCGACGGTGCATTCCAGGCAAAAGCTTTTCAAACAAGCAGCAATCTGAAGGCATCGGAGGGCGCGGCGAAACAGGCACGTGCGTGAGGAAAGCTGGCATGGTGGGGAGACACGTGGGGGTGTTTCCCTTTCTTCACGATCTTTGGCCTGAGAACAGACCAAGCAGACCACACGGCAGGGAATCCAAGCAGAGGAGCCGCCTCTTCTCTTGGCCAGAGGAACCGGCAGACGGATCCGGGCACGCACACAAGGCGAGATCAGGGGAGAGAAGTCCGCAGAGCAGAGCCCAGAACGCGCATGGACCCTGCCCGCATCGGGGGGCCGTTCCTGAACGCCGTGTGCAGCCAGCAGAGCCAGTGAACTTCAGCTAAGTGTAAACAAGACGGTAGTTGAGATACTCAAGAGAGAGAATTTTCAATTAGAGTCCAACAAAGATAAGTACCTGCTGGATTTGTTTTTAAATCAATTCCCTTGAAAATATAACAGAATCCAGAGACTCCACAACACAGCCCTGTGATGTCCAGGATAGAAGCAAAACTTAACTGGCCTTGCAGAACCAAGAAATTTACGATCCAATCTTATCAGCAAACTGGTATCAACCTGCGATGAGCTGGGTGCTGAGATCACCAGACACAGGTCGTGAGGTCGTGAACACAGCACTCAAGGACATTAAGGAAACAGTCTGACAAGAAGTGAGCAGAAACACTACTCAGCAAAGAGACAAGGTTACAAAAAAAGTATAAAACTAAAACCAAGAAATAAAAGATGTAAAGAGGATAAAGAGCTGACGGGGTTATGAACGAATATGATTCATCTGTAAATGCATGCACACAATCATAACATATCGCATTATTAGAAAGATGGTTCAAAAGAAAGCAGAGGGGACATATAAGAAACCAGGAATAAAATGGTAGACTTAAGTCAAGTACCAATAAATATTAATGAACATAAGATCCCAATAAAAAGCAGAGATTATCTCACTAGATAAAAAGCAAGATTCATCACCTATCCACAAGAGGGGCTATTTAAATATAAAAACGTAAACAGGTTTAAGGTGAGCAGGAAGAAACAGGTGTCCCTTTTGAAGAGCATGGCATCTGACCACCGTCCTGGAGAGGGTACACGCACACCACCCACAGCAGGCAGCAAGAAGAGAGTATTCCCAAAGACAAAACGTCTGTGTGGAAAAAGGAATCCACCAACGGGGCTCAACAGTCATACAAATTGGGGGATGTAATAAAAGACAATGAAATTAGAGAGCAAAAAATGGCTACAATGACATGGAGGCACACACAGCTCCATGCCATGTTTGGACAGCTGCAGATCCCGCTCTGAGCAACTGGGAGAAGACTTACACGGTCAGAACACCAGGACAGACGTGGATGGACCAGCACGCTACCTACTGCGGATGTAGTGCGTGGAGAACACTGCAGCAAACAACTTCAGAGTCGCATTCTCAAGCGCCAGGGCCAAGTGCATGCTGGGCCACAAACAGCTCCCCATATATTGAAAACAAGTGGAACCTACTGAGGACGCATGAACTCGGGTCACTGACACACACATACCGAGCTTTTTAGGTGGAAATACGGTGACATTTGCAACTCACTTCAAAAGCATGAACAGGGGCTGCTATTGTCGCTTAGCAGGTGAAACCACCACGTGCAATGCCCCCAGCATCCCATATGAGCTCCGGTTTGAGTCCCAGCTGCTCCACCTCCCATCCAGGCTCTGCTAATGGCCTGGGAAAAGCAGCAGAAGATGGTCCAAATGTTTGGATTCCTGCACCCACGTGGGAGATCTAGATGAAGTTCCTGGCTTCAGCCTGGCCCAGCCCTGACTGCTACAGCCATCTGGGAGTGAAGCAGCAGATGGAAGATCTCTTGTTGTGTTTCTTCCTATCTCTCTATAATTCTGACTTTCAAATAAATAAATAAACCTATTTAAAAATGCATGTACTGTGTATGATGGATGAGTGGATGAATAAAAGGATGGATACACAGGTATGTGACAAAGGAATCATAGCAAACTATTAATGGTAGAACTGAACTGTGATGTCTACATTTTTCATAATAAAAATCAGAAAAACAAAATCACATTCTTTAATTTCAAAGACTTCTCAGAAACCTCAAGTTACAACTGTGCAGTGACGTCTCCAAGAGGTGTCGGGGCTCTGCAGCTGATGGTTGGTTATGGCAATGACTGTGCAACTCTGAATATATTAAATACATTAAAAACCACTGACCTGGGGCCGACATTGTGGCACAGCAGGTAAAACTGCGACGCTGCTTTCCTATAGGGACAGCAGCTTTTATCCCAGCTGCTCCTCTTCCAATCCAGCCCCTGCTAATGGCCAGGGAAACGCAGCAGATGATGGCCCAAGTGTGGGCCCATGTGTGGGCCCCTGTCACCTATCTGGGAGACTGGATGAAGCTCCTGACTCTGTAAGCCCTGGCTGTTGTGGTCGACTGGGAAGTGAACAGCAGATGGACAATTCTCTCTCTCTCTCTGTAACTCTTTCAAATAAATAAATAAATCTTTAAAAAAAAAAAAACAAGCCATTGACTATACCATGTAAAGGGGTGTGCCACACGGTATGTGAGTTACCTCTCGACAGAGCCATTATTTGAAGATACTTGCTATCGATCACCTCCATCTGCCGTCACTCACACTCAGCACCCTGGGAGCAGGTGTCTACAGAGGCTCACAGGCCACAGAAGCCGCCCCCAAGATGGCAGCACGAGTGACACGCCCAGCTCAGGGCGGCTGTGGGGCGGCAGGAGGATGCAGGACGGCACTTCAAACGCGTCACAGAAAAATGGGATAAAAGAGAAACTTAATTTTTTGGTTTTTTTTTTTTTTACAGATAGAAGTTGAAATCCCTGCATAGTCTTTTCACCATGCACAGTTCCCACAGAGTTTGCCGGGCACCCTCACATGGCCAAAGGAGCACCAGACAGAATCAGCATTTTTGTCTCAAGTCCAGGTTTGCTTGATTCTCTTCCACATAATGAAGAGGACTTTTATCCTCAAATAGTACGGTGAGGATTAAAAACACGACGTAAACACGCGTGGCATACTCTGTGAACCACTAGGCTCAGGCTCTCACGGCCGGCACACCAAGTGGAATCTGCGTCTGATCCCTGGTCAACTGGTCATTCCTCTCCCCAAATCAAGGACGAGGTCACTCATGTCCAGAGTGCTGAAGGAACGCATCCCACCACCTCCAACATTGCACAACGAGGAACCCAGGACTCAGACAGACGCGCTGCCCACTGAGCAGCATATCCCACCAACAGGCAGGAGCTGACTCCCCTGCTGGGGGGCATGGCAGGCGTGGGATCAAACAGGTTGCACCAGCGATTGGTGTTCCAAATATGGAGAATGAAAATGACACAACAGAAACCCAAAAACCCTACAGGTGTGAACCAAGTGGTTCCCAAACACCATCATTTCTTGATGGTCACAGCAATCAACAACTCTGGATCGCTGAGTAAATATGGCAACTGGCCACTCAGCGAGGCTACCAGGACAGGGACAGCTACCAGTGCACCGGGCGCACACCACACCCTAAACTAACACAGGCCCTGGCAACTTTTGTGGGGTGCACCAGAACGTATTGGCACGTGGCCACAGACTGCAACGGGGAGGGAGTGGCAGTGTTCCCATCCCGTCATGGAAACAGACAAACTCTAAAGAGGTTAAACAAGTCAACCTGGTGGTCACACTCTGGAGTCGGCTGCCACCTCCTCCCCGTGACCCAGGCCAGGTCCGTCACCTCTCCAAGGCCGACTTCTTCAGCTGCAGAATTAGGGGGCTTGGCCGGAAAGGAAGTGAGAGAGCAGCTGTCAAGGCCCCCTGACACAGAGCCTGGGCGTGCAGGGGCACCACACCTGCAGGGCCCTGCCTTTGTCCCTCAGAAGTGGCCCACAAACTCGTGTCCCAGTGACCGGAACACAAGGCAGGTGAGCGGAAGCAAACCGAGGCTTCTGTCATCTTAGTAATCAATACAATGAACAGAACCGTGCCAAGAGGGCCAGGGAGGATGAGGACAGACAGGGCAGCTGTTACCACACCACTGTGATGGACTGGGCACCGGCGCGAGCTGGCTGGACCTCCTGTCTGCTGCCAGTTCTGCAGGGCAGGAGGCGCAGAGCCCACGGTGCTCGCTGGAGAACAAAGTTGGCATTTTACATGGGCACCGGGGCCACCAGAGACGACTTCTCCCAGGCTCATAATTGACAGCTGGGATGCAAACGCAGGCCATGGCTCTTTTCACTGCATGGCTGCCAGCTCCAGGTTCATCCTGAGTTTGCACCAAAGGGCTTGACAGGACGGAAGGGGGGCTGGCCACGAGCAGGTGGAGCCCGGAGCACGACTGCTGATCCATCAGTCTCTTCAGCTGTATGCAGTGGAGGAGCAACGTCTCCTCCACACCCGTCAGGCGAGTGCAGGAACAGGCACTGCTCACCAAGCTCACCAGGAAATGCATTTAACTGAAGGACAAACTCCCTCTTCTGCTTCCCCTTTCCAAGGGGCAAGAAGGAAACAAACCCTCTCACCAAGCTTAAGATCTGAGCTGAACTTTTTGCTCTCCCTCCTCCCTATGAGGTAAGCTGTCAAGCTCACTCTCCACACAGCTAGACCTGAGGCAGCACTGCAACCCACAGTGTGCGCCCACGCCCGCGGTCACTGCAAGGGCCGTGCAGCCAGTGCCCTGCCTCACCCCACAACAATCCCGGGAGAACGTCCTTTTCCTTATCAGAGTTCAAGTGCCTCGCCCAAATCAAACAGCCGACTAAGTGACCCCACCACGGTACAACCCTGGGTCTGTCAGCTGTAGGTCCAGGACTTCCTATTTCACAGGACTTTCAGGGGAGAACAGAGTGGAGCAAACCAAGCAGGACCTGAAATTAGGAGACCTGACAGGAGTCCAGCAGCTTAGATTAGCAGAGTGGACAAAGGCCTGGAGACACCGCATCCCCGTGGATGGCACAAGAAACAACGGTGGCCCAGAAGACGGAAGCAGAGGACACAGGGAGCACGCAGATGTGCAGAGTGAGAAACCACAGGACAGGGCCGGACCTCCGAGGGCTGGGGCTGGCAGTAAGTGCTGATTGCTGCAAGGAGGCCAAGGGGCAGCACTGAAGCCAGAAGGTGACCCTGACCGTGACCATGACCGAGGGCTCCCGTGCACCGGACGCTGCACTGTGCGCATCAGATTCATTCTCTAATCGGATTTCACAACAACTCTGGCAAGTGTGTTCTATTATTAACTTCGCTTTGCAGATGACGAACTTTCCAAGGTCCCACAGCTCACAAGGGGCAGAGCTGGACTTGAATCCAAGTCTGAGATGGCAAAGGCAGTGCCCTGGGCTGGGTACGTGCTGGGATGGCCATTCCGAGCAAGGAGAGTGACCCCTGGGCCACACTGTGCGCCATCCACAACAGTTAACCCAAAGTGGATGACTGATGGAAAGGTCAGACCTCAAACCACAAAACTTGCAGAAGTCAACCAGTCCTTGGGTTGGCAAAGGTTTCGCAGCAACAACCCCAGAGGCGTGAATCATGAAACTCATCGATGACTTCACCAAAGCTAAAACCCGTCACCCTGACGCTTGAAAAGATAAACCCGATTGGAATCAAACACTTGCAAGGCACACATCTGATTAACGACTTCTATCAAAAGTATACAGAGATCTCAAAACTCACGCACTTCACTGAGGAAAGCTTACAGATGGCCAGTAAGGACATGAAAAGATGTTCGTGAATCATTAGGGAAATTCAAATCAAAGCCATAACAACCTGCCACTACACACCTGTTAGAACAGCTACAGTGAAAGAAACAGACGGCCGAGTGTTGGGGAAGACAGCGTAATTTCTGATGTCTCAACAGCACCGCTCCATCTCAAAACAAACAACTGTGCTGACTGACAGAAGCCAGGCCAAAACGAGCATGCAATGCACTATACACCCGCCCATAGAAAACTCTAGAAGGGGCCTAATGGGTTACGCTACAACCTGTGACACCAACATCCCATACGGGCAGGGGTTCAAGTCCTGGCTGCTCCACTTCCCATCCAGCTCGCTGCTAATGCGCCTGGGAAAGCAGTGGAAGATGGCCCAAGTACTGGCTACTGGCTTCTGACTGGCATAGCCCTGTTGCTACAGTCACCTGGGGAGTGAACCAGCAGATAGAATCAATCAATATCTCCTCCACCGCCCCCCCTCCGCCAATAACTCTTTCAAATAAATAAATGAGTCTTAAAAAAACTCCAGAAAATATGCACAAGTCTAAGTGACAGAGAGCAGACTGGTGCCCTGGGGACTGGGCCGGGGCAGGGAGGAAGGACAGGTGGTGATGGGTATGTTCACTGTCATGACTGCGCACACATGCACCCAAACTCAGCAGATTATACACTTAATACCTATAGTCTACTGGATGTCAGTCACTTCTCCAGAAAGCTGTCAGTACTACTGTAGACCTGCATTCCCCTAAGACACATAGGCCAAAGCCCTTGCCCCAGGGTGATGGCATCTGGGGAGGGGGCCTCTAGGAGGTCATGAGCACAGGGCCTCCATCACGAGGTAAGCGTCCTGACCAGCAGATTCGCTGGAGAGATTCCTTGCCCTCTCCAGGCACACACGCTGAAGTGAGGCCATGTGAGGACACGGGGAGAAGGCACCCGTGTGCAGGCTGGGAAGAGAGCCCTCACCAGAACAAGCCAGCAAACTCTGTGTGGTGTTTCCCTGTGTCCCTGAGCACACTAAGACGGCTGTTCAACACCAGCCCCAGCACGTCCTGGTTCATGTTGATGACCAGCTTGCATGAGAAAGTACCACGAAGCCCCCAGACCCGCACCTGCTCTTGTGCCTCTGCCTGTGCTGATGCAAGTCTCCCTGCTCTCACTGTCACCAGCTAACAGTAAAAGAATGAGGCTGGGCATGCAGACACCACAGGACACACCAGCGACATCACGGCCCTCGTTTAAACCAAGACAAACACGGAGAACCCCATCTGTGCCATTGAACCCAGAAGCCTGGTGAGTCCAAAGGGCCCAGCTCCACACTGGGCAATGTCACGTTCACAATTCTACTGGCAAGTGATTTCCACTGACACATCTTATCCAGCTTCGCTGAGATCTGCATTCAGATTGATCTTAAGATCTGTCACTGGCTTCATAAAAATGAGTGCTGAATGCCTAAGGAGTCCATACTTAATTTTATGTGAATGCATATTTAAATTATTTTATTGCAGCATGAGTTACATTAACAGTAGGGATCTAAAACATGCTTTCTTGTAGAAAGGGTCAGATTTCAAAACCCAGGAGACACGGGCCATCATTGAGCCTGCCTGCCCGCCTCCCAAACCACGTGCCCCATTTCTCACCAATCTCAAAGGAACTGTTGGCACAAGAAGGATCCTGCAACAGACACACACACACGCCTCGTTTGTTGGGTGTCTGAGATCCAAGTCAGGAACTCAAGCATATCCTTGTGGGCTCTCAGCAGGCTGTGGCACACAGGACACACCCCACACCCTGGGGAGCCCTGGGAGGGTTCCAGAGGCTCCTGTGGGACGGATCCAAGGAGGAACTAGTTTCAAGGGCCTGCCCGTGTCCCGCATCAACACATGGAACAGATACCAAGTCAAACAGCCCCGTGTAGCCCGGGGCAAGGCTCCATCTCCACTCTTGAGAAGGCTCCAAGACAGAAGGCAGGCCGGGGCAGCCTCCTGCGGAACCACTCCAGCAAGGCAAGTCCGAGAGGAGGAGAAGCACCTAACTGGGAAGCAACAATGTCCTAAGTTGCCAGGGCTGCTGCAGCCGGAAAGGCTGCTCCCCCGAGCTGCCCGGCTCTGGGGCGCACCTGCGTTCTGACCTTGCAGTTTTTGAGGTCTCTGCTCACGGTCAATGTCCAGTCAAGAATCCCTGCAATGGGCCAAGGTCTTTTTCCGAAGAAACTCAAGACACCTGTTGCACCCACCATGGCTCTTGGCAAACGACTGGCACTCAATCACGAACATGCACGATGACCCAGGTCGCCCACATCCCACAGCCTCCTCCGGGGACCCACCTGGCACCCTGAGCAGGGTCCCAGTCTGGGTCCTCCTGACGTCCCCGCTGCCCCTCCTGCCTCTTGGCTCTAGGGAAGACAGGTGCTGAGTCAGCACAGAGCAGGTGCGAGGACAGGTGAGTCTCGATGCAGACCAAACTCTCCTGGTGGGACACGGACCCACCTCTGGGCACACGGTGCTCTGTTCCTCTCTTGCTAGGTTTTGCCCTACTTGGATCACTGTGCCTAAGGATAAGCCCCATCTGGTTCTACTTTTTTGTTTTGTTTTTAATTTAAGTTTCATATATTTCATATATATGGATTTAGGAACAAGTGGGGCTTCCCCTCCCTCCGGCCCACATTCCAGCCCTCCTCCCACCCCTCGGATTTCCATTCTTAATGTATACGATAATCTATTAGCAGTTTAGTTAGTGATCTTACAGTTACTTTAGTCTAAGTGGAGGAGTTCAGCAAATAGTATGAAGACAGATTGTTCCTCAATGGAAGAGACAAGGGCTATAGACAATCATCCATTCTCCTTCGCAGGGAGGCCTACCTGCTTCTCCTCCCTCCAGCCTGGTTCCTCCCCAGTAGCAATGCTTCATGGGATTGTCTGGGAACAGACTGGGAACAGCCAGCGGGTGCTGGCTGGCAAGCAGCAGAGACCTGCGTGCCCGGGTTGGCTGCGCTCAGCTTGCTGGAACCAGAGACTGAGAAAAGCAAGGGGGGAAGAAGGTCACTTCCTCTGCTGGCAGCCCCAGAAGCTCTGAGGAGGAAGTGGCCGAGCTCGGCTTGGGCACTTGGGGCCTGCAGAAGACAAACAGACCCTGAAACTGAACCTTGAGGGGTGAGGACAACAGGGTCGGGAAGAAGCAGGTCCCGGTAGGTCTTCACAGGTGAGCACTGCAGCAGAGAGCATGCCCACGAGCGCAGGCCACCTGGGGGGGGGGGGGTACAGGCCCAGACAAGGGCAGGTGCAGGGTCTGACGGGGTGGAGGCTGGCTGCTGCATCAGGGAGGAGCTACAGCCGGCCTGGGCTGTGGCACAGGGGACTCCACTCCCTAGGGAGACCCTTCATACCGTGGCCACGGGAGAGGCTCAGATGGGACTTGGAATCACCATGCCTAGAGCAAGGGCTGCATCTTGGAACTCGTTCAAGGCTATCCCTTCTGTGCCCACCCGACCTTGATGAGGAGTCGCAGGGCTGGGACGGTGACTACGACCCTGTCCAGACCCGATCCAGCAGGCTGGTCACTTCCGTAGGCAGCCCTGGATCAGAGGCCTGGCTGTGTGGTGGAGTCAGCATGGGACCTCCCTGCCCACCCACCCTGCAGACCCAGGGAAGGGGACATGAGGCCCCCTTCCCGGGAGGAGGCGCCTTGCTTTCAGGCCAACTGAGTCGATGAAAGAACCATCACCTTTTGTGTTTAACCCAGAATCTCTCTCTGGGGCTCAAGCAGTGAGGCCAGATCACCCTGGGCAAACCCAAGAGGCACTTCTGGGGTATGCCTTGGAGTCTGAGCGGAAATTGCACCAAATGGCCACGTCCCCAGAGACGGCACGTTCACGTTCCACACACATGCACAAACGTATTTTATCCTGGAACATTTTTAAGCAAAAGAGCTTCCTCTCAGGAGCTAAAAATAGCAGACAATTCCAATTAGGCACAACAGCCACAACCACCTCTGTCCATGGATGCACGGGCCAGCCCAGGCCGAGGCAGTTGCCATGGCAACAGCGCGTTGCCAAAGGCTCAGCGAGTCAGAGGACACAGCGCGCGACTCCCCGGAGGCGGCCCAGGACCACACTGGAAGGGGCGCGGGCTGTTGCCAGGAGATGCTCCCCAAACACCTGTCTTAGGGCGACAGCATCAGACCTTCTAAAGCACTGACATGGAATCCAGCCCCTTCTTTCCAAAACAAGTGAAGGGAGATAGGGAGGTGTTCTGGAGACAGGTGCAGTCGATGGGCACTGCCTGCCTGCACTGCAGCAGAGGCCCCAGGGAGTACCAGGGGGACGGCAGTGCCCACCCCCCAGGAGTGTGTGGACCAACGTGAGGGGGCTCTGGGGCCCGACGCACGGGAGCTTGGTAAACAGGACCATGAGAGTGTCTCGGAGAGGTCTGATTCCCAGCACAGCTCAGAGCAGCAGCCCCAGGTCACACTCCACGTGCCCACACCTCCAGGGCAGAGACACAGGGGACTAGGGTCAGCCTGGCAATCTGGGACCTGCCAACAGCCCCCAGCCTCCACTTAGTCCCCTCTGCCCATCTTCTAGCCCCACAAGGAGCAGCCCTGTGACTGAAGGGCCTCCGAGCATCAGAAGGTACCTGTTGGCCTGCACCGGCCGCAGGTACAAGTCAGGTACATGACTGGCTCACCCTAGACTGGGGGACTGGAGCTCCAAGGGCTCAGTGCCTCGTGGCCAAGCCAGCCTGGAAGGGGCCCAGGCCCGCTGCAGGCCATGGCGTGAGAAGAGAGGCTCCCAGCACCTGTGCCACCCACCCTGACCTCACACTCACTCTGCACCACCCGTGTCTTGTTTCCTGCCAACAAACAGCCTTGCGTCTCTAGCTTCCGTGCTCGTCCTCATTCCCCCTTATGGGGTCACAGCTCCACTCCCAAACGCCGCCACAGAACCCACGCCAGGGCTCGCACCCGCAGCCCCTCTCAGGGCATCACAGGCACTGCCGCATCCTCTCGGGACAGTAGCACTGGCAACGGCCCCGCTCTGAGTCATGGGCTACACGCAGGAAGACTGATCTCTAAGCGGCTCGTTTTACCCGCCACGGCGCCTGGCACAGAGCAGCCACTGGGCGAAAGTCACCTGACCCATGACCTCACTACACACCTGCTGAGCACCTACTGTGTGTCGGTTACTCTCTTGGGAGCCACAATGTCCATAAATCCATGGCCTTCAAAGAAAGCTTGTAAAACCAGCTACCACTATCCCCACTTACAACCAATAAAACGGAGGCTCCAAGAGGCATGAGTTGTTTAAAACCCCACAGGTGCTAAGAGGTGAAGCCAGGCTTTGCACTAAAGGCATCTGGTACCAGGCCAGAGGCCCCTTCAGGAAGGCCATGGCCAGTGGCCACTGCTCCACAAGCAGTGCCCTTCACCTGGAGTTGCCTGGGCACTGAGGGAGGGAAACCACCAGAGAACCCCCAATGATGTCGTGGGGCGCCCTCATAGCCACCCTTCCAGCCAAGCTGGCCACACAGCAGAGACACGAGCTGCAGGACATGCAACCCACTGCTGCTCCTTGGTGGTGACCCCACGGGGGCACAGGTCAAAGTCTCCTTGGTGGTGACCTCACAGGGCACAGGTCAAAGACGCTAACTGGAGTCCCCAGTGGAACTCTGCAAGCAGAGAATGTCAGCTCAGGCCACACCTGGGTGTGTCACCACAAAGACAAGAAGAGCAAGGCCCACGGGAAGGAGGGAGGGAGGAGCTGGCAGGAAAGTGAGAGCTCCCGGGGCAGCTCAGGGAACGGCTATGCGTCACTTTCAGATGTGAAAATCATGGCCTGCAGGGCAACGGCAAAGTGATGCCAGGGTTGGCGGCAGACAAAGGCTGCCCGGCCTCCCTGCTGGGATGGGCGCCCTGCAAACCATGCCCTACGCCATGCTGCAAGTGACCAGGGCTGGAATACACACTTCCAAGGAAAATACAGAAATGAGGGGCTAAAAATGTATGCCCACAAGAGAACAAGTGACTCACAATGAGGTCTGGGGTGTCAGGAACCCCAGGGAAAGTCACCCATCACAGGGAGCAAGGGAGAAGAGTGTCCCTGTGAGGGCACAGCACCTGTGGGGAGTGACACACCCGCCTCGGTGGGGCCAGCCCTGGGCTAGGATGTGAAACGCACGAGGCAGCGGCAGTGGACATGAGCAGAAAGAGCAAGCCAGAAGACCACACGGGAGAGGAAGCCAGGGCCTTCCCTGCAGCCTGACGGCTGTGCACCTGCCTCTGCCTCCCCCGACCCTGACAGCAGGTTTCTATAAGCAGAAACTGTGTCTTTTGTCCCCGAGTCTGGAACAGTACCTGCATGACCTCAAGGCACATCTGCAGAACACGTGGGGTGGGGAGGGGACACGGCACTTCTGAGGGAGCTGTGACTGCGTGGGATACCGAGAGGGGTCTCGGGATGACGAGTGGACGCTAAGAGGTGGGCATCTGCACAATGATCTTGACTAGGGATGCGGGTGGACAGCAGGGAGTCCTGTGTGGCTGGTGGACAACAGCAGTGGCCCTGCAGGCTGGGCAGAGTGGACGGCATGGAGTGGGGGGCGCATCTGGTGCAGTCCCCGAGGGAGGCTGCTTCCACATCAGAGGTGCTGCTGAGAGCGCCCCCAGGCGAGGCCCCCTCCCTCTGGGTGCTGTGAATGGGAGCCAGGTGAGGACTCTCCTTCACTTGCTCTGGTCCAGACTGAGCAACCCCAGGGAGAAGAGACCCCATCACATGCACAAGCGAGCAGATGAAAAGACCAGGGGCAGCGGTAAGTGCAACAGTCGGCCACAGGTCCCTCCCAGGGAGCACTGGCCCCAGAGTGCCCCCTCTTCCACACAGGCTGGATTTCCCACGGGCCTAAGAACCCCTCAGCTCCTCCCAGCCCCTGCAGCTGAGCTGCTGCCCCAGCAGAGCAGCCCTGGCCCCACTCCGGAAGCTGCATGGGTGAGCAGTGGGAGCTGAGGTCAGGTACACACGTGTTGAGCTGGAAACTGTGTGGGACACAGTGAGGAAGTCCAAACACACACACAGACAGCAGGAAAGGACAAAGGGCAGGACGACGTTTTGAGAACTGAGAGGCCCTGGGAAGGCTGCTGGTGGAGGATTTATTTGCAGCTTGTGCACGTTCCTGATTGCAACACGACATGCACTTTGTAAAAGCTGGAAAACGCAAGAGGGCAAAGTCGGCAGTGACTCTCCACCACGGACACCCACACACATGCAGTACTTGCGTTTGGTGATTCGCACATTGTGTATCGTACCTAAGTACCATCTGTAGCCTGCCTTTTCCACCTGCCAAGTAGAGGCTGGTGACCCACTCTGCGAGAAAAATGTAGACATGCTCACGGGTAAGCCTGGAGCATCACCCCTACATGGGTGACCCGATTGTCCCTCGAGGGACACTCCTGGGAAGGTGCCTGCCCCGGTGTGGAGCTGGGGAGGGGAGGGAGGGTGCACGGTGCAGAGAAGGCCAGAGGCCTGAGCTCAGCAACCAGCAGCCAAAGGCAAGGGTCCCGGGGGCTTCTGGCAGAAAGCTGCCCGGATGAGGTCAGTGCTGTGGTGTAGCAGGTAAAGCTGCCGCCTACAGTGGCAGCATCTCATGTGGGCGCTGGTTCAAGTCCATACACTTCCAATCCAGCTCTCTGCTATGGCCCAGGGAAGCAGTAGAAGATGGCCCAAGTGCCTGGGCCCCTGCACCCACGTGGGAGACCCAGAAGAAGCTCCTGGCTCCTGGCTTCAGATCAGCACAGCTCCAGCCATTGCGCCCAATTGGGGAGTGAACCAGCAGATGGAAGACCTCCCTTTCTCCCTTTCTTTCTCTCTCTCTCTCTCTCTGCTTCTCCTTCTCTCTGTGTAATTCTGACTCTCAAATAAATAAAATAAATCTTTAAGAAAGAAGGAAAGAAAGAAAGAAGGAAAGCAAGCAAGCGAACAGGCAAGCTGCCCAGAGCCCACCCCCATGGGAGGGGACACAGCAGCTCACAGGGGCCCTGGGCCCTCTGAGGGCTGGGCCGTTGGTCTCCCCCGACCCTGTCCCCGGCCTGGCCGTCTCTGCAAGGACGTTTCCTTCCTGTGCGTATGGGACACTTATCTCTCTCCTTAGTCCGCTGGCATCGCTAGCCTTATTGTGACAGTCGAGCCTGGCATTACAAATTCTATAAAAGCACAATTTCTGTGTACTGCCTAACAGTCAATTATACAAATGTACCATAATTTGCTCATCACGCCCTATTGTTGGACATTTTGGTTTTTTGCATTGTTTCTGTATTGTAAATAACACAGAAAGGAGCATCGTGTGGTAAGACTTGGTCTGTGGTTTGGAGTCCCTTCCCGAGAGCGCTTCCAGGGGGCAGCCACTCCCCGGGCCCTGCTCTCGGCTGTGCAGCCAGACAGGTGCGGCGTGGAGTGTTCCCTTTCATGGAGACCTGACCTCCGGTGAGGCAGCTACGGTGGCAGAGCGCCCACAGTCTGGCGATTGGTTAAGAACAGAGACGGATGCTGCTCGGGGTCTGGAGGCTGGGCGTGCAGGAGCAGGGTGCCTGGTGTGCTCGGCTCCTGGGGGAGACCTGCTGCTGCACGCCCAGCACAGAGGCACCCAGGCAAGGGCCGGGAGAAGAGGGACAACCCTCTGGCGAGAACCAACCCAGTGTGGCAGGAACTACATCCCTCCCTCCCTTCTTAACTACTCAATCCCCCCCCCCCTTTTTTTTTTTTTGACAGGTAGAGTGGATAGTGAGAGAGAGAGAGAGAGAGAGAGAGAGAGAGAGAGAGAGAAAGGTCTTCCTTTACCATTGGTTCACCCCCCAATGGCTGCTGTGGCTGGCGTACCGCATTGATCTGAAGCCAGGAGCCAGGTGCTTCTCCTGGTCTCCCATGTGGGTACAGGGCCCAAGGACTTGGGCCATCCTCCACTGCACTCCCGGGCCACAGCAGAGAGCTGGCCTGGAAGAGGAGCAACCGGGACAGAATCCGGCACCCCAACCGGGACTAGAACCCAGTGTGCCGGCGCCGCAAGGCGGAGGATTAGCCTAGTGAGCTGCGGCGCCGGCCCTCAATCCCCTCTCAATGCCACTGCACTGAGGCCAAAGCACCACATTTGGGGGGGCAGTCACATTCAAAATACAACACTCATCTTCCCTTAAGAGGAGGGGTCCCTCATTCCTCCAAGAGCTCCTCAATACCGGGGGCCACAGGAGCCACGCCTGCCCCGAACAAGGAAGAAACGGATGCTGAGAGGATGCGGACCAACACCTTGACGTAGCACACCCAGCAACGCCAGAACAGAAGGCAGCGCCCGGTGCAAGGGATGAACCTCGGGGCCAGCATCACCCACGATGCAAACGCGCTTCCTGAACCTACCAGCTGGTCCCTTAAGACGTGAGTGGGACGGCGCCCGCCCTCCCTCCTGCTGGAACCCTGCCAGACCAAGTAGGCACTGAAACACTTTGCACCCCGTGAGTGCTTGGCCGCCCTGCATGTGAGCGAGCGGGGACTCGGCTGCTCAGCCTGCATGGTCCCCTCGCTCCCCCACTTTCCTCAGAGCACCTCTGGTCACCCAATAAACCACAAGTGGACCCCCAGCGCCCCCCTCCAGCTCACAGTTAAATCCCTGCAGCTTGTAGGGATGTGGCAGCCCTCAAGGTGTGTTAGCAAAGGGACGAGGGGAGGAATAAAATACAAAAAGTAAAAATGGCCCACTTACTTAACTCCTCCAAACCCTGGCTCTTGCTTGCAAACTCTGGGACTCAATCTTCGACCATGCGGGAAGTGCCAAGTCAGGGTGGGGCACAGGAGTGGGCAGGGCCCACTGTGGCCATCACACCCTGGCTGGTGGCAGAATGTGCTGAGAGCGGGCAACCCACGCACCCCAAATCCACACCTCGGTCCTCCAGAGCTAACTCCTTAACAGAGCTCTCAGAGATGGGGAATGCAGACCACACAGAATCAAGGCCACCAAAGGAAGATGATCCTTAAGGCCTCTGGACACAGGAGAAAGCGGTTGAAGGCCTGAGGCCCCAAACCCGGCACGGCACAGTGACGTGGCCACAGTGCAGCCTTAGGCCCCACAGTCTGCAAAGAAGAAGGCACCAGGACCCGTGTCTGGGAAACAGAAAGAGAGGCTGAGGGGCCAGGGCCCCGGGGTGCACGTGCCCCCTCTCCTCTGTGCTGTGCCACTCTCGATTGTGGCCTTAACAGGTGACCACAAGCTCAGCCCCTTCAGACTGCACAGTTTCAGAGGTCAGAGACCTTCAGGGTTGTCTCCAGGGGAGCTCTTCAGCTTCCAGGGCTATCCACGGTCCTTGGCTCACACCCCCGCACCCTCCAACCTCCCCTTCCCCTTCCAAGGGCCTAGTGACCACAGGGACCCACCTGGCTGACCTAAGGCACACCCCCAATTTAAAGTTCCCTCTTTGCCATATTATGGTGCCACACACTCAGGTTCTGGTGGTGGGAGGCCTCTGTCCTGGGGAGGGGCATTAGCCCGCCTCCCACTACCCACACACATGGCAGCCACAGGCCACTGTGGACAGAGAAAGTGCAGAAGGCATCTACTTAGGCACAACACCCGTTGACACACGGTGATGGCACAGATGAGCAGCCGTCATGGGGCAGGGTGGGTGGGAACCAGCTACAGGACAGAGAAGGAAGGACCGTGCAGGAGGTCGAGGAGGGCTCTGTGCTGACAGGCGCCTGCCGTGGGACTGGCAGAACAAGCAGGGCTCCCGCAGGCTGACGGCCGAGGGAGACACAGGGTGCGTGGAGCTCAGTCCTCACAGGGAAGCCCCCCTCAACTGGCCGAGAAGAAAACGGCTGTGACCTGGGCCTCCGCAGGCCAGGGCCTAGCCCGGGCTATTCCCCCTGCAGACCTTCAAGAAGCCGCTCTGCCTTCTGTGAGCCGTGGGAGTCCCATAGTAAACCACGGGCCTGGGCTGGAGGATGGCAAGGCCTGTTGCCACGAAACCAAGCTGTGACGGGCGCAAAGGGTGCTTCCAGAACCACAAGCCACGAGTACTCACGACCGCAGTCCCAAGACAAGGCAGGGATCACCACTCAAGGAAACATTACTAGACAAAATATGGAGGGGAAGGGGCACAGGGCAAGACTGTAGCTGCAAACACTCAGCAAACTGGAGGAAAATCATCCAATGGAGGCTGGATGTTCAATTTCCTGAAGACACTGAACACGGCCACCACCAGCTGAGACCCAGTGCGGTCAGCACAGCCATGTGAGCACAGTGCTGCTGGCTGGCTGCAGGACAGGACAGCGGTCCCAGCACCCCTGCCCTAGGCTTGCCTTGGTCTCCTCCTCCGGGAGGCCCCTGGGGTGGCTGCTGCCTGCCACCCTTGGCCACTGCTTCTCACCACGAGGAAACAGCTTGTTCATTGGCACACTCCTGCCCTCAGCACGAGGCCTCGCATGTTCCTGCGTTCAGAAATGAGTGGTGGCCCATGGAAACAAAGACTCGGAACATTCTTGAACATTCTGGAATGTGCCCCATGTAACCCACAACGCAGGGGCCCTGTTCTGCCCCCAGAGGGACATGGCCGCCCTTGAACTCGTGCCTGTTTTCCCCAGGCTGAGTGCTCTGGGTGTCACAGCAGCTCCCCAGGGCCCCCAGAGCACCCCTGGCCTCCTGCAAATGGACTGGAATCTGTGCAGCCTTCCCCTTGGTGGACGGAGCGGTAGCCTTGGGCAGAGCTGCCAAGCCACAGCCACAGCGGCCCTGAGAGCACACTGAGCAGGAAGTGATGTGCCCAGAGGCTTCCAACAGCCAGACCCTGCGTCAGGAAGGAAGAAGGTTGCCAAGGCAAGGCAGCTCAGCCTGTGTCCCCAGCGTGCCCCACTGACCCCAAGGGGCCGTGAGCTCCCACCCTCCCTAACCTCTGCTTCCCTGTCCCAGAGGCAGCCCCCAAAGCACAAGCAGCACTGGTGCAAACAACGCGACCTCTTCTTAAAAACAGGAGACTCGCACAGGGGAACGTGCTTCCTGTCTAACAGGGAGTGGCTGAGTGATGAGCTCAGGGTCGGTCCACGAGGAGGACAAGGAAGAAAAGGAATCCGCTTTACTCAGTCGCCCATATCCAAGCACATGCAAGCCCTACAGCCCGCCCAGCACACACGACAGCACCTTCCAGCACGGCACTGGGCTTCTCTGCAGGGGAGAGACGTCCTCAACACCTCCTGATAATGGAGATCAAAAACCCTCTGTGGGACGTTTCCAGGAAGGGAGCGCTGTCCTGCCCATGTCCTCGGAAGCCACTCCTCCCTGCCAGCCACAGCATTCGAGGAGAGGGTTCAAGGACAGAACAGATCAGGTCCCTGGTGTGGGGGGTCTCACTCTGAGGGGAGCTGGATGCAGATGAGGCCATGTTGCACAGCCCTAGAGCAAAGAGATCAGATACCAGGGGCTGCACTCAAGTGTGAACCACTGGCTTCCTGGGGCCTGAGTGTAGAAGATGGGGAAGAAGGAGGGCCCAAGGGGTGGGAGACAGGGGAGGGGCAGGGTCTGTCTACTCCTCCGGCTGACAGGGACAAGAGGCTCCCACCCCATGTCCAGGACTTTGTCCAACGCGCTTGTCGGTCCTGCTACCTGCTCCCACCAGGCACACTGGCTCCCACAGCTGGGGGAGACACACAGGCCCAAGCTTGGTCCTGCTGACAGCAACGTGTTTTTGTTTTCCACTTGTTCTCAGTCTGTTGGTAAACAGGCATGGTTCTCACTGGGTTTTCAGGTTACAAATGAAGTTGAGCCTGGTGCATCTTGGGTGTCAACCATGGGGGTCCCTTTCTGATCCCACTGTAACAAACGCTTTGTGAGAGCAGACCGGGCTGTGTGTGCTGCCAAGGGAGCTTGAGTCTCATGGGGGTGATAAACCCCTTCACTGACACGAAGCACACGTCTGCAGTCATGCCATACACAGGTCAAAAAGATTATTTCTAGTGACCGTCTACCCCGACACAACACGTTCCAGTGCAGGAAAGAACGAAAGGACACTGAATCAGCTCTAGGAAGCCATATTCATGTGGGATAAGAAACAAGCACACGTGGTTAAAGAGGGCATAAGAGTGGGGCGGTCATTTGACATGGGTTAAGACACCGCTTGGGATTCCTGGAGTGCCTGCCTGCATCCTAGACCTGGCTCTGCTCCCCATTCTAACTTCTTGATGGCGTCCACCCTGGCAGGCATCACGTGCTGGCTCAAGTCGTTGTGTCCCTGACACCCATGCGGGAAACCCGGATTGAGTGGCGGGTGCTGGCTTCAGCTCCCAGACTCAGCTGTTGTAGGCATTTGAGGAGTGAACCAGCAGATGGAAGATTCTCTCTCTCATTCTCATTCCCTCCCTCTCTCTCTCTCTCTCCATCTCGCTGTCTCGCTCGCTCACTCTGTGTCTCGCTGTCTGTCTCGCTGTCTCACTGTCTCTCTTTCCCTGTCTCTAAATAAAATAAATTTTAAAAATAAAAACTAAAAGCAGAGGGCAAAATACTAAGATGAAGACTAAACACTGAGAAGCAGCAGTTTCCCTTCATACTCACAGGAAGCGTGGTCGACTGTGTCACTGTCCCAGCCTCGGTGTGTACCCCTACAGGATCAGCCAACCTCGCCTCCCCGACTTCAGGCTGCCCCGGGACCTCCAGGCGGGCCAGGAGCCACTTCTAGGCAGGTGCTTGGGAGGCCCACATGGTGCCTGCCCCTCCTTTTCCCTCTACCTCACAGCCAGAACGTCTCAGGGGTCAAGGCACAAAGCCCAGGGGCTGTGTGGCTAAGACCCACCAGGGAAGGTGAGCTGTGATGCAGACACAAAGGAGAAAGGTATCTGTGCTGCTGGCAGTCATTTGTTCCTGCAGAGAACTCTTCGTAAAATGCATCGTCCAGATTAGGATTCAATTCCATTCAGTGCCGGCTGTGCCAGGCACTAGGTAGGGGTCAAGACAGAGCCATGGTGTAGACAGGGCCCCTGGCACAGGTGGCTTCCAGCAGAGAGATGGATACCCCAACAAAGAGCAAGCTACAGCACGGGGTGCACTGGACACATGGACAGAGGAGCCCCTGCCTGCATGGCGGGGAGGCCCAAAGGGGCCCTACTGCATGGGGAGATAACTGGACACAGCTGGGGTGCAGGAAGAGGACCCCAGACACAGACGGGGGGCACTCTTGGCTGTGTCACCCGGCTCTGTCCATCCCTTCAGCTGTGCAGCAGCAGCTGGGAACAGGGTGATGAAGAAGCGCTGGCGTGTGCACAGTCTGTGGCTCTTCAAACGCATACGCATGCCTGCCTGTGCTCGGCTGTTAGGTAAACTGAGAACCGCGCAGCTGTTGCCCCTCTGCACAGCCGCCTGTGCTGCCCACCCAGCATCCCGGGCCCCCGCTCAGCCTCACAGCAGCATTCCCCAACGTGGGATGCTCAGCCCGTCCCCATCTTCCTTGCATCTCAGGCATCTCTAAGACCACCTGGAATGGGCGGGTGGGGGTGGGAAGGACAAGGCCAGGAGGACAACAGGCTGAGCCGGCCAGGCAGTGGAACCGTGCTGCTGGCACACCGCCACCACACGCCTTCTCCAAGTCACCGTCCCTGAGGTGTGGTGTCTGCAAACCTCATCATCAAGAGGCGTGGCCTCTCCTCTGCAGAACGGCGTCACTGACACTAGAGTGGCCCACGTCCTCAGAGGGAAGAGGAGCAGCCCCTGGGTGTCCGTCAGTCCCCAGACACTTCAGGGACACGCCAGGCGCCCAAGAGCTGTCTGCCCAGCCATCCTCACGCTCAGGCCTGGGGAGGCACAGGTGTCAACACTGATGCTCAGAAAGGCCAGAGGGCTCACCCGGGACTGTACGGGGTCCAAATGTAGTGGGGAGGCGACCCCAACGTCTCTGGAGCCCTCAAGTTCATGGCCTTTCTACTATTTTTTAAATGGGGAGAATATCTTTGCAGCTGGCCTGCAGAAAAATCCAGTGAGTAGGACAGAAACAGTCCAAAGACAGTGAGAGTATTCATTTATTGTCACATACGTGTGTGTGAACCCCTCTCCAGATACCTGCATGGACACAACAAACCTACTGTGCACGTCTCACACAGTCACTCCCACACTGGTTGCTGAGTGAAGCCACCGAAAAGATGGCCTGTGCCTGTGCCCCTGCTTTATGACTTCGGGAAGGAGACAGGACACCCCCCATGGTCCCTGCTACCCAGAGTGACTGGCAGGCCCTGTCCTAGCACCCACTGTGCCCTGGGCTTACCTGCTGTGCAGCCTTTCCCTCCCGTGGCGCCCCAAGGTCCCATCAATGTCTCTCTCTTTCCCCCTTTCCAGTGCCCAACACACAGCCAGCTCCCAGCAGGGACTTTGGACTCAGCAAGCAAGCCAAGTGCAACAGAGCTCCCTGGAGTGGGCGTCTCACAGCCTCCGTTCAAATCCTAGCACAGACACGGCCAGCAGGGCTGCCTGGGCCAAGTCCCTCGATCTGGCTGTGCCTCAGTTTTCTCAGCAGGCAAGTGGGGTGGTACAAGGTTCCCAGGGAGGGCCTGATGGACCTGGAGACCTGCCGCTCACGCTGAAGGCCCTACCAGAGGACGTGCACAAACGTGCATCAGCAGTGGGCAGTGCAGGAAGCCATCCGTGCATAGGCCGCCCCTCCTCCAGCGCTGGAAGACAAGACACCCCTCTGACCCACCTCATTTCACTGGATCTACCTGGGGCAGGTACCAGTGGCTGATGGGTCTTCTGGGTTAACGTGACTTCAAGGGGACTTTCTGAATGAATACAAACTAAAGGACTGCATCCCATCGGCCTCATTTTGCCCAGGTCTTGGTGCCAACAGCTCTAACAGGCAGGCGAGCTCTTCGCTCCCGGTGCTGCCTTGCCACCTGCGCTCCTACCTCGTTTTCAATGCTCAAGTATTTTTCTCACTGTGTGAAAAATATTGGGTGAGCCAATATCTCAGGAATGAAAGGGTGATCTTTCTGGGCCACTGACAGTCGGCTGGAAGAGGACAGGATGCTCCCCTCCCCCTCCCTTGAGGACTTCCTTCCCGCAAGCAAGTCCCCAGACCGGCTCCTGCCCTGCAAGCCCACCAGCCCGGCCGCAGGGACCAGCCGGGCCAGCCTCAGACGTTTCCACAGAGCAGACTCTGATGAGCATCCTCATCCGTATTTCTCTGCTCCTGCTCCACGCCACAGGGGGGTCCAAATCCAAGGGAACAGACGCACAGTGTGGGAGGCGGGAAAGCAGCGCCCATTCGGGGTTGGAAGGAGAGGCCAAAACACATGGGCCAGAGTGAGGGCAGAGGCAGAAGGCCCCGGGAGCCAGACCTGCAGCTATGAAACGGGGCTGAGCCTGTGGTGCAGTGGGTTACGCTGCCTCCTGGGATAGCTGCAGCCCACGTCAGAGCGCCCAGTTCAAGTCCCTGCTGCTCTGCTTCCAATCCGGCTTCCTAACAAAGCATCCCGGGAGGCAGCAGGTGACGGTTCAAGGACTTGGGTCCCTGCCACCCATGCAGGAGGCCCAGATGGGTTTGCTGGTCCCTGCCCTTGACCTGGCCCAGCCCTGGCTGTTGCAGGTATCTGGAGAGCAAACCAGTGGATGGAAGATACCTCTCAACCCACCTCACTCTGCCTTTTAAGTAGATGAAAATAAGCATTTTTAAGAAAATAAAACTACAATTTGCGAAAGAAAAGTTAGGAGAAAATATTTGTGATCTTGGATTATACAAAAATCTCCATGGATTAGACACCAAAAGCACAATCAACAAAAGGAAGAAAACCTGAAATGTTGGAGGTCATCAACGCTGAAAACTCCTGCTCATCATCAAGGGGGCAGACCACACAGTGTGACCCAAACCGTGTGGCTGCCAAGAGAGCAAGCACAACTCACGGGTCTACAACTCACTGACAAGACGACGCCCAGCAAAAATGACCTCAATGAAAGATCTCTGTGAGACCCCAGCAGAAAGAACGGGCCATCAAAGAAGGAGGTACCTTTCTCTGAAGGGAGGAGAGAACTTCCACTTTGACTATGACCCTGTCGGAGTAAGATTGGAGTCAGCGAACTCAAAAGGTTTCCATAGCCTTGGAGGCTCATGACTAGAGCCTAGGGAGATTACTGACTTCATAAACAAGAGTGTCAATTGTTAAATCAACAACGGGAGTCACTGTGCACTTACTCCCCATGTAGGATCTCTGTCCTTAATGTGTCGTACTATGAGAATTAACAATAAAACTAGTCTTCAAACAGTACTTTATACTTTGTGTGACTGTGTGGGTGGAGTCTGTTGAAATCTTTACTTAGTATATACTAAATTGATCTGTATATAAAGATAATTAAAAATGAATCTTAATGAAGAATGGGATGGGAGAGGGATTAGGAGATGGGATGCTTTGCGGGTAGGAGGGTGGTTATGGAGGGAAAAGTTGTACTTTCCAAATTTATATTTATTAAATAAAAGTTTTCTAAAGAGAGAGAGAGAGAGAGATTACGCCTAGCCCAGTTAAATCCAGAGGCTCCGCCACTCTGACAGCTAGCAGTGGGTGGTCAGCGTACCGTTGGGGCAGATGCTTCTCACTGCCGACCACAACACATGCAGAAGGGGCCGGCCCCTCACACTTCCAGGGAGCGGCCTCCGTACCCTAGCCCTTGAACACGTGTGCTCATCTAAGGGGAGCAGTGTGGGGCAGGCTGTGCAGGCGAGGGACACGGGGTCCCTGAGACAGGCTGCTCGGGGTAAGAATCTGGCAAAGGAACTAACCCAGCTGTGACTGAGCAGTTCTGAACCCATCAAGGACGAACCTCACACAAAAACACAAAATGCTGCAGGCTCCAGTGCCTGGAGGAGCTGGCCCGAGGCGTGGCACACAGAGATGCTGCCCAAGCTACCTCACGCCCCAGGCCCCAGACCCCCTGGGCCCAGCATGCCCTGCCCTGTCCCAGCCCCGACACAGGTCCCATGGAGGGTGTGTGGTCCCTGTTGCTCCCTCGGCAGCTGAAGCCAGCAGGCCCTGCCACGACCCAGGGCCACCCTCGTGGGCTCAGGGCTGCCTCAGCCCCTAGAGGTTATTCGAGGTTTCCAGGTCCGGCTGGGCCAGGTTTCTCTCCCCGGGCAGCTGAGGAGCCCACGTCACCCAAGGAGGGTGAGGATTTAGTGCTGACAGCATGCAGGCAATGCCCCTGCATCTCACTCTGACCGTTTCCAAGCCTCAGATGGAAAAACGCCTTTGTGTTCTGTTTTCAGCCGAGGCAGGGAAGAGTTAAAGGATTTCTGAATGTTGCCACGGGCTCTGGGGAGGAACGTGCGTGCACGTGGCATAAGGACTCCATGCTAGGCATGTGGGGCTAGGGAAGGGGAGCGATCCAATCCAACGGCTCCATCCCGGCAGCGTAAAGCAAGCCCCTGTCCCTCGCAAGGGAGACTCACGGGGCATCCCTGATGGAGCCTGGCACGAACAGTCACCAAGTGTTCTCAAGCCTCTGGATCCTCTGCTAATGTAATATGGAATAAGAGAAAAGAAAGAAGTCAGAGAAAAAGCAAATGCCACCACGGGCACGAAATGGCAAATCCCCAGGGCAGAGGACCCGGTTTGTTCCATGAAAAACCTATGAGAGAAAGAGAGACGAGCCAAACCCTGCCCATTAAAAAAGGATTTGCAATGTGACAGTGCCTGGAATCCTGATTCAAACGAACGTTATAAGAGATAACAAACATCTAGATGTTTGGCAACTGGAACACTGGCTGGATTGTTGCTGATAGTGAGGAACTGTTGGTTTTAGGAGATAACATGGTTTTGTGGTTTTTTAAAAATGAGTTCCAGCATTAAATATTCAAATAGTTACAGATGAAATAAAATGAAATCTTGGCTCTGCTTCAAAACAACACAGGAACTGGGAAGAGGGTAGAGGAGGATGGACAGGCAGGAGCTGCATACCGGGAACCTGGAGTCCGTGACACCATCGCGGCACCTTCTGTGTGCACCTGAGATCTCTGTACAAGGTCTGGAGACCAGGGTGCACAACAGAAGCTCGCGTGTGCACACCAGGCTGCCCTCCGCCGCCCCGTGGCTCGGGTGCTGAGGTGCTGGACAGGTGGCCGAGGCAGGGAAGGGCACAGGACACAACTGCTGCCTCAGAGGGCGCGAGCAGCTGCGTGTGGCATGGCTGTGCCATGCATTGCTGCACGTGCATCAACGTGGAGTGTTACACAACCTGTGGCCCAAGTTGCACACTACCAGTGAAATCTCAGTGCTGTCAGGGATGAAAGTGGGCCATCACATTTTGGAAAGATCCCCAGGCAATTACAAGACGCAGCAAAGAGTAAGAGCCTTGAGCCACAACAGCAGAGAGGCAAGACAGAAAAACCCAATCATGGCACAGTGGGTTAAGCCACAACACGCAATGCCAGCATCCCATACAGGTGCTACTACAAGGCACAGCTGCTCCACTTACGAACAAGCTCCCTGCAAATGCACCTAGGAAATAAGAAGCTGGCCCAGGTCCTTGGGGCCCTGCACTCATGTGGGAGACCTGGATGAAGCTCCCGGGCCTGGCCCAGCCCTAGTCTTTGCAGCCACTTGAGGAGTGAACCAACAGATGGAAGATCTCTCCCTCTCTCTCTCTAAATGTAACTCTGCCTTTCAAATCAATCAATCAATCTTGAAGAAGGGAGGGAGGGAAGAGGAGAGGCACGGCAAGCTGGAGGCAGCGTGTGAAGGAAGCAAACAGGTTTGACCGGGTGCAGTTCTACAGCCGCTGCCCGCACTACACACACCTTAGAGAAGCAGGGCCTCTGTAGGTCACACTTCTGCTCTCTGCTTCGGCTTCCCAGTGTGCCCGGAGGGCCTTCGGTCTGCCTGTGATTCCTCCTGCAGCACACCCAGCCACGTGGCACCTTCACACCTTACACAGGGGCCCAGCTGTGGGACCGTGCTGGGCCCGCAGCTCTGCTCCCAGCCACCTTCCACGTGTTCAGCTACCCACACGATGACGCCACCTGACTCTCCACAGGAAGGGCTCCCTGGGGAGTGGTTCTGTGGCTTCTCACACTGCCAGAGAGAAGACTTCCTGCCTGCACTTCGATGGCACTGAGCAGCCAGGCAGTGAGGCCACCAGCAGCCACATGTGTGCAGAAGAGCACCCTCCTCACAGGCTGTGCTGTGCTCTAGCCGTCGCGCCTGCACGGGCCTCCATGAGGGCACAGCCCAGGGGCGAGCACTCGACATGGGTTACGTCTGCCACTGAGCACACCCATGGGGCTTATCATCCCCATTTGGTTCAAAGCCCTTGGGAGCTTAACAAGGCCAAATGAGCTGCCTAAGACAGGTGAGCCAGCTTATGGCTTGGAAAGGAGCCAAAGAGCGGACAAGTGGGCCTACAGTTGGGAGACAGGGGCTGGCCCTTGGGTGCCTCCCAACCTTCAGGCCAGGCATGCCCCTGCTGCAGGAGCCCCTCTCACGCCTACGATCTCGGAGGAACGAAAAGCTGCACGGACTACAAAGACCCAAGCAAGTCGTCGTATTTTTCTTTGCTCACAGAAAGGAAAGAATTTCTCCTGGGTCAGCAAACGCCCGCGCCTTCCACAGTATTGAACCTGGCTAATCAAATTGGTTCTCTCGGCTGAGCTCTGCCGTCTCTCCTTTCTGCCTATTAATCATCGTGAGGCACCTATTGATCCCAGGCCATCTGGGCTTCCACCAGGAAAGCTTTAAGAACTGCTAATGAGCAGAGGGACAGTCTAGGGTGCAGGGCCAGCTCCGGGAAGGGGATTGGGAGCCTTGGGGTTTAAGGACCCTGTGACAAGTGCTTGCCAACTGAAAGGGAGCCTCAGTTTTCCCCACAACCAGACAAGGCCAGACCACATCAAGATGCTTCCTTTTATAAGAAATTTATTTATTTATTTGAAAGCCATTGTGAGAGAGAGAGAGAGAGAGAGAGAGAGAAATAGAGATCTTCCATCCCCCAGCTCACTATCCAAATGGCCCCAATGGCCAGGACTGGGCCAGGCTAAACCAGGAGCCAGGAGCTTCATCCAGGTCTCCCACTGGGTGCAGGGGCCCAAATACCTGGGCCACCTTCTGCTGCTTTCCCAGGTGCATTAGCAGGGTGCAGCCAGGACTGGAACCGGTGCCCATGTGGGATGTGGGCACTGCAGGTGGCAGCTTCACCAGCTGCACCTCCGCACCAGCCCAAGATGGTCTCCCCTTGTTTCCTGAAGGACTCTCCCACTTTCCTTTCCAGTAAAACCGCAGGAGACACGGGAAACCCCCAAAAAGTCTACGAGAAAACTCAGAGAGCCGGCAGAAGGGAAGCCTGGGCCGAGGGATGCAGAAATGTAAAATGTCGTAAGTGAGGGAGGAGAAGGATTATGGGCCCCTGGATCCCTGACGAGGCTCTGGGGATCGCTTGAAAGAACAAAGGGAGAAGCAGAGATACTGAGGGTGCAGCCGGTTCTCGAGTGTGGGCAAGGACCCCCAGAAACCACAGCCGCGGGGCCCCCAGCTGTGGAATCACCTCTGAGGCCCCTCCTAGGCCCGGCTGCGGTGCCCGGGACTGACTCAGACCCCCGGCACTCAGTCTCTCCAAAGTGACAGTGCACGCACACATTGCCAGGCCTGCTGCCGAAATCTCGGTCTCTCCACCACCACCGTGGGGGGCACAAAACCAGGGATCCCGAAGCATGGAGTGAGATACGTGCATTCCCATAAGTCATAAAGAGATTTATGCCTAAGTGAGAGTTATCACAAAATTCAATTTTAATGGTTGGATAATTAAGCCAAAGAAGCATAATAATTATCACATCTTAATTTTCCACTACGTTTGCTGCTGGCAACACCATTTTTCTTGAGTTCATGGCATCTCTCGGAAAAGCCTTCCGCTGTTGCCAGTCATCTTGGATGAGGAGCGCCCAGTTCTGTGGCCTCGGGCGCCCAGCAGCCGCCTTCTAGCTCCAGGTGACCGCAGCTCCTGGCTTCCTGGGACCAAAGGGTGCAAGGCCCACCCCCTGCAGAGGTCCAGTGAGAATCAAAGGGTCTGAGCCTGTGAAAGTGGTGCTTACGGAGACCACCCTGGGATAACAATCACAGCTGCACTGCTGGTGGCACTGAGACGGACGGGGTGGGCCGAGGAAATGCGGGTCAGTTCTGGCGAGCACCACGAGTCGCCCCGCAAGAGCACGGGGCGAATGGCCCCAATCGCAGAGCTGATGCAGAGCGGGTCACGGGCCCTGTGGGCGCAGACGTGAGTCACTCATTCCCAGAGGGCCTTCTCCAGAAGGGGTCAGACCTGGAAGAGGACTTTCTCACCGGCCTGTTTAACTGTCACTTTTCAAATTGAAAGATTAAGAAAGTCCCTGTAGGACATAAGGTGATGAGAGCATTTTCTAACTTCAAAAGACCTACACACTCACTCTCTGAACAACGCTTTCTTTGAGCCACAGCGTGCCTGCACACACATACACCTGCACACACACAGCCCACACGTGCTCCCATACCTGCATGTCACAGACCTGCACACACGCACACCCCACACGTACTCCCATACCTGCACGTATACAGACCTGCACACACGCACACCCCACACGTATTCCCATACCTGCACATGCACAGACCTACACACATACACACCCCACACATGCTCCCATACCTGCACACACTCCACACGTGCTCCCATACCTGCACACACCCCACACGTGCTCCCATACCTGCACATACACAGACCTGCACACACGCACACCCCACACGTATTCCCATACCTGCACACACCCCACACGTATTCCCATACCTGCACACACCCCACACGTACTCCCATACCTGCACGTACACAGACCTGCACACACGCACACCCCACACGTATTCCCATACCTGCACACACCCCACACGTATTCCCATACCTGCACATGCACAGACCTACACACATACACACCCCACACATGCTCCCATACCTGCACACACCCCACACATGCTCCCATACCTGCACACACTCCACACGTGCTCCCATACCTGCACACACCCCACACGTGCTCCCATACCTGCACATACACAGACCTGCATGCACGCACACACACACACATAACTGCACATGCACCTTTCCATGCTGTGCTATGTCTCCTGCCTGTGCTGCCCTCTCAAGCCCTGGCTAACTCCTACTCATGTGCCATGCTCTCCTATGGACTGAATATGTGTGCCCATTTCCCACCCCACCCCCGATTCCTACATTGGAACCACCAGCCCCAAGCGGTGGGGAGACCTTTGGAAAATCAATGCATCCCGAGGGTTGAGCCCTCTCCAATGGGATTAGTGCCATCCTCATAGAAGAAGCCCAAGAAAGACCCCTGCCCCTTCCACCATGGAGGACAAAGCAAGAAGGTACCATCTCCGAGCCAGAGGGCAGGCCTTGACCATGCACCAAACCAGCCGGCACCTTCACCTGGGACTTCTAACCTCCACAACAGAGAAGTCAACTTCTGTTACTCCCAGCCCAGGTGGACTAGCACAGGTCATTGGTGCTGAGTGGAAGCGCCTGTGACAGACCCCTGAAGCTGCGGAAGCAGCTCTGCACGGCACATGGGCAGAGGCTGGGGGAGGGGTTTCCGAGGGAAAGCCGGCACTGCCATGAGCAGCTAAGGGCAGCCCTGGTGAGGACCAGAGGCAGGAACTCTGCAGGGAGGGGCTGGGTCTTCTAGGAGAGCACATCACGTTCTCCCAAACAGATCATTAACGGAAACCCAGATGAGATAGCAGAGAAGAGTGTGGTGTCAGACAGAGGAAGGAAGGACATCCTCGTCAAGTGCCAAAGACCTTGGCTGACTGGAACCTTCTGGAAGGTAGACCTTGTGAGCTACGTGACTCGGTATTTGGCAGAGGAAATATCTAAGCCAAATGTGGAAGGTGCAGCCTGGTTTCTCTTGACTGCTGGTGGCAAACTCAGAGAGGAGAGACGTGGTGTCGAGGCGGGACTGTCTGTCAGGAAACAGAACTCAAACCCTGGAGCATTCTGACTTTCCACATCGAAACTGGCGGTCAGCTCTCCTCTGGGCGCCTGCTTGGTCCAGCAGGTGTCCTCTCCTTCATTTATCTTTACTTCACAATTCAAAAAAAGAAAGGGAGACAGGGAGGGAGGGAGGGAGGGAGGGAGGGGAACAAGGCAAAAAGGAAAGAAAAGAAATGGAAGAGCCAGCACAGGTGAGAACATGGAGGGTGTGGCCAAGTGACCACCTGATGAGGTTAGTAAGCCACGAAACAGAGGCCAGGACCTGTTCTCCAAGGCAACTCGGAAGCACCAGGACGGCACGTCCCATCACAGGTGCGAGAGTTCCACTGAGACCACAGACAGCCTCCTTCACAGCCATGCCGGAGGAGCCACCAGTGCAGGCTTCTCAGCCAGGGGACCACAGACAGAGGGCTGCCTCAGGGTGGGGCCACCCAAATCCGTGGGAGAGAACCCCTGCCTGGCAAAAGTGTAGGGTCATCATCCCAGTGTGTCCAGAAGGTGGGACTCCCACCCCAGCATGCCTGGAAGGCAGAGCGAGCCAAAGAAGAGAATCGTGGAGCCTCAAGGTTGATGTTCACTTGCCCTGCTGGGTTTTGGACTTGCCTGGGACTGGTGACTCCGTTCCTGTTGTCCCTTTTGGATTGGGAACATCCTACACCTGTCCCACGTGGTATTTAGCAAGCACAGACTCCAGCGTGGACTTGACCTTGAGTCTCGCTCTCAGTGACTTGGGTGTTTGGGTGAGGCCATAAGCTGATGCTAGAATGAGCCGTGACTTTGGGGTGTGCCGGGGTGGCGTGAACGTACTTTGCATATGGGAAGAGGGCCAATGGAAGAGTACTGTGCTCTTGAACATGGTCCCCACAAATTCACCTGTTGGAGTCCAAACCCCAGGGGTGACAGTCACAGGAGGCGGTGATGTGAGGGGGTGATCAGGTCAATATAGCAGAGTTCTCCAGAACGGGATCAGTTTTCAGAACAAAGAGGCAGAGGCCCCTCCCTCTGCCAAGTGAAGATCTGCAGGAAGAAGCAGCCGCCCAGGCCCACCCCAGACACGCACCCTGCTGCAGCCTGGATCGTGGACACTCAACCTGCGGAACCGGGAGCCATCGCTGTCTGTTGCTGATAAGCTGAAGTGGACTCAGCCACTCTCCCTGCTGACACCACTTCCTCCAGGAAGTCTCCCGAGCCGCCCTCCCAGAACCTCCAGCCTGGGCGGGCGCCTCCCACGTGTCTTCACTTCTCACTCCACACAACCATGGCCTGTTGGGTGCTCTACTTCCACACAGCAGCCAGAAGGCTCACTCAGGGCCCTTCCAGCACGGCTGGGTGCCTGGCAGACACCGGGGAAGCTCCTGCTGAACCAGCCACGGGACACTGTGAGTCGTCTGTCTGCTCTGCCCACCTTCATTGTGAGCCGTCTGTCTGCTCTGGCCACCTTCTCTTCTGCGGGCTGAAGTGAGGCTTCCCCACGCCGAACGCCGCGCATGGAGCCTGCTCAGAGGCGAGGGAGGAGGACGTGCCCCTCCTGCCAGAGCATCCCGCTCTGCGCCAGGCCCGCTTAGCGGGAGCGTGGCCTCCCCACAGCGCCGACCCGGCAGGAGCACAGCCTTTGGCAGCTGACAGATGGGTTCCCGCTAAGTGACTTTGATCAATTTATTCAGTTTGCTTTTCTGGAAAATGAGTACAAAACCTTCCACAAGAGGATTCTGTGAGGCCTGAATGAGATTTCACACAGGAGACGCCCCCAGCTTCCCAACACACTCCCATCCCTGCCGCCACCCCTGCCCCAGGCCGCAGGGGACTCTGCCCTCCCTCCAGGGCCGGGTGCTGGGAGAAGTGAGCCCAGCTTTCTCTCCCAGAGGGAGTGGTACGCCACCAGCTGGGACCAGGGGCCTTCCCAGGGCGCCGAAGGCCTGAGAGGGCAGCTTCACCCACGTTCATTGTTAGATGGTCTCTGAGAAAAGGCTGCACACGCTCCAGAAGAAAGCACTACGCACCTGCTGCTTCCTTCAGGCAGCGAGAGCATCGCCCGCCAGTGCCGCTGGTAGAGAGGTGACACGGGATCCCAGGACCACTACCAGCCCACAGCAGGGGTGACCACAGTACAGGGAACCTTTCTTTGGCACCTGAGGAGCAGCAGGGGTGCCCACCATGGGGCCAATGGAGAACCAGGATTCTGCGAAGTAACAGAGCACAGAGCGGCCAAGCCAGGGTGTTTGAGGACCGTGTCGAAGGCAGGGCCTGTGAGACGCTTCCCAGGTGAAAGGTACGACTACCTCCACCTCCTCCACCTGAGCTGCTCCAGGAGCCCCAAACAACTGTGCGTCCCACTAAACTGGGAGAAGGAAGGAAGGGGCTCCCTCATGCTGGGCCTCCAGCCTCACAACAGGGACTCGGGTGGCATCTCCCCGGGTTAGCAGCAAAGTGCCAAAGACGACTCCCGGAGAAATGCCCCCTCTGCTTGGCCCTGCTTGGCCCACACGCACTGCCCCAGTCATCACAGCCAGGGGCCCTTGTCGGGCAAAAAAGCCAGGGCCCCAGGCCGGCTTCCCTGTGTGTCACACCACGCCGCCGCTCCCCTGCCAGGAGGGGTCTTTATTTATTCATCTTGTCACTCCTGGAGCCTGACGCGGGGCTCGCCACACAGCAGGCTCTCCAAGTATCAATATTTATTGAATGAATATTTCATGAAAGAATAAAAGAATATGTGAGTTAGGAGATTTCAGAAATGAGAATTTAAGCAAAAAGCTTAATAATGAAGGAGCCTGGAGCACAAAACAAAATTGCAATTATTTGAGACTGGGGCTGTTAATATCACCCAGCCTCCCATGGCCAGAGCGAGGCAGGCTTCTGACATAGAGCGAGCCTGGCCAGCTGCAATTTCTCGGGAGTGTTTTATATTTGGTGCCATCAGAAAGCCAGACAGTGTCCTCTGGGACTCCAGGCTACATCAAAGCGTCCCCACAGGAAGAGCAAGACCGGGGTGGGGCAACACAGATCCCCACACAACTGTGGGAGCAGCACAGGCTGCCACCCAGACACCAATCGGGCATGTCACAGCCCTCGGGGGCCCAACGTGCCCCACAGCACACACACGGGAGGGTCCTGGAGCCCCCACAGGCCTGCACGCTGCACACAGGGAGGAGGGCCGGCCTGGGGAGGCCGTGTTTCCTGGCTCCTCTCAAAGGAAGACCAGAGTCACTGGACCTGGCGCGCCTGACCCCCAGGCCAGCCAGGCCGTGCTGGAGGGTGGCGGGGCCTGCCTTCCAGCTGTGGACGGTACTGACAACAATCACGTTAAATATGAACGCCCTGGAAACTGCCCCACAGCAGTGCATTGGCATGGAAATGAAACAAGTGGCCTATTTACACAATGAAATATTAATAACAGCCAAAATGAGGGGATCAGATTTATGATTAGCTCCGAAGTGTAGAGCTGATTTTAAGCTTTAAAAGCACGTATATATGGGGCCACTTATGTCAGTAAAGAGACACAACTCTCAAAGAGGCGTTTGGTGGTGGATGTGCGCATGAGTGTGCACAGTGACTGGAGTCAAGTCCGAGCGTGCCAGCACCATCACCCCCGACAAAATCTATCCCCAGGGGGAGGGGAAAGAAGACAGCAGCGGCTGGGGAAGAGGCAGACATCGGCGACGCGTGCTTCTCTCGTCATTCCCAGTGTTTTCTCACGAAAATCGGCAGTCACTCTGAGAGAAACGAGCCCCTGGTCCCGCCCAGCACGGACCAGGGAGACGCTCCGGGTGGTGCAGCCCCACCCCTGCTGCAGCTCCTCGCTCGTCACCTGCTCGCCCCTCTGCCTGGCCATTAATCCGGCTGTGTTTTTGTGCATTCCAAACACTGCTGCTATCATGCAGAGCCTGCGCGTGCCTGTCATTAACCGGAGCTCAACTTCTGTTTACAGCTTTTTCTCTTGACGTAAAATTGACAGACAGTGAAATGCACACATCACATGTGAACATATCCTGAGTTTCAACAAATGTGTAGCCTTGTGTGACCCAAACTCCCGTGGAGTTAAAACCACAGGACTGTGACCTAGAAAATTGCCATAAGCCCTTTCCCAATCAAACCCCTTCCTGGCCCTCTCCGGAGGCCTCGACTGTCTGGTTAGGCTTTGCTAGGACTTTTACATTAATGGAATCACACAGCATGGCCCTCAGCACGACAGCCGTGACCTGTGTGCGGGTTGCCTGCAGGCTGTGTGGGTCATCTGCTCCCTGTTCTTGCCCCGGGCTGATCCATGGGTAGGAGATACAACCAGCGCTTATCCATTCTCCCATGATGGACACCTGGGAGCCCTGTGCTGTCTGGCCAGGAATGTTCTAGCTCAGGTCTTTTGTGGCTGTATAATTTAATGCTTCTTGAATAAACGTAGGGTTGGAGCAGCAGGGTGAAGGGGAAGTGTGTTTAGTTTTACAAGAAAGTGCAAGCCCGTTTTTCACAGCCGTTGCACCACTTCACATCCCCACCAACGGGGCCCGAGGGTCCCAGTGGCTTCCCACCCTGCTGCCACTGGTGGCTGTGCTTTTTAATTTTTAGTCTGATGCCCATGTCAGGGCATCACACTCAGGTTTGGACTGGCATTTCTTTGTTGATGGAGAACGGCAAGTTAGTGATTTCTTAAACTATTTCATTTTCTTAAAAGAGAGGAGAGAGACAGAGAAGCAAAGAGAAACAGACCTGGAGCAAAGAGCTAAGTGTTTATTCTAGGACGTGGTGTGCTGGTTTCTAAATTATTTTCTACATGTTTGCAGTATGTGGTGGCTAAAAGTAAAACATACTAGTCCATCCATAATCCCACTCATGAGCACATACACCTAAGGCCGCCCGGTGTGCACAGAGGCCGAGGGGCAAGGGGCTCTGGGTCCTCCCTGCCCCGGGACACGCCCAGGGCTCCCGCCTGGCCACTGGCCGGCCCACCTCCCCTCACGCGCAGGGACCTCTGCTGGGTCAGGGAAGCTCCAGAGCCTGACCCAGGCCTGGATTCGCTGGTCCCTCTCACTGCCCTGCACACAGGGCCTGCAGCAGTATCCCTCTCCCACGGGTCTCAGCCAGGCCCACCTCTCTGCGGCATTAAAGGAGCTTGAGCCTGAAACACAGCTGCCGAGTCAACAGCAAATGCTGCCAGAAACCACTTCCTTCAGCACTTAGGCCTCAGCGCCTCAGGCCCGGGGCCCGGCACATGCCACCACCTCCCATGCCGGGCTCTGACCCAAAGCCACCCTGGACTCTGTCGCTGAACCTGCGGAACCACCACCACAGCTTCAAACCAGCGCCAGCACTGGCTGAGCTCGGCGGTCCCAGAGGCCAGGTTCTCCCCGCCGCCCCTCCCCCAAGCAGATGAAGGACTTCCAACAGGAAGCCCGGCCAGGGGGGGCCAGGGGACTACAGGACACTCACCGCTGGCACTCGCCGGCACGCAGGACGAGCTCCTCATTGCTCCGGGCACTAACCGTCAGCTCCTGCTCCGTGGAGTTGAAGACATCCAAGAGCAGGTGGCACTGTCGGGTGCTGTGGTGAAAGACAGATGAGAATTCAGACCATTCAGACCCTCAGACGGCCATGGGCCCCTGCCATGCCTTACCCCTCCCCAGGGACTACCCACTCCCTGAGGCTGAGCCCAGGCGGCCCTGTCAAAACCCCAGAGGCCCTGGACACAGAGAGGTACTGAGGCTCGGTCTGAACCAGCTGTGGACGATAAAGTGGCTTTGGGCATCAGTCTTCCCTGGTCCTGGGGATGAGTGTTTACAACGCAGCTGTACTCTCCAAAGATGTGACCTTGGCTGGGAACTCGAGGCCTCCAAGCCTCTGCCTGTGAGTGGGACCAGGCCATCTGGCTCTCATATAGCATAAGTGGAAACACCTGTATACAGTGGCGCTTGATAAATGCTGAGTCAGAATCCCTTCAGCTACCAGGTACCACAAGAGGTGTTAGGGACGGGAACCCCAAGAACTTGTGCACACGTCGTCCCCGAGCGCCTGACCCTGGGCTCCCCTGGCTCCCCTCCAACTGCAGCAGACACCACAGGCCACTCCCCACCATCTGCTACCTCCACACCTCTTCCCGCACTGCACAGGTGCAACAGAAGAGACGTCCATTCCCAGCACTCCCGGCAGCACCAGGCATCCCAAGTGCACAGCGCCTTGAGAGGAAGCCATCACCCTTCAGCCTCTCCCACTCCCCGTCCTCCTGCTCCCAGAACAAGAAAGACCCCTAGAAGCTTGAAGACGACAAGGACCAATGCCACTGGTGGGGGGGAGGGGCAGAGGAGAGGTCAGAGGATGACATTCTGCCTGCAGTAGCTGCCACAGCCCCCACCACCTCCCATGCGACATCAAAAGCCCCGCAGCATGCATTCTGCTTGTGTCAGTCACCACGGGCTGGCTTTCCTTCGGTTCCACGAGCCCTTGCCTAACACCACCATCACGGAATCCTAAATCGGAAGCGTCACAGCTAGCACTGGGCAGACTGGCCCTGAGCGCTCACAGATCTCAGTGGGCCAGCCACAGCCACGGTGGGGATGGACAGAGGAGATGGCCACAGAGCAGAAGCCATGGTCCCTCCTGGGGAGCAAGGCAGAGGGACTCTGTGCTCTGGGCTGTTACTAGCTCAGTGTGGCTGCCAGAAGGCATGTGGGTGGCCAAGTGCAAATGCCAAAGTGGCAGACAAGAGGACTGACACCCCAACACCGGCCCTGTGCCTGGGCCACCGCCCGATTTGCTCTTTCACACTGATAGCCCTAACAGGTGGTCCTCCTGACCCCTTCACCCTGGGGCAGAGGCGGCTCTGGAGGGGCTGAGAGCGCTGGGTGATGGCTGAGATCAAGACTCGGACTCAGTCCTTCACGTTCCACGAGACATCATGGTCCGTACTGCAGAGCCACAGCTGCCATCTGTGCCGTTCAGGGATGCACAGGGGTTCACACAGGCCCGTGCACACACACACCTGTGCTCACACAGACACAGCATCAGTGTGTGTCGGAATGTGTGCGTTCCCTGTGTCCACGGGGGCCCGCCCACGCTGGCAGATCCCAGGGGTCCTGGGTGGAGGGCCTGCCCCAGGGGCTCCGCACACGGGCAGTTTTCACCAGCTGGGCAGCTGCCTGCCACGCCCCCTCAGCCAGCTCGAGGGGGACAAGCGTCCGGGAAGGAAGATCTGGCCCACCTCCGTCGTGACTGCACGGATTCTTTCCTCAGGAAATCTCTCGTCAGGAGGCAGAACTCGCAAGACAGTGATCAGAGGAGGAAAGCCGAAGAGACCCGGAATAGAAGACTCAACTTCACGTTGCTCTCACTCACAGCCTGGACTGGCGGGAGGGCTGCGCGGAGGGACCAGCATCGCCGCGCAACACGTCCTGCGAGCTCCTTCCCTTCTCTGCCTCGCCGTCTGAGAGCGGCGATCTCCATCCAGAGCCCCCATTCCTCCGATGGTTGACGCTATGACGTATTGGTGGGCCTTGCTTACCGTTACTCATAAACCAATTCCCTCTCCAGACAGCAGCAGCATTTTTTGCCCACCATAACCTCATTTACTCTGTGTATTTTTCCACTGCACTTTGGATAATTTTCTTTAAGGCTTATGGTCTACCTGGGTATCATGTTTATCTTTTTCTAAAAAAAAAAAAAAAAAAAAAAAAAGATTTTATTTATTTGAAAGGCAGATAGAGAGAGAGATATCTTCCATCTGCTGGTTCACTCCCCAAATGGCCACAACGGCCGGGGCTGGGTCAGGCCAAAGTCAGGAAACTGGAACTCTGTGTGGGTCTCCCTAGCAGGAGCGGGAGTCCAAGGACTCAGGCTACCTTCCACTGCCTTCCCAGGTGCATCAGCAGAGAGCTGGATCAGAGGTGGAGCAGCCAGGACTTGAACCAGCACCCCTGTAGAATGCCAGCGTTGCCTTAACCTGCTGTGCCATGATGCTGGCCCCACAGTTAACTTTTTTTTTTTCTTTTTGACAGGCAGAGTGGACAGTGAGAGAGAGAGAGAGAGAAAGGTCTTCCTTTGCCGTTGGTTCACCCTCCAATGGCTGCCGCGGCCGGCGTGCTGCGGCCGGCGCACCGCGCTGATCCGATGGCAGGAGCCAGGTACTTATCCTGGTCTCCCATGGGGTGCAGGGCCCAAGTACTTGGGGCATCCTCCACTGCACTCCCGGGCGACAGCAGAGGGCTGGCCTGGAAGAGGGGCAACCGGGACAGAATCCGGCGCCCCGACTGGGACTAGAACCCGGTGTGCCGGTGCTGCAAGGTGGAGGATTAGCCTAGTGAGCCGCGGCGCCAGCCCACAGTTAACTTTTTTTTTTTTTTTTTTTTGACAGGCAGAGTGGACAGTGAGAGAGAGAGACAAAGGTCTCCCTTTGCCGTTGGTTCACCCTCCAATGGCCGCCGCGGCCAGCGCACTACAGCCGGCGCACTGTGCTGATCCGATGGCAGGAGCCAGGTGCTTCTCCTGGTCTCCCATGGGGTGCAGGGCCCAAGCACTTGGGCCATCCTCCACTGCACTCCCGGGCCACAGCAGAGATCTGGCCTGGAAGAGGGGCAACAGGGACAGAATCCGGCGCCCCGACCGGGACTAGAACCCAGTGTGCCAGCGCCGTAAGGTGGAGGATTAGCCTAGTGAGCCGCGGCACCGACTCCCACAGTTAACTTTTAATTGTTTTGGTTGTGTTTTCTAGATGTGTCTTTCTGAAGGGGAAGGCCAAGAAAGCTTCCTGGAAGAAGTGAGCTCAGAGCAAGTCTTTAAAAGGCTGAACCCTACGCCTGGTGTCAGGGAGAGAACACAACATGGGACCAGCAGTGTGAGGAGCACGAGGACCCTGGGGTCCAGGGTGAAGCTGGGAGAGGGGCTCAGGCTGCTGGGCAGAAAGGCAGAGAGCGGCCTGTGCACAGGGACCTGGGTGTAGGGACTCTGCTCAGGAACGAGGGTTTTGTTAACTAATCTACCCAACAGCACTCCACAGAGTGCCTCCTGTTGTGAGCATGCAGGATGTGCAAGGGAGCAGGATAGACCGGACCTCTGCTGTTACAGAAATCACACCTCTGGGAGGCAGGAGGGCTGGGAAGGCCAGGGGAGTTAAAAAAATAAAAATAGGGGCCGGCACTGTGGTGCAGCAGGTTAAAGCCCCAGCCTGAAGCACTGGCATCCCATGTGGGCGCCAGTTCTAGTCTCGACTGCTGCACTTCCGATCCAGCTCTCTGCTGTGGCCTGGGAAAGCAGTGGAAGATGCCCAGGTCCTTGGGCCCCTGTACCCTCGTGGGAGACCTGGAAGAAGCTCCCGGCTCCCGGCTTCGGATCAGCTCGGCTCTGGTCATTGCAGCCATCTGGGGAGTGAACCAGCAGATGGAAGACTTCTCTCTCTCTCTCTCTCTGGCTCTACCTCTCTCTGTAATTCTATATTTCAAATAAGTAAAATAAATCTTTAAAAAAACTTAGGCTTTTTTTTGTAAGATGAGAAAGACCAGGTTCAAAAAGGTTGTTTAACAAAAGGTTAGGACATGCAAAACCCCACAGTATTCTTATATATCAACTAAAAAGTTACAAGATAAAAAAAATTTAAAAACATAAATTAATGACAGCAATGCAGTCCAAAATGCACATGGGACTAAATCTAAGAAAACAGAGACGAAAGCCATTTGTACAGAAAATTATAAAGGTTCACGTCAAACAAAGGCAGAGATGGCTTATAGTCAAAGATGGGAAGACTTCGTATTTTAAAGCGACCATTTTCCAAATTTACATAAATTCACTACAACTCAACAGTAAGTTGTGGTTTTGGTGAACTTGTGGTGCTGATTCCAAAATGTACATGTATGACAAAGGGCCGGCAACAGGCAGGACACTGAGGAAGCAGACCGTGGGAGGGATCTGGCCTTCCCGGTACGAGGCCAGGGACAGAGCTGTAAGTTAAGGAGTGACACAAAAACACGGGAATGAAAGGAAACAGGGCCCAGAAGCAGAATGAGGCTGTGCGGGGCTGGGGCTGGCGAGATGGGGATGTCGGGAGGGTCTGGTAAATACACCAGGAAAATGGTTCTGCAGAAAGACAGCAGATGACACCCCTACCTCACACCATGAACAAAAATAAGATTCCAGATAGATTAAGTATCTGACCACACGCAAAAACCTTTAGAAGAAAACAGAGGTAAAGGGCTCATGACCCTGGAAGAGAGAGAGAGAGAGAGAGAGAGAGAGAGAGAGAGAGTTTTAAAGAGAGAGTTCAGGCACACAGAAAACAAAGAGAAAAACTAAAATGTCAGACTACATTCAATTAAGAACTTCAGCACAGAGAACCTCCAGAAGCCAAACCAAAGGCAGACTACCTATGAAAAGGTGTTTGCAATACACAACCCTGACAAAGGGCTGAAATCCTGAGTTTATAGGGAACTCTTACAGATCAATGAGAGAAAATCAAGCAAAGGGTTAAGACTGACAATTAAGTAGGGAACATCAAAGGGCTGACAGATGGGAACAGAGCCCAACCCAACCAGCAGCCAGAGGAAGGGTGAGAAAACCCTAAGATATCATTCCCCACCAAACCTACTGGGAACATTTTAAAAGTGGTCCAGCTCCAAGTGTTGGCCAAGACACACATCAGTAAGAACCGGGAATTCTCCCCTCTGCGGGCAGGGAATGGGCACAACTCCTTCACAGAGAACATCGGGACTACCTGGCCAGTCTGTAAATTGAGAACTCTCTGACAGAAAAATTCCACTTCTACTTGATCCATTTCTTTTTTTTTTTTTATCTTTTATTTAATGAATATAAATTTCCAAAGTACGACTTATGGATTACAATGGCTTCCCCCCCATACCGTCCCTCCCACCCACAACCCTCCCCTTTCCCACTCCCTCTCCCCTTCCATTCACATCAAGATTCATTTTCGATTACTTGATCCATTTCTTGGATCAGCTCAGAGTCTGGCAGAAGGACACATCCAAAAATGCTCACTGCCATACTGCTTATTGTAAAAAGCAAAGTGCTACTTTTGACTAAGTGTGCATCAGCGGGAGGGCAGCCCTGGGACCTATGCAGACGGGAAGATGGAGTCACAAGAGCTACGTGCCTCCCCGCGGACACCTATCGCGTTAATAACCTTGGGTATATAAAATTTGCATCAAATTTATCAAATAATTTTTAAATTAATCTGCACCGCTTATACACATCAAATTTGCTTACTGCCTATTCATAGCAAGGAAGAGAAACACAAAGAGCTTTCATAGTATAGTTTTATTTTTTTAAATTAAAAAAAACAGAAGCAAATGCAATATCGCAAAACATTACAATCTGACAAAGTGGGGTGGTGGACAGACTCCTGTCCCCTTGATCTTCCTTTATGTGTCTTCTCTGTGAAATGTGCACGCAATGTCAAGTGCTAATTCACCTGGCATCAGGGGCTGCACCTGGCTCTCCCCAGAACCGGGTCTGCAAAGCTCTGGCGTGAGGGTTCCTCTGGGGCCTGAGGAAGAGATGGCGGGAGGGGCAGAGCCTGGCAGGAGGGCAGCAAGTCCTGGGACCTCTCCTTTCGCACTGCTCAGCCGGATGCCCTGTGACTACTACGGCTCAACCTGACAGGTCTGGGAAGCCCTGGGGAGCTCAGAAATGTGCACTGAGACACAGCGGAAGGCGGAGCTTCTCCACCAACTCTTGCCCTCACAGCTCAAGCCCTCGCCAGGGGGAGGGGTCCATTCCCTCCCACTTCCTGTCTGTGCTGTGCAGAGTGGATACTCACAGGCACCCAGTCCTGCAGCCCCACAGAAGGCCTTTAGAATATTCCAGAAAGCCAGAGAGGCCCCGCACGGCTGAGGTGAGGTACGGTGCTCTCGGATTACACCTGCACAAATCTGGTTGCCTTGGCAATGACTAGAGCAGAACTTGGTTGTGACGTACGGCAGGGCCCAAGACTTGGATGATACGAGATTTGAAAAACAAAAAAACTAAATGCTCCTGAAAACCTAACCAGGGCTTTACAAAATGAATTCAGTTTGACAGCAAGGAGGCCTCCCCAGGGAAAAGGCACCTGAGACTCGGATGACAAGAACGCAATCATGCAAAGGTGTGGAAGGGCCGTGTTCCAGGGAGAACAAGTGCTTCACGCAGAAATCCTGCGATCACAGGCTAGAACAAGCAAAGGGCGTGGCACGAAATTGATGAGAGGTTTCGGGAAACGCTGACTTGATGCACGGCGTGATGCGGCACCGTTCGAGTGTCTCAAGCAGATGAGTGACATGCATCGGCTTCTGTTTGAACCAATGGTGAGCTCCAATTTTGGAGGAGACGGAGCAAGCAGGGCCCGCCCCGTCTCTCCCCCAGAAGGCAGCCGAAGTCACAGAACGCATGGGGACTCAGAAAGCAGCCCGAGGCCAGGGAACCCAGGGGACAGGGCAGTCAGCGCTCCTGAGCAGGGAGCCAGTGCCACCTTCCCTGGAGCCGAGTGGCCTGGACTGAGAAGCAGCTATGGCGGCTGCCGGAAGGGGGGCACCGAGAAGCCCTCTTCCTGAGCTGATGCATGGGCAGAGGCGCCAAGAAATGTTCGGGAGGAGAGGTCCCTAGAGACTCCCCTTCCCTTCTCTCCCAGCCCAGTCTATAGGCAGCACAGCAGAGGGCCCCCAAAGGTCCCCAAGGCTGCTCAGGCACATCCACCTCCCTGACCTAGGAGCTGGGGTCCCCAAACCCCAGGGCCAGTTCCTATCGTCCCCCTCTGGGCCTCCGCCAGTTAGTCCAGTGCTGAGGAGACATCAGAGTCAGAGAGGAGGGCGATGAAGGGAGCCACCTGAGAAAGTCACACAGAAACCCCCAGTCTCTCTGTGGAGCTGAGCAGAGGGAACCAGAGCCCACACAGTCAGCTCCAGGTGTTGGCAATGAGTCCCGGGAAGGGTCCTGGGTGGTGTGCACATGCAGCTGGCCCAAAGGGCACCACGGTCGCTTTGAAACCCCAACTGCAGCACAGCCCATGGTGGACACTCCAGAAATGGGAGAGAGGGAGGGGACGGGAGGGAAAGACCAGACCCACCCAACTCTGGGCTACCTGCTAAACCTGATTCCAACAGTCTCTTAGGATTCCAAGAACCCATGATCTCACCACATCGTATTCAAAACGTCCAGAATACACTCTAAAGCGACTTAGGGTAAGAAGATCTGGGAACACATAACTCATAAGGAAAATGATTAATCAACTGGCAGAGACCTCAAACACATTGCGAGAGGCAAGGGTGAACATACCTCCAAGCCACAGGAAGACAGAGTCAGCAGAGCCACGGGGGACACGAGTATGGAGACGATGCTAAGAGAACCTTCAGAGAGCAGACAGTGGGCTGACAAACTCCATGGGGAGTGCGTCAGCTCAGTAACTGATGGGACAAGCAGACGGAAATCAGAGGATGTAAAACACACACACAGCAGACGGACACTGGGATAATACCCCCCCCCCACACACACAAAGCCAGCAGAAGACCCCTGTGTCTCAAGGGCGCATGTAGCCCGACATGAGAATGAGATGGAAAACAAAGAGGAGATGGAACAAGAAGAAGAGGTGACAGACCGCCAGCTCACAGGCAGTGCAGGCTACTCCAAACCTGAGATAGTGACTCACTGCCAGAGAAGGTAGACAGCCCCCTCCCTCACAGGCTGGGGTTTTACAGACAGGAGTGGGTGGGCTGCAAGGCAGGGGTCTCGCAGGCTCAGCGGCTGTGGCAGGGTTATACTGTTTGTGAGCAAGAACACCGGGAAGGGTTAAGTCAGACAAGGAGCCTTCGAGAAAGGGCACAGGGGATTGGGATGTGTTCTCAGCTCCAACACACTGGCAAGGGAGGAACATAGATCTAAGGCGTTCGTCCTGGCTCCAGCACCCACCAAGAACCACATGCCGGCTATGGAGGGAGACAAACCCTCTCAACCTCGAAAAGAGAACACTCACCAAGTAAGTTTCTGGACCGTGAAGAAATTAAACTAGCAAACCTGGAGATAGATTCACAAGTCTCCAACGGAAAAGACAGAACAAAACTGGGGGAAAAAATCACATCCATGGGACAATAAAATCCCAACAGGCTGTGTCATAGGAGATCAGAAACAAAGAAAAAATGCAACGTTTAAAGAAATAATTGCCGAAAAACTCCTGAATTTTGGCAAAATACATGAAGAAATTCACAAATCGCAGCGAACCCCAAAGAGTGTAAATTTTAAAAAAAGCCTTATGTAGGCACATCATGAACAAGCTTGAGAACGCTGAAGAGAGTAAATCTCAAAGCAGCCAGGATGGCCCGGGGAGGCAGGGACGGACAAGTCCAAAAGCAGAGAGGGCCGAGATGTCATTTTTAAAGTGACACAAGAAGAGCTGTCGCCCACGAAGCATATACCTGGGGATAAGACCGTCGGGTGTGAAGGCAGAATGGGACCCTCTGAGAAAGTTAGTCACCACAACCTCCACAAACCAAGTGTCACTCGGTTCTCCAGGTGAGCGGGAAACGACATTACCAGAAAACATGCACTCAGGGGAAAGAAGGAAACGCTGCAACAACGGGGCAGTACCGGGCGGAGCAGAAATGCCGAGGAATTCAGCTGTCTGGGTCGCTAACTCTGTTTATTCACCCTGTGTTACTGGGTCGGGCACTCTGTGTGTTACTGGGTCTCCCCCTCTGTGTGTGCACTGTGTTACTGAGTCTCTCTCTGTGTGTGCATCTGTGTTACTGGGTCTCTCCTCTGTGTGTGCATCTGTGTTACTGGGTCTCTCTCTGTGTGTACACTCTGTGTTACTGGGTCTCTCTCTGTGTGTGCATCTGTGTTACTGGGTCTCTCACTCTGTGTGTGCATCTGTGTTACTGGGTCGAGCACTCTGTGTGTGCACTGTGTTACTGGGTCTCTCTCTGCGTGTGCATCTGTGTTACTGGGTCTCCCCATCTGTGTGTGCACGCTGTGTTACTGGGTCTCTCTCTGTGTGTGCACTCTGTGTTTCTGGGTCTCTCCTCTGCATGTGCATCTGTGTTACTGGGTCTCTCCTCTGCATGTGCATCTGTGTTACTGGGTCGGGCACTCTGTGTGTTACTGGGTCTCCCCCTCTGTGTGTGCACTGTGTTACTGAGTCTCTCTCTGTGTGGGCATCTGTGTTACTGGGTCTCTCCTCTGTGTGTGCATCTGTGTTACTGGGTCTCTCTCTGCGTGTGCATCTGTGTTACTGGGTCTCCCCATCTGTGTGTGCACGCTGTGTTACTGGGTCTCTCTCTGTGTGTACACTCTGTGTTTCTGGGTCTCTCCTCTGCATGTGCATCTGTGTTACTGGGTCTCTCCTCTGCATGTGCATCTGTGTTACTGGGTCTCTCCTCTGCGTGTGCATCTGTGTTACTGGGTCTCTCCTCTGTGTGTGCACTCTGTGTTACTGGGTCTCCCCATCTGTGTGTGCATCTGTGTTACTGGGTCTCTCCTCTGCATGTGCATCTGTGTTACTGGGTCTCTCCTCTGTGTGTACATCTGTGTTACTGGGTCTCTCTCTGTGTGTACACTCTGTGTTACTGGGTCTCTCTCTGTGTGTGCATCTGTGTTACTGGGTCTCTCACTCTGTGTGTGCATCTGTGTTACTGGGTCTCCCCATCTGTGTGTGCACTGTGTTACTGGGTCTCTCTCTGCGTGTGCATCTGTGTTACTGGATCTCCCCATCTGTGTGTGCACGCTGTGTTACTGGGTCTCTCTCTGTGTGTGCATCTGTGTTACTGGGTCTCTCCTCTGTGTGTGCATCTGTGTTACTGGGTCTCTCTCTGTGTGTACACTCTGTGTTACTGGGTCTCTCTCCGTGTGTGCATCTGTGTTACTGGGTCTCTCACTCTGTGTGTGCATCTGTGTTACTGGGTCGAGCACTCTGTGTGTGCACTGTGTTACTGGGTCTCTCTCTGCGTGTGCATCTGTGTTACTGGGTCTCCCCATCTGTGTGTGCACGCTGTGTTACTGGGTCTCTCTCTGTGTGTGCACTCTGTGTTTCTGGGTCTCTCCTCTGCATGTGCATCTGTGTTACTGGGTCTCTCCTCTGCATGTGCATCTGTGTTACTGGGTCGGGCACTCTGTGTGTTACTGGGTCTCCCCCTCTGTGTGTGCACTGTGTTACTGAGTCTCTCTCTGTGTGTGCATCTGTGTTACTGGGTCTCTCCTCTGTGTGTGCATCTGTGTTACTGGGTCTCTCTCTGTGTGTACACTCTGTGTTACTGGGTCTCTCTCTGCGTGTGCATCTGTGTTACTGGGTCTCCCCATCTGTGTGTGCACGCTGTGTTACTGGGTCTCTCTCTGTGTGTGCACTCTGTGTTACTGGGTCTCCCCATCTGTGTGTGCATCTGTGTTACTGGGTCTCTCCTCTGCATGTGCATCTGTGTTACTGGGTCTCTCCTCTGTGTGTGCATCTGTGTTACTGGGTCTCTCACTCTGTGTGTGCACTCTGTGTTACTGGGTCTCCCCATCTGTGTGTGCACGCTGTGTTACTGGGTCTCTCTCTGTGTGTGCACTCTGTGTTTCTGGGTCTCTCCTCTGCATGTGCATCTGTGTTACTGGGTCTCTCCTCTGCGTGTGCATCTGTGTTACTGGGTCTCTCCTCTGCGTGTGCATCTGTGTTACTGGGTCTCTCCTCTGCATGTGCATCTGTGTTACTGGGTCTCTCCTCTGCGTGTGCATCTGTGTTACTGGGTCTCTCCTCTGTGTGTGCTCTGTGTTACTGGGTCTCCCCATCTGTGTGTGCATCTGTGTTACTGGGTCTCTCCTCTGCGTGTGCATCTGTGTTACTGGGTCTCTCCTCTGTGTGTGCACTCTGTGTTACTGGGTCTCCCCATCTGTGTGTGCATCTGTGTTACTGGGTCTCCCCATCTGCGTGTGCATCTGTGTTACTGGGTCTCTCCTCTGTGTGTGCACTCTGTGTTTCTGGGTCTCCCCATCTGTGTGTGCACGCTGTGTTACTGGGTCTCTCCTCTGCGTGTGCATCTGTGTTACTGGGTCTCTCCTCTGTGTGTGCATCTGTGTTACTGGGTCTCTCCTCTGTGTGTGCATCTGTGTTTCTGGGTCTCTCCTCTGTGTGTGCATCTGTGTTACTGGGTCTCCCCCTCTGTGTGTGCACTGTGTTACTGGGTTTCTCTCTGTGTGTGCACTCTGTGTTACTGGGTCTCCCCATCTGTGTGTGCACGCTGTGTTACTGGGTCTCTCTCTGTGTGTGCACTCTGTGTTTCTGGGTCTGTCCTCTGTGTGTGCATCTGTGTTTCTGGGTCTCTCCTCTGTGTGTGCATCTGTGTTACTGGGTCTCCCCATCTGTGTGTGCATCTGTGTTACTGGGTCGAGCACTCTGTGTGTGCACTCTGTGTTACTGGGTCTCACTCTGTGTGTGCATCTGTGTTACTGGGTCTCTCCTCTGCATGTGCATCTGTGTTACTGGGTCTCTCACTCTGCGTGTGCACTCTGTGTTACTGGGTCTCACTCTGTGTGTGCATCTGTGTTACTGGGTCTGTCCTCTGTGTGTGCATCTGTGTTACTGGGTCTCTCCTCTGCGTGTGCATCTGTGTTACTGGGTCTCTCACTCTGCGTGTGCACTCTGTGTTTCTGGGTCTCTCCTCTGTGTGTGCATCTGTGTTACTGGGTCTCCCCCTCTGTGTGTGCACTGTGTTACTGGGTCTCTCTCTGTGTGTGCACTCTGTGTTACTGGGTCTCCCCATCTGTGTGTGCACGCTGTGTTACTGGGTCTCTCTCTGTGTGTGCACTCTGTGTTTCTGGGTCTGTCCTCTGTGTGTGCATCTGTGTTACTGGGTCTCTCCTCTGTGTGTGCATCTGTGTTACTGGGTCTCCCCATCTGTGTGTGCATCTGTGTTACTGGGTTGAGCACTCTGTGTGTGCACTCTGTGTTACTGGGTCTCACTCTGTGTGTGCATCTGTGTTACTGGGTCTCTCCTCTGTGTGTGCATCTGTGTTACTGGGTCTCTCCTCTGCGTGTGCATCTGTGTTACTGGGTCTCTCCTCCGCGTGTGCACTCTGTGTTACTGGGTCTCACTCTGTGTGTGCATCTGTGTTTCTGGGTCTGTCCTCTGTGTGTGCATCTGTGTTTCTGGGTCTGTCCTCTGCGTGTTCACTCTGTGTACTGGGGCTGGCTGCTTTGTCTTCTTCTGGAGGAATGCTCTGGCTGTTGCATATGCCATTCTGTGCACACCGTGTACTTTAACTGTATTTCTCTGTGTGGTTTCTTCAGGAGCTGCTGTGAGGATTACAGGACGCCTTCTTGCCTTTCAGTCTACTGGGAAGCACTCCTTCCTTTCTCACTGGAACACAGATTCCCAAAGCACCACAGCCCCTTCGGTAAAGACTCCCTGCTTATGCTGTGGCTGCCAGCATGCGCTGGTAACGCACACGGTGCTGGAACTTCTGTCTAATCATCACATATGTACGAGGCATGATAGATATAAGATATAGATACCTACAACAGACATCACAGATCTAGTTATCATAGATACACTATTTAAAAATCCAACTATGCACTCCCTACAATAAACCCACTCTAAATATAGTGATACAGCTAAGTTTAAAGTAAAAAAATAGAAAATGGCATACCAAGCAAACACTAAGATATATAAACAAGAAACAAAGAAATAAAGTGAAAGACCCAAATCCAAGCTTATTAAGAATCACATTAAATGTAAATGGCCTAAATAATCTAATTTATAGGTGTTGTCAGGATGAATTATAAATTATTTTTAAAATCTATAAATATACCTACAATAAATCCACATTCAATATAGAGAGCAGCTTTCTTTTTAAAGATTTTATTTATTTATTTATTTATTTGAGAGGTAGAGTTACTGAGAGGGAGAGACAGAGAGAGAGAGAGAGAGAGAGAGGTCTTCCATCCTCTGGTTCATTCCCAAAATGGCTGCAACGGCTGTTAACTGGGCCAATCCGAAGCCAAGAGTTTCTTCTGGATCTCCCACATGGGTGCAGGGGCCCTAGGACTTGGGCCATCTTCCACTGCTTTTCCAGGCCATAGCAGAGAGCTGAATCAGAGGTGGAGCAGCCGGGACTAGAACCTGCGCCCATATGAGATGCCAGTGCCGCAGGTGGAGGATTAACCTACTGTGCCACAGTGCCAGCCCTGAGATAAGTTTTAAATAAAAGAATAGAAGCATAGTAGGCAAAGCCTATGTCTGAGACACGATATCCCATATGGATACTGGTCCAAATCCTGGCTGCTCCATTTCCCATCCAGCCCCCTGCTGATGGCATGGGAAAGCTGCAGGAGGTGGCCCAACTGCTCAGGCCCCTGCTGTCCACATACGTGACCTGGATGAAGCTCCTGGCTTTGCCCTGGCTCAGCCCTGGCCATTGCAACCATCTGAGTGACCCAGAAGGCGGAAGATATCTCTTTCTCTCTTTCTCTCTCTCCACCTCTCACTGTAACTCTGACTTTCAAATAAATAAATAAATCTTTAAAAGAAAAACAAGCTGTAAAACAGGTCCCCTAAAGACAGACCTGAGTGTAGACGCAGAACCAGCCAGGGTATGCATGGGCTGACACCAGAATCAGGGAGCACTGACTCTGGAGTCCTTGTCCACCGAGTGGGAGGGAATGCCTGCTTGTCCTTGCCCATGGCAGGCGGGAACCACCTCCTGACCTGCACGCATCCACAGTATGTACATAACTGGACATGACAGGGAGCGTATTCATCGTTTCGCGGGACACGAGCCAACACGTAAGGGGTGGGGTGACCCAAACTCATCAAGTTGCTACGCTCCCTTCCATCCAGCAGCATACGAACTGCCTGACGAGTGACAACAGTCTCGGACGGGATGGGAGCTCAAACACGACCCCAGCCCCTGAGCTCAGGAAGTGGGTCTCAGGGCTGCCACTCTTGGCGTCTCCCTGGGGGTCTCCTCAACAGCCTCGTGTGACCACTGACTCCCGCTGTGGTTAGGGGGCTGAGGGCCACTGTGGGTAACAGAGCCCCACCAGGATGGAACTGGCCAAGGGCTAGTCTCTGCAACCTGCAGAAGGAAGTGGCTGAGCCCCTTACTCCATTTGCCCCCAGACTCTCCTCCTGGGGATTCCGAGATGGAGAGAGCTGCTGGAGGCATCGGAGTTATGAAGCCTCCAGTCACAGTGGGAGTGGGCAGGTCACTGACATGGGAGGGAGAGCAGGGCACGGGCACACCCTCAGGAGGACCACCTACATTGTGGAGGCACTCACTGTGCCACAGCTGCTTCCCGGCCCACAGATACCTGTGACAGATACGTAGTGTTTCTCAGGGAAAAAAATGTGATCAGATCTTTAAAATATCTCAAAGCATCCTAATTTGGTACTTAAAAGGAATTCCTTTCAGTATTTACTTTCTAAGCATCCCAACCACAGACGGAATATTCTATACCCCAGGCAGGGAAGGCTGGGTGCAGTGTGCGTAACGGATTCCCTGTACAGCTTTTTTTGTAACTTCCTGTGAATCTATAATTATTCCAAAATAAGCTAAAAAAAAGTGACATGGGTTTGAATTGAAACCACAGAATCTAGAAAACACTTCTATTTTCAGTCATCTGAGAACAGGAGGAGAGGAGAGAATTTGTCTCCAGTGCTGCAAAATGATGGCCAGGACTTAGAAGCATGATAGGGTGAGAACATTTTTTTCCCTGTAGAAATGCACTTATGAAAAAAAAATGTTTTAGATTTTATGAAAAAATAGTCTTAGATCCTTAGTACTACAGGAGGGCATCAACAGAGACCCCATTTGCACGCTAACATCGCTGCCGCGGTGCCCACGTGCGGCTCTTCCTATGAGCACACCTGATACTGTCAGGGCGCCACAAGACAGACAGGCAACAGCGACTTATCACACACAAAGGCGGAAGCCCAGGAAGCAAGGACCAGGGGGAAAATGTCATATGGAAGACAAAATGATGTAAATTAGAAAAGTGTCTGACCTTTATTCATGCTTCATACTTATTGAATTATCAAATCATTTAACAACGCGTTTCCCCTACAATCTTCTCCCTCTCAGCACTTGGCACCTCCAGTTGCCCGGACTGCTCGGGACAAAAGCCATGGAGCCACCATGCCTCCTGGGAAACAGCCATTCTCATCCTACATATGGTTCTTTCAAAGCATATCCAGGACTGGACTGGTTACCAGCCCTCCTGCATTCCTCCCCCAACCCCAGGACTGTCATGTCAACCACAAGATGCCACCCTCCACCCCAGGACTGTCATGCAACCATGAGATGCCACCCCCCACCCCAGGACTGTCATGTCAACTACAAGATGCCACCCCCCACCCCAGGACTGTCATGCAACCATGAGATGCCACCCCCCACCCCAGGACTGTCGTGGCAACCATGAGATGCCACACCCCACCCCAGGACTGTCGTGGCAACCACAAGATGCCACCCCCCACCCCAGGACCGTCATGCAACCATGAGATGCCACCCCCCACCCCAGGACTGTTGTGGCAACCATGAGATGCCACCCCCCACCCCAGGACTGTCGTGGCAACCACAAGATGCCACCCCCCACCCCAGGACTGTCATGCAACCATGAGATGCCACCCTGCAGCCTTGTTCCTATAGTAGATTCTCCCCACAGCAGCTCTGCTTTACTTTGTAAGACTTGTCACCTGGTATGTTTAAGTCTGTTGTCTCTAAGAGGGTACCTGAGTAGATTTATGGAACACAGAATTAAAATGTAAGTTCATCTTGGTCCAAAAACTTTTACATTCCATGCACAGTTTTTTTTTCACAATACATATTTACATAAAATTTTGAAGACCTCTCATATACTGGATTTCACATTTGTTTTGCACCAAAATATACTTATCATTCAATTCTGTTTTCTAAGGATATTTTCAAGTGTGCTCACGCTCTGTGGAGAGCACAGCCCCGGGGGTACTTATGCCCACTGCCTGGCTCTTCCACGGAAATGCAAGCCGTCCGAGAGCATGAACTCAGCCTTACTTCCTGCTGTGTGTTCAGCACCTAGGACAGCGCCTGGCGTCACACAGGCTGCAAAGGAGCTGCTGCCCCAGGAAGGAAGGGGAGAGGGAAGTGGATACACTCTGGCGTGGCTGCATGGAAACAGGCACATTCATGCACGCTGAATTGTGCATGAAACTGGACATTTTTGAAAGGCAATCACAACACACACAGATCCAGAAATCATCTGTAACTTTTCTAAGAATTATTTATACTACAAATAATGAATATTTAATTTTTAACAGTGATAACTAGATTTATGTAATACTTTAGAGTTTACACTTTTAGATTTTTATATTACAATCTCACACTATGGATAAAACATAAATGAAAGATGGATGAAAAATTTCAGTACAAAATTATAAACATAGCAGAAAATCAAGGGTAACATTTATGAAACTTTGAGGAGGGAAAGTTTTTCAAAACAATATATGAAACCAAGAAGCTGCTAAGAACAAAATGAAAATTTTACCACCTAAAAATGAAAAATATAGTAAAATGGCACCAAAATAATTTGTGTTAAACTGCAAATGTAAATTGTTTTTAAAATACAAATGACAAACTAGAATAAGTTTAGAACACACAACATACAAAAGTTCCTGAACATCAATAAAACTTTCATAAAAATTTTAAATAGGCTACAATTATGTATATGAAAGAACACACAAAAGAAATGTGAATGTTAAATAAACATAAAAAGATGGTTCACCTTACTCAAAATGCAAGAAATTAAATCACAAAGAACGGTGAGGTATTATTTCACATCCATCAAACTGCAAACAGTAAAGAGTAACAAAGATGTGGAAAGAGAAATATCCTCACGGGCTCAGGACTGTCAATTGTGCAGGGCATTCCATAGGATATATTAAAACCACAAATTCTGGGCATGTGTTATGAAATGACTACATGTGCACGAAGATTTATGTTCAAGAACGCCTGATGGATGGATGGATAAAGAAAATGCGGTAAAGGGCAGGAGTCTCCTGCAGGAATTATGATGCCCGTTGGCATACCCACATCCCACGTGCCTGCGTTCCAGTCTCGGCTCTGCTCCTGACTCCTGCTTCTTGCCAAGGCGTACCCGGGAGGTAGCAGGTGATGGCCCAGGTGGTCAAGTCTCTGCCACTCTCATCTGGGGGACTGGGTTTGAGTTCCTGGCCCCAGGCATTTGGGGAATGAACAAGACACTAGGATCTCTGTCTACTGGTCTCTCCAAATAAGTAAACATACACAAAGATAGCCAAGAGAGCGTCATTTGTTTAAGAATGGAATATGGTTCAGTACAGAATGGAATATGGCTCAGCTGTAACAAGGGGAATGCGATCCTGTCACATGCAGCAACATGGATGGGCGTGGAGGACGTGCTATTAAGTGAGCAAGTTGGCCATGAAAAGACAAACACCACATGTTCTCACTCAGATGTGGCGCCTCAAAGAGTGGGTTTCACAGAAGTGCAGAGCAGAATCTTGGTTCCCAGGGGCTGGGTAGGGTGGGAGGGAGGAAGGGTCAGGGAGAGATGGGTTAGCAGGCACAGGGTGCAGCTGGGAGAGAGGATTAACTCCTAATGCTCTACACAGCACAACAGGGTAACTACGCGTGATGGCAATCATTGATTTCTTTTTTTTAAAGATGTATTTTATTTCTTTGAAAGACAGAGTCACAGAGAGAGGTAGAGCCAGAAAGAGAGAGTTCCTCCATCCACTGGTTCACTCCCCTAATGACAGCAACGGCCAGAGCTGAGCTGATCCAGAGCTTCCTCTGGGTCTCCCATGTGGGTGCAGGGGCCCAAGGACTTGTTTTACCATCTTCCACTGCTTTCCCAGGCCACAGCAGAGAGCTGGATCGGAAGTGGAGCAGCCGGGACTAGAACTGGTGCCCATATGGAATGCCAGCATTGCAGGCTGGGGCTTTAACTCGCTGCACCACAGCGCTTCCCCTACGACCACCAATTTCAAAAGAGCAGTAGAGAGATTCTGAATATCCCCAGGACTGAGCACTGCTGAGTGTCCAGGCTGAAGGATGTGCCCGTCACCCTCACCTGCTCAGGACTCATGGTACACAGGCTCTGAAACACAAACCTGTACCCCATCACCAGGTGCAATCAACGTGTGTCAATTAAAACGTTTTTAAAGAATGTTCGATGATAAACTCTTTGAAATAGCAAGAACAAAAACGACTCAAATCGCTAACAGAAGTCACTAAAGCATCCAGGTGTGCCCATCTGATGGAAGAGCCCGCGGTTTGTAAACCAACAGGAAGACCAACAACGGACCAGAGGAAAAGGTGAACAACGTGGAGTATAGATGTTATTAATTTTCAAAAGACTAAGATTTCACTGTTAAAATGATAGCAACAAAGCAATGGGTACATACTTCGATGGATAAGTAATTTGGGGAAATTTGCATCGAGCGGTTATAATGGGCGTCTTTGCGAGAAAACACTGTGTCGCATGCTCATTTTCTACTTTCCTCATGTCATGAGGCACAGATTCTGTGCAACAAGTTCTACCGGCTTCAGTGTTCGGCAGAAAAAAAGCGAGGGAGGAAACATCTTGTGTTACGCAACACCCCTCCCCCGCCTTTTCAACACAGAGCAAGCAGGGCTCAGAGCATCAAAGACGCTGTCCAAGGTAGGAACCAGACAGCCAATCCCCTAACTCCAAATCTTTTCTTCCCTGCATAAAATCAAGATGCACTATCAGTCAGCCACTCGCTGAGTCCCTTCCGTGTGCCAGGAATGCGGGACTTTCTGAACAAGTGGAAAGAAAGAAAAGATTGTGGCCTGCACCACAATGACCAGGCCTGGAGACAAGAAGGCAGGCCAGTACCAACCTCCCACCCCAGGCTGCACGCCCGCCCTGGGCGAGGCTACACTGTTGCATGTCACCCACAGTGTCCTACTCCAATCCTAGCAGCAATCCTACAAGCAGCCCATTTGATAAAGACTCCGTGCCTCACCCAGCATGACACCAGTCAGTCTGCCTCTAAACCCCGTTCTCCACTCCATGACTTGGCAGGCTGGCCCACAAAGCCCCACTGAGGCCACACCCACCAAGGCACAGCCTCAGGCAGCCACACAGAATCACAGCTCAGCTACTTCTCCTCCCTGTACCTTGGTTCTTTGGCTACAAGATCCCATAACATGTGGTGCAGCCACACTGCCCAGCCCGAGGCCCTGACCAGGATGGCCCCCACGTAAATCTGCAATGAGCCTGGGAGGAAGTGACTGTGGTTGTGTCACTTTCCAGAGGGGCCCCTGGCAGCAGAAAGGTGCCGATGCCCAGAAGGTGCTCACAAGGCGGTGAGGAGCCAGCACTTGGTGGGCACTCAAGGACAACTCCACAGACACACACGCAGAGGGCCGCCTGGGGAGCACGAAGTAATGAGAGGTGCTAGCATCTTGCTCGATGTGACCCTAAGATGAACTGGCAGTCAATTCTTTTGTGAAAATACGAGGTTGTTCTCGGGTGCCTGCCGTACAGTTAAGGGTCAGGTAGGGTAAGCAGGGGACGTGAGCTCCACGCTGGTCAGCCACCTCTCCTCCAGGTACCCCCAGGAAACTGCATGCCTCGCAGACAAGGGGTAGCCTCATCCTTCTCCCTTTAACTACACAGAGGCCTCTTGCTGCACCTCCCACGTCATCAGTGCAAGCTCAGTTGCTCTTTATTTAAAGCTCCTGCCACGCAACACTGTTCCCTGCCTGATTGTAATATTATGTGACAATTCAACAGAGTATTAACTGCCACGTTTACACCAGGCACCAGGCGAGGTGCTGCCAAAACAAGTGAGTCACGCCTGCCTTCAGAGAGCCAGCAGGGAGGCGGGACACCCCGAGGAGGTTGCTGGGGATGCCCTGACAGGACAGACTCCTCCCTCCATCCCCAGAACTCAGCACACCTGTGCACACACTGGAGCCAAGTGACTGCCACCAATTCTCAAAGATCCACCATGGGCCAGGTAGTGTGTGAGACTCTACATAGTTTTGGTTTTTTTATTTAAAAGATTTATTTGTTTGAAAGGCAGGGAGGGGCAGAGAGAGAGAGAGAGAGAGAAAGAGGTCTTCCATCTGCTGGTTAACTCCGCAAATGGCAACAACAGCTGGAGCTGGGCTAATCCAAAGCCAAGAGCCTGGATCTTCTTCCAGGTCTCCCATGTGGGTACAGGGGCCCAAGGACTTGGGTCATCTACTGCTTTCCCAGGCCACAGCAGGGAGCTGGATCAGAAGTGGAGCAGCCAGGACTCTAACTGGCACCCACGTGGGATGCTGGTGTTGCATGTGGCGGCTTCACCCGCTAACCACAGCGCCAGCCCCGTGCAGTTTCTAACACCACGGTCTTGGGACCCCCAGGATCTGTGGTCCTGTCGTTTCAAAAGGAAGGGAAACTGGTGCTTCTGGAAACATGGATGACCTGCTCAAGACCACAGTGCACACAGGCAGCAGAGGGAAAACCAGGTCCATCTGGGCCTGAACCCCGGCGTTCCTCAGAACTGTAAATTCATGTTAAGTTGGAAATCAACTTAATAAACAAAATACAGCAACTTGAAAGGGGTTCCCCATGAGTGCCCACTGCCGTGGGGGAGGGGAGATTTCTGCCAATAAGTAAGGGAGCAGTTGCAGTGTCTCAACGTGACTTCTTCTTCTTCTTTTTTTTTTTTTTTTTGAAAGGCAGAGTTAGACAGTGAGAGAGAGAGACAGACAGACAGACAGACAGACAGTGAGAGACAGACAGAGAGAAAGGTCTTCCTTCCGTCGGTTCACTCCCCCAAAGGTCGCCATGGCTGGCGCTGCGCCGATCCGAAGCCAGGAGCCGGGTGCTTCCTCCCAGTCTCTCATGTGGGTGCAGGGACCCAAACACTTGGGCCATCCTCCGCTGCCCTCCCGGACCACAGCAGAGAGCTGGACTAGAAGAGGAGCAACTGGGACTAGTACCTGGCACCCCAACCAGGACTGGAACCCAGGGTGCCAGCGCCGCAGGCGGAGGATTAGCCAAGTGAGCCATGGCGCCGGCCAGCGACGTGACTTCTATTCCTAAAGCGGTAACCACTGCACCCACCCCCTCCTCCGGGCTCAGGGGAGAAGGGTCTAGGATTGGATCACTGATTGAAATAGGCTGGAGAGAAACTGCCCCTGGGGGTGGGGGGGAGGCAGCTCAACGTTCAGACAGGGACGGCCCGGCCTAATCCACTTCAATCCGGCCCCTAACAAGGTTACAGCAGCTCTGTGCAAAAGCAGACCTCCGAGGAAACCGATTTTCTAAATAAAAGTCAACGGAGACCTCCGTGGGCCCTGCAGGGAGAGTGGTTCAAACAGAAGAGAAGAGATTCCACCTCACAGCTAGACTGTGCTTTGGTGTTCGGGGGAAAAGCTGCCCCTCTCTGGTTTGACGTGACTCTCCCCTCACTGGGCCCAGGAGAAGTGGTCAAGTTTCAGCCGTCGTTAGGCAGGGCCGAAGAACCCCGGCCCCTGGGCCAGAGCTCTTACAAAGCTGGGGGTGGAGGCGCAGCAGTGCACAACCCAGCGCCCAGAGGGAGTGTGGCCACAATCTCCCGTCCCGCTGCCACGAAGCCACGATTCAGTCTCCTCCACACACGGACCTGCACCACACGTGAGCTATTTCACCTCTGCAGGTAGCTACAAGGACTTCAAAGGCCCCCGCAGCTTACATGGCACGTGGAACACAACACATCCAGGACACCCCTGGAACATGGAAGGCTCAGAACAAACTGGATACTCTGCCTTCGGACTTCCAGAAGACTGTCTTGGTAAACACTCCCAACGAATAAGTAACTGCAGAAATCGTCAATATTCACGAGAGCAGGTACACCGACTTAAAATCCATACCCACATGCATTTCACAAAAGAATGTGCCATTCTGTGCACGCCCGCAGTACAGTGATCTCCCATGTCTACTGGCCCCTGCTTACACGAAACCGGCCGTAGTCCGCACACACCTGGCTCTGCACACTGCATTAACCTTCAGGCTGAGCTGGCGACAAACCAGCCCCGTCACCAGCGAGCTCTCGGCCTCACTCCTAATGCAAACGTGTAGAAACGGGCCATCTCTGGGGACGTGGCCAGCTCTAACACGGCACGATGCAAAAAGAAAGATCCTCACCTCTGAGCAAAATGGAAAATTAAGAAAATCACAGTACACCAGCCACACGACTTCAATGAACTACACTCACCCAGGGCCCAGAGTGCAGGCTGATTCTGCTGTATCACCAGCCGTGCAGTTTATACTGGTCACAAAGAAAAACAGGACTTCCACCTACTCCAGACTTGAACAAGGCCCAAATTCTAATGAGAGAGTCAAAAATACAATGCCATTCACCCACCCCCGATCCCTCCCATCAGCAGGGTTGCAAAATCCTATTAGTTCTGCAAGGATGAATACGAAGGCACTTCAAAAAGTTCATGGAAAACAGAATTAGAGGGTACCTTCAGGGGGCACATCAGGGGTTAAGATAGCCCCTCCCATGTCACAGTACCTGGTTCAATACCTGGCTCTAGCTGCTGACTGCAGCTGCTTACCAAAGCAGAGCCTGACAGGCAGCCAGGGTGGCTCAATTCACTGGATTCCTGCCACCCACAAGAGAGATCAGGATAATGTTCCCAGCTCCTGGCTCCTCTGGGCATTTGCTGAGGGAGCAAACAAGTGATGGGAACTATGTGTCTGTTCCTCTCTTGCTCTCCATCTCTTAAATAAATTATGTGTGTGTGTGTACATATATATAAATAAAAACTAATTTGGGTACAAAATATTTTTAAATCCATATATGAGGGGTCTTCAAAAAGTTCATGAGAATGCGTATTATGAAAGCACTATGTGTGGATGTCAACATTTCACATGTGTGCTAACACTAGGCACGAGGTCCCTGTTGCATAAAAGTAGCGCAAACCTTTGGTCCCAGCGTGCAGCTTGCTGCTGCCTGAGCTCAAGTTCCGAACTCTCATGAGACGGACCTCGTCGACTTTGCACTTCACTGTTAGTGGTTTCTGATCCCACCTAAGGAATCTCTGCCACAGAGCCACGAGGATGTCATGCTATGCTGTCTTTGAGGAGGCTTACATATAGCTTGAGGGGTACTGTTGGGCCCAGAACGCGTCACACGTGAGTTTGAGGGGAGACAGTGCTGTGTTCAGGTGACTGTTCACTGCTTCCCTGCTTCTCAGAGACACGTTCAGCTGTTCCAGCATCATTTGTTAGGAAGACTTTTCTTTCCCCACGAAACTGTTCCTGTATTTATTGAAATACTATTTTCTACAATATTCTCTTATCATCCTTTTAAAGTCTACAGAATCCATGTGATGCTTTTTTCAATGTTCAGTATTGGTAATCAATCCTTTCTGTTTTTTCCTGTTCATCCTAGCTACAATTTATTAACTTTATCATAGATTCTCAAAACCTCGACAGTTAATTTCACTCATTTTATATATTCTTTTTACAAATTGTTTCACTGATTCCTGCTCTTTATTTTTCCTTCTGTTTATGCTGGCTACATTGCTCTTTATCTGATGCAGAAACTTGACCACTGATTTCAGGCCATTCTGTGTTTCTAAAACAAGCATTTACTATTCCATAAGTATCAATTAGATCACACAGGTTAATACACTGTCCAAATTTTCTACATTTTATGGACCTTCTTGTCTATTTCTTTTACCAAATACCGAGACAAATGTTGAAATACCCGACAATAATGATGGAGTTATCTAAGTCTCCCTTCAGTTCATCAGCTTTACTTTGGAATTATGGTTAAAAATACACTTGTACTTAGGGCTGTCATCTACCGCAGTGACTCAATCCTTCAATCACGGTATTCCCCTGTCTCCCTTCCCCACCCCACAATGTCTGCCTGCTTAATATTAGCACACCCATGCCAACACTCTTCACGTTGGTGTTTGCGTGATACGCCTTTTCTCTCATTTTTTCTTTTGCTCTATGCATACTGAACGCCCGCTCCTTGTGAAAAGCACAGTGGACATTCTGCCTTCCCGCACAAGGCGACAACCTCCACTTACACATGCAGAGCTTAGTCTGTTTGAGTCCCGCAGCATCCTTGACACAGCAGGTTCAAGTCTTCCACACTGCCGTCGCTGTCCTGTTGGACTAGTGTCCTCTGTTCTTTCCTCCTTCCTTCTTGAAATGACTTCCTCCTTTTTTATGGATTAATTATTATTTAAAATTCCATTCTATATCTTCTGGCTTATTCCCCATAGCTCAAGTAGTTGCTCTACAGTTTACAGTATGTGTTTTTGGCTTTTCATTTGCTAACTTAAACAACATTGTAACACTTCACACATAACACAAGAACTTCTCTTTCCCCACCACCCATTTTCATCACATATTTTACTTGTACACATGCTAGACACTTTCATAATATGATTTTTTCTTTAAACAGGCAACAGTCATCTAAATGAGGACTGTGTTCCACCCACCTCTCACTCCAGAGAGTGACTCACATAACACCTGAAATGTGCACCTGTTGGTTTACAGAACAAATCAAAGTATTTCCAACTCAAGCTGGTGTGTATTTACTGAAAGTACATGCAATGTGGTGAGCATTTGGTCTAGCGCTTAGGATGTCTGCTGTCCCACAGTGCAGTGCCCGGGCTTGAATACTGTCTCCTCACTCCAGACCCCTGCTGACATGTACCCTGGGGAGCAGCAGGTGATGGGTCCCTGCTACCCATGGGAAACCGGGATTGAGTTCCCAGCTCCTGGCTCATCCTGGCCCTGTCCCAGTCATTGCAGGCACTTGGGGCGCTCTCTTTCTCTCTCTCTCTCCATTTCTCTCTCTTTGACTATTAAAAAAAAAGTATGAGGAGCATTCAGGGGAACCCACACAAAGAACCCAGTCTGCCTAGTCACGCTCAGGAGGACTTCACAGAAACGGCAACACAGCTCGCCCAGGGCAGGGTTCCATGAAACAACAGTTAGCTGGACGCCCCCCAGGGGCCGTGGCTTGCGATGTGGCGAAAGGAGCTGAAGGGGAGGTCTCGGTCACATCTGCACACACCCTGGCCGTGGCACGCAGGCCTTGCCACCTCCCCTGAGCACTGTGAGGGCACGCACCCCCGACAGGACCCGCGGCGGAGCACTTGCATTTCAGGGATGACAAAGACGGGCCCGGCGGGCAGAGAGCAGGCCACAGGATCTGGTGACCCACTAGATTTAGGGAATGGGGGAAAGGAGGAGAAATCAACTCTCAACCCCAAGGCAGGGAAGGGAAATGCCTGGGCCCCAGGACAAGGGTGGGAGGTGTGCAGGCTGAGGGGTCAGGATCCAGCAGCACTCACTAACGCGCTCGGCGGTGCCTTTCTCACCTTAAACTGTCATCCAGAACGGCAGAGGCTGTGATGCAGAAGCCAGATATCAGTAAGAAAAGGGGAGAAAGGCCGTAGTGACAGCCTGTGCCGCTTCCAGAAATTACCACTGGGGGCAGCAGCAGCAGGAGATGCAGGAGTGCCAAGACTCCCGGGTTACGATGGAGCCGACCTAACGCACAGGCGGGGCCTGGAGACTCCAGCGCCAGCTGGCAGCGGGCCTGGCCACCTCCTCCCCGGGGGCAGGTACCGTAATGCTTCACACAAATTCAAAACCGAGGCAGGTCTTGGCAGAAAGACCATTACTCTGAGGACTGAAGAAGTGATAAATGATGAGAGGTGATGCTGAAAGGTCCAGCGGAACCATTAATCTTTGCCGAGGCCATTCTCCAACGGCTGGGAAGAGTGATCGTCTCTCCTGTACGCCAAAACCACACCGGGCATTTGGGGCTGTAGTGCTTTAGTGGCATTTTTAGCTCAGAATTCATACGGGCCTCAATACAGAGCCATTTACACCATGGGACACAGGGTTTTCTCTCTCTCCCCCCACCCTGCCCACCCATGTTCCAGGACACCCTTGTCCTCACCACCACCTTAACTATATTAAGGAAGAAGTCACACCCAGCCCTGCTGTGCACAGCTGGAGTCTGGAAGAACTCAATGGTGACCAGCGCCTGCTTCCCAAAGACACCTGGCTCCTGGGACACCTGCCACAGTCTCCAGGGGCTCCTGGACTCCATTCCTCCTGCCATACCCAGGTCAAAGTTTAAGGTGAGAAACTGTCACTACCCCATCTCAGAGGACGGCACTCCTTGCATCACGGCCCACTTCTCTGTCTGCGGGGGACGCATGTTCAGTTCCTTGCTCCCTGAGGGAGGACCAGGCCTGGGACAGTAAACCCGAGAGTGCTGTGTGCAAGAAATGCTCCCGGTACGGGGCCCGAGGCCCCAGAGGGCCAGGAGCTGCAGGAGACGCAGCGGACTCAGTCCCAAGACCAAAGCTCTCATCTCAGGAGAAGCCAGGCATGTGGTCCGTGCGAAGGCCCCTGCAGACTGGAGGGGAGCCAGCCGCAGTGAGGACTGGGCTCGGGCAGGGGCAGGGAAGGCTTCCACACGAGAGGAGCCCAGGCAAGAGGCTCCCTGCAGGATGCCTGCTTCTCTAAGGACGGCCCTACGTCCTACGTCCCAGAGAGGCTGGGCCAGCTGCAACAGGCCGGCCCCCGAGAGGGGCGCGGGCTCAGCCTGCAGGACGCGGCTCTTTCCTTTACCTGGTGGCTGGGAGAGTGCTGACGCGGGTGAAAAACACGGATGGCTCCACCTGCACGTGCAGCCCCAGCGCGAGGTTCCTGTAGTACCCTTCCACGTGGCCCGGGCCGCCGGAGTACTTGAAATTCAGGATGGCTTCCAGGGTCTGGAAGGACATAGAAAGGCAGAAAGCAGTTAGCACTCCCCAGGAGGCAGATCCCACGGGAGGGGTCCCGTGATAAATTCAGCCGCAGCTGCTGTCCTGAGCACCCGGCTGCTCTGGCTCCCGGGGCAGGCCCGGCACCATCTTCCTGAGCCAAGTCAGCCCAGACGCACAGGTGCACGGAGTCCCAAGTTTTCCCGTGCCGTGGGACAGGGCATTTCAGAGAGAAAAGATGGACTTCACCTCCACCTAGGTCTAGTGGGGGCAGGGTGGGGGCTCCCACCAAGCAGGCACCGCGTGGAAAGGCAGCCAGCTCCACACACTGGACACGTCCCGAGCCCACCCAGAGGTGGGTGCACTGCCCTCCCGGAGGGGCAGGTCCTGTGCCTCAGCTGCCCCACACAGGGGTGGCTCCTCAGGAAGGAATTGCCCAAGGCCGAGCAGGGGCACCCGGGGCCCAGGCAGAAGCACATTTCCCACCCCACCCAGGCTCTTCACCCTCTCCTGGGCGCCCGCACAAAGGACGGGCAGGTGGGGGAGCAGAGAGCGCCTCAGTGGTGCAGCTGTGGCCAGGCCCGCTGGAGGGCAGGAAAAGGGGGAGGCCCTTGCGCCACAGGTACAGCCTGCCGGAGACCACAGAGGACGGGGATGAGAGTCCCACCTGGCCCTGCCAGCAGTCCAGCAGGCACCCAGAGAGAGTCACCAGAGAGAGGAAGTCGAGGTGTGGAGAGCCCCTGTCCCAGGCCGCTGCTGAGAGCTGGGGGCAAGGATCTACCATCTGTCCCCGGCTGCCTCCTGGCTTCATGACTGCCCCTGAGGCCCACAGCAACTCGAGAGGAGCTTGGAGGCCTGTGGGGGAGCTGAGGTCCCCAGCAACAAGCAATCCCACCGGCTCAACTCCTGACTACAAGGACTCCTCCTGCCACTGAAACACCCAAGGATGGTGCCGGCAGGCCCGGGCCCACCGGCCGGATCCGAACCTCAGCCTGTTCTACTCGGCCAGAGAGCACAGAAGAGCTCTGACGTTTCATAATGGTCACAACCAGAACAAAGCCTCAAGCATTTATGATCCAGCCCTGCCCAAAAAAGACTTGCGGATCAGACAGGACAGGAGGAAACCTCCACGACCGTGGGCCAGGCCTTGGTCACACCTACAGCAGCAAAGCACAGCGACAATCAGCAGTGTCAGGGAACGAGGAGGAGGGAGGGCTCCAGGCAGACGGAGCAGCGCAGCCACGCTGCAGGCACCGGTCCGGGAAAGTCTGAGAGAGCACGCCCACACCAGCAACTGGCTGCTCACTCATGACCGCAGCAGCAGCATGTTCCAGAAAAGCACAGTGCATGAGCTCGGAGCGAGAGGCCAGCAGTCGGCCCCACCCACTCAGGCCGCCAAGCCACATGCAAGGGTGCAGACGGAAGCGCGTGCACGCACCTGGCGAGAGCAACACGCAGCCACGCTCCCTGCCTTCCTCCCTGAGCTCCCACCGCCACTTTTTCTCCTTCAGTCTCCCCAGCAAGACCCATTTAGCCTGCAGTTATCGCTTTTTTGTTTGTTCTTCCTTCTTTCCAGTGGGGAGGCAGCCACAGGTACGTGGCTGCTCTCAGAGGCACCAGTCTGCATATGCATGTGTCACAGACAGGGCACAGCACTGAGGACAGAGGTCTCCTGGGGGAGGCAGCGTGGTACGGAGCTCGGGGCAGGTGCAGCACTGGTCCATTCTGGTTTGCCCTTTGGGCTCTGGGATGCCAGGCACAGCGTCCTGCTATCTCAACCTCGGCTTCCCAGCTGTCCCTTGTGGACAACAGTGGAGGGCCACCTCACTAGGCTTTGCTGAGGACGGGAGGGGGAAATGCAGTAGCAGAACAGGCAGGTGCTCACAAATCTCTCTCTGTGTCTCTGTGTGTACGTGTCTCTCTCCCTCCCTCCCTCCCTCCCCCTCTCTCTCACACACACACAGGCTTACCACCTGACACCCTGGGGCAACGCGGGAGGCCAGCTCACTTCCCTGCTGGCTCATCCGTGTTCTCATGGCGGCAAAACGCACCCAGTGCAAGTGCTCAGGTGTGCAGTTCTCCGGCACACAACCCCCACTGCAGCGGCCCTCTGCTTCCCCAGCTGACCCTTGAGCGCAGCGGACACCAATCCCGAGCCCCTGGCACTGCCTGCACTTGCCGCCTCTCTGGGGTGGACGCCTCGGGGAGCCTCGTGCAAGTGGAACGTGCCACACTTGCGCTGCGGGGTCTGGCCTGTCTCGCGGAGCATCCTGAAGGTCCGCCCACGTGGCAGCTTGCGTCCCACTCCCCCATTTCTTGGGCATGAATGAGCATCGCTCATCAGCCCAGGCTCGCTGGAGTTGCCTGCCTACTTGGTGTACAGACTGAGACCCTGCGATGCACTGGGACGTGGTCTCCTGGCTCTTACGCTTAGTCCACCCATTGTCCTTTCATGGAGTCGCCACACTGTTTTCCCCACCAGTTGCCCCGTGATGCGACCCCACAGCAGTGCCCAAGGCTTCTGCTTCCCACGCCCTTGACTCCCCTGGCTATGTTCTCCCTCTGTGGTGAGAGCCACCCAAACGGTGTGAAGCGGCAGCTCGGCGTGCTTGCGCCTGCACTGCATTTCCCTGCCGACCGGGGACGCCAAGCCTGGCTCACCTGCTTACTGGCCACTTCTGAGTCCTCTTTGGAGAAATGTCCACGTGAGCCCTCCAGTCCCATCTGAAAAGTCCCTGTCTCAGCTCACCGGCCGCCACCTCAAAGCACCCTCCTGGCCTGCGTGTCAACAGGGTTCCCTCGGGGTCTGGGTTCCCAGAGGATTCCTGTCTCCCCTCCTCTGACAGCCCGCAGAGACCCTGCCTTCTCACTTCCCAAGCGCCCAAGGAAACAAAGGTTCGCTTTATTAATATCCAAAGACCACACTCTGACCTCCTCAAATCCAAAATCGTGTCCCCCTCTCCTTGGCCCCAAGCACGGGCCCCACATCTCCCAAGCGTTGCTGGCGGCTCCTGGGCGCTCCTTCCCACCTGGGAGTCAGCCCTTGTGGGCAGCAGAGGCGACAGCCACCCAGGCTCAGTGCTGACTGCCAGGCGCCCGTGCCATCCGCTCTCCCCTGTGGCTTTGCAAGCTCCCTGGGAAGCCACTGGGAGCCAGAGTCTGTACTTAGGGCAAGACCAAGACATGGCTTCTGACCTCTGAAAGCTCAGTCAACACTTGTGGGGAGCAACTGGGAGCAACTCGGACTAGACTAAGTTACTGGAATTAAGACTTATTCTATGCATCTGCTCTCCCACAATATGGCGCTGGGAGAGGAGGAAACAGCTTCTACACAGCTGCCTTTCACCAACTTGACAAGCTGCAGGAGCTGATCCTGCTCCTGATTGGAGGAGAGCAGCGTACTCGGCGTGTGGGTAGCAGAGTTGGGATTGGTGGAAGAGGACTATAAAGGAGGAGAGAGACACCATGCACCAGGAACATCTACGAGGAACACCTGAGCAGCCCCCGAGAGAGCCGGCCGGCGGTGTGCTGCTCCCCCGTGGAAGTGGGGAAAGTGGCAGGGGGAACCGCCCTTCCACGGAGGTGGAAGGGACGGTAGCCAACCCGGGAAGAACCAGCAGCAAACCCGGGGAGGGCCGAGCAGACAAAAGAACAGCGCAGGGTCCTGTGTCGTTCCTCCACGAAGACGGGGAGCGACAAACATTCAGTGACTAAAGAGACGTAAAAATCTCCCCACGCACAGACAGGCACAGCCACGCCACCTGACCCGACACGCAAAAAGCACTTTTCTCAAGCTGCAGGCGTCGTGGCCGAGGCAAAAACCAGACTCGGAAATGATGGTGAAAAGCCAGAAATCTAAGACCTGTGCACTAACAACCCGTGGCACGCTGGCTTCTCTGCTGTTGCTGGTCAGCCGTGAACCGAGACGTCACCTCCAGAGGATCTGGTAGGAGAAGTCGCCAAGGAAATGAGCAAAGCCCCAAGACAGAAAACTGTCAAGCACCATGTAACAAAGGAGAGACGCTCTGTGTGTGTCGTCGTGAATGGCTGCTTCTTTACTCTCCAGACAGCCTAGGAAAGGATCTAATTACGGGGGGGAATATCTGTCCAATTTATGAAAATCAAGTACAGAAAGGGTTTTATGAAACTGAGCATTACCGCTTTCCTCCTAATGATTAAAAAAGAAATCCTTCTCAGCCTGGTGAAATGAGGATATTCTAATACAACCACAAAGCGGGCTGCTAAGGCAGAAGACGCAGGATGCCCTCGCTTCTGTCCCACTCTAGAGCAGCAGGAAGCAGGGCAGGGCTCTGCTGTGAGACTGTCTCCTGGGAAGACGGGGGTCTTTACTCCAAGAAAAGACACTTACAGAATCCGCCAATAAGCAAGCAACGTTTAAAACAAATATTTGTTTTCCAGGCAGCCTGCAAGCTACTGTTCAAGCTGAAATGAAAGGTCTGTGGATGCTCACCTGCTAACCAGGGCCTCTGGTTCTCATGTTCACGGAAGCCTGGTGCTACCTTTGTTAACAAGGCTCAGAGCGATTAGGTGACCAGCCTAGGCCACAGAAGCAGCACACCCAGAGTGTGCGTGCCAAGCCCCATGGCTGCACAGCGCACGCTCCTGTCATCCTGAGAGCAGCCCTCACCCATCGCCGTTCACTTGCTGGCCCACACAGGTGTCCACCATCGCCAGGCACATGGAACACAACTGAGAGGAAGCAGACACCGGGCCACCGTTGTGGTGCGTAAGAGGATCAGCCCAGAGACCTCTAAGAGAAATGGGGACGTGTGACATCACAGACAAGTGCATCAGGACGCAGGCGGGGACGTGTGACATCACAGACAAGTGCATCAGGACGCAGGCAGGGACGTGTGACATCACAGACAAGTGCATCAGGACGCAGGAAGGTGTAGGCAGGGACGTGTAACATCACAGACAAGTGCATCAGGACGCAGGAAGGTGCAGGTGGGGACATGTGACATCACAGACAAGTGCATCAGGACGCAGGAAGGTGCAGGCGGGGACATGTGACATCACAGACAAGTGCATCAGGACGCAGGAAGGTGCAGGCGGGGACATGTGACATCACAGACAAGTGCATCAGGATGCAGGAAGGTGTAGGCGGGGACGTGTGACATCACAGACAAGTGCATCAGGATGCAGCAGGGTGCAGCAAGATAGAGGACAGTGATATGTGGGCAGGAGCTGGACAGGAAGGAACAACAAGCAGGCAAGGAGGACAGGAGTGGGCACTTATTAAATTGAAAATGGACAGAGAGAAACCAATTAAGCTAAAACCTTCTTTAAAGATATCAATAAATGAGTCTGATAAAGGAAAAAAGGAGAAACAAATTGTCAACATCAGGAAAGAAAGTATTAGTATAGATTCTACAAACATTAAAAGGACAATGAAGAAGCAAGGCAAACAATGTGGCAGCCACAGACAAAACAGCTTGGCTGAAGCCGGCACAGTGCAGAGGGGAACGCAGGACAAACGGAAGCCTGCCGACCTCACCCGTGCACGGCTGGGGAGGGGAACGCAGGACAAACGGAAGCCTGCCGACCTCACCCGTGCACGGCTGGGACTCTGCACTGAGAACACCCCCTCCAGGACACCCTGGCTCTGACAATTCCCAGCTGAATTCTAGCACACAGTTGTGTTAGGGAGAGTTGAACTTTAGAGACTTGTCCAGGAAGGATAAAACTTCCCCACTCTTTTTATATCAGCATTACCCAAAATATCAAAATCACACAGCTTACAAAAAAATAGTGAAGAGGTCTATATTGCTTATGAATTCACAAAATATCTGAAAATCAAATCCAGGAACACATGAAATGGACAATACATGAAGGCTGAGTGAGCTTTGTCTCAACAATTCAAGGTTAGTTTAACCTTCAAAATTCAGCCTATTTCATTCCATGTCTTAACAGAAAAAAAAAAAAAGGAAAGTCATGTGATCAACGGCTTCAGGAAAAGCCAATGACAAAATTCAAAACCCAATTTGTGATTTTTTTTTTTTAAAGGAACACCTTTAGTCTATGCAATCATACTGTATAGTAAACTTCAGGGGGCCGGCGCTGTGGCATAGCGGGTAAAGCTGCCGCTTGCAGTGCCAGCACCCCACATGGGTGCCAGTTCGAGTCCCAGATATTCTACTTCCGATCCAGCTCTCTGCTATGGCCTGGGAAAGCAACAGAAGATGGCCCAAGTCCTTGGGCCCCTGCACTTGTGTGGGAGATCCAGAGGAGGCTCCTCATTCCTGGCTTCAGATCGGCCCAGCTTCGGCCATTGCAGCCATCTGGGGAGTGAACCAGTGAAGGAAGACCTCTATCTCTCTGTCTCTGCCTCTATGTAACTGTCTTTCAAATAATAAGTAAATCTTTTAAAAATATAAACTTCAGCTGAATGTTTCGCAAGGAAGCAGCTTCTGCCCTCCTATCAGCATTGTACCTGACATCCTAGCAAGTTCAATGAGTCAAGACAAGAAAGGCATTTATGTTGTAAAGGAAGAGGTAAAACTGTCTTTGCTGGCAGACAACACTGTCACATACAAAAAGAATAAAAACCCTAAGAAATCTACTGGAACTCTCGTAAATTGCTGATGTTACTGTAAATGATATAATAGTTTTTAAACATTTATTTATTTGAAAACCAGAGTTACAGAGAGAGGTAAAGACAGAGAAAGAGCTCTTTAATCCACCGGCTCATTCCCCGAAATGGCCACAACGGCCAGGAGGAAGCCAGGAGCCAGGAACTTCTTCTGGGTCTCCGATGTGGGTGCAGGGGCCCAATCACTTGGGCCATGGTCTACTGCTTTCCCCGGCCATAGCAGAGAGCTGGATCAGAAGAGGAGCAGCTAGGACACGAACCAGTGCCCATGTGGGATGCTGATGACACAGGTGGCAGCTTAACCCACTATTCCACAATGCTAACCCCAATACAACAGCTTTGAAAAACAGCAAGGGAATTCCTTAGAAACTTAAACCTAAAATTAACATACTGCCCAGCAAAAATAAAAGCACATATCCACATACATACAGACATGTATGCAAATGGCCACTGAAATTTTATTCATAATCAAACCAAACTAGAAATAATCTGAGTGCTCAACCAAAGGTGGGTGACAAGACAAACTGTAGTAACAACAAGATGGGACCGATCACTGCCTGCAAAATGGCACATACGCATCCCAGAAACGTGACACCTGAAGGAAGCCAGGTACACACAGGTATATCCACAGAGGTCTGCCTGTGTATGAGACACCAGGAAAGCCCACCTTCAGGGGCCAGGAGGAGGCCAGAGAGTGCCCGGGGCTGGGACAACAGAGGACTGGCCACAAAGGGCCAGGGACACCTAGGGGAGGTGATGGACATGGTCTGCATCTGCAAGCAGTAGTGGTGACAGGGCACGCACTTGACCAGCTTGCACAGCTGGGCAGCACATGTGGCCACCTTCACAGAATGCGGAACCCTGACCATCCACAGGCAGAACTACAGGTCATCACACGGGACGTGGGCAAGCGGGAACGGCCATGGTCATGGAGGAAATGAAGTCCTAGGAGAGCTTCAGGTGCATGCTCGGGACCCCAGGTCCTGCAGCGGCAACTGCAGGAGTGAGGTTAGGATGAACCAGTGTTACAGCTTGAACCTGGAAAAGTCACCCTGCTTGTCTGGTTCTCCACACCCTCACCTTACAGTCTGACTGTCCTGCCAGATATTGTCTGAGGTTCTGATACCAACCGTTACGGTTCACTCATCAAATGTTCTAAGATTTCTCATAAAAGGCAGGCTATTGCCAGAAAGAAAGATTTTTTAAAAATCACCCTCATTTGTGTCTTAAACTGGTACAGAACGCAGATTTCCATCACTTACAGACCCCAGCTCTCCCTGCGCCCCGTTCTGTGGTCTGATGTAGAATTAACAGCTGTGCAATGGTCCACTTAGAAACTCCACCTCTCAGGACCGTGGCTCAGGCCCATTCCCTGAGGGACCAGCCCAACGGTTTACTGAGGCCACGAAACTCACAAAGCAAAGCCCCACCACTGCCGTCCAGTTAATCGGCACATTCCACCAAAGTCTCTCCAGGGATAACTGCACCTCAGAGATGCCAAACCACTGCAGATTAAGCGGGGGTGCCCACGGTGCAGCAGGCGGCAGAGTGGGCGGCAACAGCCACCCACACAGCACCCACTGCGAGAAGACAGGACGCAGGAGAATGTGTCGCTCCCTACGGGGTGCTGCAGGAGACGGCTTTACCCCACTCTGGTGCCCAGCACGCTTCAACTCACACACTTTTCTCAGCAGGAAAAGCACTCACGTGGCTGAAGCCTAAAGGCCAGAAAGTGGTGTGCATGGCCAGCTCCCACGCCTGTCCCGAAGTCCTCACCATTCTCCTCGCCCATCTCAAGCAGAAAGCCACTTTCATTATGTTTGTTCCAATCCACCCGCCAGGTGTCTGTTTAGGCTGACACAAGAAGACACAAATCACCAACTTCCGTCCAACCCAAACTTTACCCCAAAGCAGCCGGGGCGCCCACTTCTGTCTGTCCTAGCGCTTGCTACGTCCGGAGACGAACCAGGGCGGAGAGCGCCTTCTCTGCGGAACATTCTTCGCAGATCACTGGTGGACACTGTGGTACTCTGCTGTGTGGATGTGCTACAGCTTAGTTAAGGTCTCCTAGACACTTGCTTTTTATTTCACTACTATGAACAATGTCACAATAAGCAATGATATCTGCTAGTCATATTTTCCCCATTTCTGAAACTCTGCCTAATAAATAAATCTTTAAAAAAATAAACATACATCTAATATTAACTGATCTCACCAAAACATTTTCATGGCAAAGTGTTTCACAAGCTCAAAGCAGTGTTTGATAGCACTTCTTCTCTCAGAACCTTGAAAACAGACTGTGTTGGCCAACTTTTGGCTTTCTGACAGTCTGACAGATTAAAAAAAAAAAAAAAAGCCCAATGTAGTTTTATTTTACGTTTTTCTCATTATCAAGAGACTTGAATGCCTGTTCCTATGTTCAGGCCATCTGCCTGTCTTTTTTGTGAATTACATGTGCATGTCATCTGCCTCTTCTAACTGACCTATCAATCTCTTTTCAGAGAGGAGAGGAGCTTACACACGCATTACAGAGATTACGCCACTACAAATTCACGTCTCCAGATAAAGACAAGCTTGCTGCTTCCTCATTTCTAGTATCTATGCTATGTAAACGTTCTCTCTCTTTTTTAATTTATTTTTTTATTGTTTTTGGCCGACTGCACTGACTAGGGCTAGGAAATCAATGGCTGAGGACAAAGATTCCAAAAATAAACCCACATTGATAAAGCTAATTGGTTTTTGACCAAAGGCTAAGGCAATTCAGTGATCGAATTAGCCTTTCCAGCAGACGGAGAGGGAATGACTGCGGAGGTGTTCACAGACAGATCAGCCTCGTCCTGAGCACAGAAACAGGCACGCCCAGACGGGCTACACGGCTAAGCACGCAGCATAAACACCCAGACTTCTGGGAGAAAACCCACGAAGTTCCCTGTGCAAGCTCAGGAGAGGCCAAGAGCTCACAGAAGACTCAAAAAGCACTCAACATTAAAAGAAAAATAATTTTGTTAATAATAAAAAAAACTAAGTTCCAGTGTTGTGGGGCAGCAGTAAGCCTCTGCTGCAACACAGGAATTCCATAAGGGCATTGGTTGGAGTCCCAGCTGCTCTAACTTCCCATCCAGATCCCTATTGATGCATCTGGGAAAGCAGCAGAAGACGGCCCAAACACCTGGGCTCCTGCCATCACGTGCGAGACCCGGATGGAGCTCCAGGCTCCTGGCTTCAGCCTGGCCCAGCCCTGACCATTGTGGCTGTTTGGGGAGAGAACTCTGTCTCTCCTCTCTCTGGAACTCTGCCTTTCAAATAAATAATAATCTTTTAAAAAAAATCAATCCAAGGAAACCTCCAAAAAAATAAGAATATAAAATTTGCTCATTTCACCCAACTTGTCAAATTTACTGGCACACACCTATTCACATTATTAACCATTTCATGTCCAAGATCTAGAACAGGTTCCTTTCATTCTTGATTCTGAAAGACTGTGTCTCTCTTTGTATGTGTCTGCTGTCTCTCTCTCTGATGTTTCTGCCTGCCAGGGGATTAGCAATTTCATTAGTATTTAGAAAGAATGGATTTTTGGCTTTGTTAACTTTCTCAGATGTTTGTTTGTCCCCAGCATGAGACTTGGCACGGATCAAGTATTCACTGAGTGCTTGCTGGAACTCAGTTTCTTGATGTCTTTGGGACAGACGGGTGCGTAACATTATTAATACACGCACTTCCCCCTCTCTGCTTTCCCTGGCTTTACAAAGCCCTCCCCAAGCTCCCAGACTACCAGACCCCCACTGACACACCCTCTTCGGTTGCTGGGTTTCTGCCCAGAACTCCCACCACCACAGGAGCCTCTGTGATCCTGCAAAGACCCCAGCCCCAGTGTCACGCGCAGCCGAGAACGGGACACCCTCTCCACCTCTTGCCTAGCACACGGCAGCACCAGGGCCTAGACCCTCAATCAAATAAAAGCCCCCTGGAGGCAGGCACCCTGCTCCATACACCCAGGGCCTTGAAAAGCAGGTGCTCCACACACACACATGTTCCCTGGAACTGAACGACAGCATCTTGGTCATAGACTTTGCAGAGAACATCCACCAGGCTCCTACTGTGTTCCAAGCACATGATAGGTGCTTTATGAACTTGCAGCATTGCCACAAAGCTACACAGATACTGTTTCTTTTATTATCATGTGGGGCATGTGTTTGGATAAGTGGTCAGCATGGCATTTGGGACGTCTACATCCTACATCGGAGCACCAGGGTGCAAGTCCTGGTTCCTCTTCCAATCCCAGCTCCCTGCTGGTATGCACCATAGGAGTGATGGCACAGGTAGTTGGGTCCCTGCCACTCACACGAGAGCCAGGGAAAGGGGAGGCGCCTGGGGACAGGAGGAAAGCCGGCACCGGCCCAGAGGACAGGCGCCCTGCAGGGGCACAGACAGGCTCAGGGTTCTCTCCCTGTGCACACAGCCACAGGAGGGTGGGCTGGGGCAGGACTCCTTCAGCATGAAATGCATTGCTGCCAGGAATGTGAGGTCATTTTGGCAGGCCTTTTTTTTTTTCTTTTTTGACAGGCAGAGTGGACAGTGAGAGAGAGAGACTAAGAGAAAGGTCTTCCTTTTTCCATTGGTTCACCCCCCAATGGCAGCTGCGGCAGGTGCACTGCTCTGATCCGAAGGCAGGAGCCAGGTGCTTCTCCTGGTCTCCCATGCAGGTGCAGGGCCCAAGGACTTGGGCCATCCTCCACTGCCTTCCCGGGCCACAGCAGAGAGCTGGACAGGAAGAGGAGCAACTGGGACAGAATCTGGTGCCCCAACCGGGACTAGAACCCGGTGTGCTGGCACCGCAGGCAGAAGATTAGCCTATTGAGCCACAGCGCCAGCCCGGTAGGCCTTTTAAACACCTCTTCTCTCCAGTGTGGGAGGACTGCACTTGGGAAGTGGACCCCAGCCGAATCCTAGGCTCACAGAAAGAAGTGCCACCGCCCTCTGGAGCCCTGCAGCAGAGTGAGCCCCACAGGATCCCAGGACCAGGCAGCCAGTGGGACCTGCCGCCAAGTGGCCGGCTGCTGGGGCTGCAGCCAGGGGGCCTGAGCAGCTGGGTGGGAACTGACCGGGGGGAGTTAGGCCCACTGCTCTTCCAGCAGCGCCAGGCTGTGTCTCAGGAAATGCAGGTGCCTCACACTCCCATGGCTGGTAAACGCCAGAGCCCAGGGGAGCCAGGCCCCAAATGGCATACTGGCCAGACCCCCAGCATGCTGCCAACCACAGCTGAGGGGCAAGTGGACAGGATGCAGAGGCAGACCTGACACTCTGGTGGGGGACACGCGCTGCTTCCAATCCCAGAAGCAACCAAGTGGACAGCGTGTGACGGATGTGTGCCAGGTGAGGGGGAGCCGGGGCAGGAGGGCAGGCAATGGCAGGAGCTGGAGACGGGTGGGACCCCTGGGCCATGCAGATGGTCAGACGCTGCAAAACCACCCGCCCAGATCCCTTGCCCTTCGGCCCTCATGCTATTAAACATTTGTCCAATGATCTTTTTCACATTTTTACAAAAGATATCCTAGGCAGCTAACTGTACAACCTCACACGCTTGCTCTGAAGGCAGACTGCCTGGCCACAGCCCCAACTGCCATTTCCTGCTGCACACATGCACACGTGTACACACACCTATGTGCACACACACACACGCGGGCCTAAAGCTTCCACCAAAGTGCATGCTGGGAAGAGAGCAGGGAGGCCACAGTGTTTCACGCCCCCCACTCTCCCCGGTGGGCCGGCCCCTACTCCGGACTGCTGAAGTTGAAGGAACACGGAGCCCTCCCTCCCAGAGCCCACACCCTCAGCTCACAGACGACCTCTCTGTCCCATGTCACTGTGACAGGCCACTCACAGGAAGACGGGGACAACAGTAACGAGAGCACAGAGCTGCTGTGAGGATGAAATGAGACCATCTGTTTGCCACAGTGCCTGGCTCCAAGCGAAGTGCCTGCCACAGCGGGGTCTTTGCATGGTTTGTTCTCTGCTGCCCACCAGTGCTCCTGGGCTGGGGTCTTGTGTGTCTGTGGAACCCAGAGCAGGGCCTATACTCCAGCCAGCTGAATCCAGTGCTGGGCTCTAGGTCCAGGTGGTGAGCCAGTCCAGGCCAAGGCAGGGAAAACATGGTGGACAAAGGCAGCCTGCACCCCATGAACCTCAGGGTGGCCAACAGCCTACATGGGACATCCGTAGGGACGGTTGGTCCACACCAGCTACATGTGAGTGGGGATGTGGCCCTGGCTGTGTCCACCCTGCTCTCTAAGTGACCACTCAGTGATGACACAGATCCAGAGCCCATGGCATGTACCCATAGAGACAGGACACACAGCGTGCATCACCAGCCCCTGGTGCCTGCCACTCACAGGGACTCAGTGTGCAGCTGTGGAAAGAGCAGAGGCGGGAGGAGCTCAGATCTGCATCCCAGGATCCCCAGCCTGAGACCCCACCCGGGGTTAATTTGCCTCTGATGGCACGAGCCCCAACACCCTGTGCTCTGCTCCCTCCCAGGCATGGACCACGTGGACTCCCCCACCACGGCCGAGCACGCAGCGTTCATTGACTAGATGGCGGAGACGCAGTTACAGCTTCACCCAAGAGATGTGGGAGAACCGGGCAGGCTTAATTCACAGGGAGAAACACTTTCTTCTTAATGAGGTCAAAATAAACACCAGGCTCCTATTCGGGGACAGCGAGTTCACCGGATAAATACCGGCAGGGTTTCCAGGCACCTAAGGGCTTCCCTGAAGGAAGCGACTTCCAAAACAGAGTGGCATACAGAGTATCTTTTTAAACATTTATTTATTTATTTGAAAGGCAGAGACAGAGATAGAGAGAAAGGTCTTCCATCCACCAGTTCACTCTCCAAATGGCTGCAACGGCCAGAGCTGGGCCAATCTGAAGCCAGGAGCCAGGAGCTTCTTCTGGGTCTCCTGTGAGGGTGCAGGAGCTGAAGGATTTGGGCCACCTGCTGCTGCTTTCCCAGGCCACAGCAGAGAGCTGGATCGGAAGTGGAGCAGCTGGGACTCAAACCGGCGCCCATATGGGATGCCGGCAACACAGGAAGCAGCTTTACCCGCTACGCCACAGTGCCATCCCCAAGATACATAGTGTTAACACATAATTAGACCTAATTATCATATACAGGATCGATGACTGTTATCTATGTGTTATAGGTAAGGAGGCTGTGCACCACATGTTTAACGTGCCCAGCAGTTACACAGTGGAAACGTCAGCTGTATGTCAATTCCAAGCTGCATTCTGGTCCTTAAACCATGGCAGGTACTTCACTTCGCCCCTAATTCCCACTTCCGTGTTCCGGTGCAACGCCCGACGTGAGAAGGTCCCTGCAAACAGGAGCTCAGTGTGGCAGCTCCAGTGCTCTCTGCTCGGCCTTGCCTGTGGAGCCGCCTCATCTCTCAGGAGACAGAGGTGGCAGGCAGGGCGCGTGGTGCGAGCTATGTCGGGGCTGACTTGAATCCTCCACAGATGAGCATGGTGACCATCAACAACGCCTATGCTGACTTTTCCACTCAACCCCTCGATGACCTTCCTGTCCCAGTATGAGAACAGCACTAAAGGGACCAGCACACTGGAAGCTTGTGACCAATGTCAACCTCACCTCCATCTTCCACAGGCGAGACCCCACCTCCGACGGGACAGCGCTAACGCCGAGCATGTTGTGGACTGCACGGCCACCCTGAGAAGCCTGGGCCCACCAAAAAGGTGGGACAAGGAGGCGTCCCCTCCTCCCTCTCCTACTAACAGCCCCACGCCAAGACTGATAAAGACCACAAGACACTGTACACCCTCGCCGTGGTCAGCCACATGCAGCCCACCACCAGGGTCCCTGGCCAAGAATGTGCGTTATAATTAAGGCAGAGTGCACCCCAGAGCCACATCTCAGAGGGTGCCCGGAAGCCGTCCTGATGAAGTGAAGCTCAATGGCCACAGCCACCCCTGAGGTCAGAGGTCAAGCTGAGCTCAACGGGAGCATGCTGGCAAAGCCTTATGTCTCTGCTCCCCACATGTCTGTCGGGGACATGATGTTCTGCAGAGCGGAAGTCAGCTGTGGAAACATCAAGAAGAGGGTGACAAGGCACTGAAGCGTAAGGACGCCTGGCCTCCCGGAACCAGGACATAAATGCAAACTCAGGTAGAAACTTGTGACCCTCGGCTGAGCGAGCGTTAGCTTCAAGGATTACCTTGCCAAGCTACTTTCCAGGCCTGAATGCGGCCACGAGTGCACGGTGGACGTTGGGGCCAGGTGGCTTCTGAGGGTGAGCCCTCAGCCACCGGCCCACCCCAGCCACCTGTGTCCACAGCTGCCATCCCTGCCTCCTGAAGGAGGGAGGTTAGCAGAGTCGGGCTTATCAGTACCCAGCAGGGGGGAAAACACACAACACAGCAAAATGGCCCATAATGGCCCTGCAAATAAGGGGCCCAACAGCACACAGATGTCAGGGCGGCGCGGCGCGGCACGGCGCGGCACGGCACGGCACGGCACGGCACGGCAGAGCAGCGGGCCTCCAGGCTCTTTCCTTCCAACATCTAAGATTTAACACCCTAGCACAAAACTTTAGGATTAAACAGGCCTCTGAGGCAAGCCAGCCAGCAGCTTTGTCTTCTGGCTGAGGAGCCCTGGTCAGGACAGGAACAATCGTCAAGGAGCAGGGTCAAGGCTTGTGTTTGAGTCTGGCCCTCCCTGGAGGGACGGACAGGCCAGAGGCCTGGCAACCACCTCCCTCCCAGTGTCTCAGTTGTGAGGCAAAGCAGACACGAGAGAGAGACAACATCTGAACCCGAGGATCACAGACAGAGGAAGAAATGATTGTGGGCGAAGCCACAGCTTGGGACAACTGGGGGAATCTGAATACAGACTACATCTCAGGTAACACTGGTAAGGTGTCATTTATCTTAGAACTGTGCGAAGACATATTAGGAAAGCTATTATCAGTTCTGCAGCTTTTCAAATGGGCTGGCGCGGTGATGTAGTGGGTTAAGCAACTGCTCGCAGTGCTGGCATCCCATAGGGGTGCCGGTTCAAGTCCCAGCTGCTCCACGTCCAATCCAACTCCCTGCTAATGTGCCTGAGAAAGCAACGGAAGAAGGCCCAAATGCTTGGGCCCATGCACCTACATGGTAGGCCCAGATGAAGCTCCTGGCTCCTGGCTTCGGCCTGGTCTAGCCCTGGCCATTGCAAACATTTGGGGAGGTGAATCAGTTCTCTCACACTCTCTCTCGCTCTCTCTCTCTCTCACTTTGCCTTTCGAATAGGTAAAATCTTCTTTAAAAAGTTTGTCTGTGTGTGCGTCTGTGCAGATACATATGCAGAGAAAGAAGAGGAAGGGTACAGATGTCCATTACGCTATTTAAAATCCCAACTTCACATCTGACACACTTCCAAGTGGCCTGTGGTGGCACAGCAGGTTAAGCTGTTGCTTGGGATGCCCACATCCCCTGCCTAGGTGCCAGCTGGAGTCCCAGCTTCTCTACTTCCAATCCAGCTTCCTGCTAATGCACCTGGCAAGACAGCAGGTGATGGTCCAAGCGTGAGGCCCCCTGCCACCCACATGGGAGACCTAGATGGAGTTCCAAGCTCTGGCTTCGGCCTGGCTCAGTCCTGGGTTTGCAGGCATTTGGGGAGTGAACTAGCAGGTGGGAAGATGTCTCTGTCTCTTTTCTTCTCCCTCTCCTCTGCCTTTCAAATACATAAATGTTTGAAAAAAATCAGACATTGTTGAGGAAGTACAAACAAATCACGCAGGGACCTCTGACGTCACAAATGACTGAAAGCTTACAAGCTACTACCTCCCTGAGCAGACAAACACCCCAGGATGATTCTGGCTGCTTTTCACAGAAGATCCCTAAGCTTGGCCCCCTGCCACCTCCATGGAGACCAGATGGAGTTGCCAGCTCCTGGTTTGGGCTTGGTCTAGTCCCAGTTATAGTGGGCATATGGGAAGTGAACCACTGGATGTGAGATCTCTCTCTGCCTTTCAGATAAATAAAATAAACTCATTAGTGACTGGAGTCACAGCAGGAGTGTAAATGTGTTCCCCAAGCAAATGCACCCACTCTGCCTCTGTTGCCATCAGGGAACCAGGACCAGGAAGGGGAGGGGCGGGGCATTCCCCATCCTGCAACTTCTCCCCGGCACTGGAAGCCACACAAGCAATCACACAGGCTGGCCTGGCCAGAGCAAGCGAGGGGACCGCCAGAGGACCAGGAGACAGCAGGCACCAGAGCAGGGCAGTAAGGTGCAGGTGCCTCGGCACACGGGTACATGACGCCGACTCACAGCCAGCACAGCACTGCCCAGGAAACAGCAACAACAGAGGTACTGCCCTTTCTCTGCACTGCAAATATATATCCATATATAGATGAAAAACCTTCCCTTCTAAAGTGAGGGATGCCGGACGGCTGAGTATGGGATCATTGGTGCCACAAGATAATGACAGGAGTGGACTCTCGTTCACAACGTGCATGAGGGCGGGGAGAGGCACCTCGCTCCTGCAGGGGAACAAGGGGCTGGTCGCTCTCCAGTGCAGCACCCCGGCAGGGGCCACCTGACCACGTGAAAAAGTCACCAGCTCCAGGGATGGGCCAGAGTGACGTCGTGTGCCACTGGCGTGAGGCTCTGAGCTTTTCCTGCCGAAGTCTCAGAACCTCCATTTAACGAGGAGGAGCTCTGTCGTCTCATCATCTGGACAGTCTGAAGACATGAGGAAGGCTGCTGCTCTCCCAAGGTGTGCACGTCATGAAAACAGGAGACGGAGGTGCTGCTCCGACCACAGAGACGGGGGCGCCTGATTCCTATCGCCGGTGTGGCCTCCGCCCAGGAAGCGGACAAGACTACCAGTGGTGAAACGCCAGTTGGTTCACAGAACTGTACCAGTGTCCACTTCCTGGGTCTAACACTTTTACCCAGGCGACAAGTATGCACAAACTCTGGGAGCTACTGTCACTATTTTTTCATACATCTGAAATTTTTTCAAAACACAATGTTAATTTTTTTTTGACAGGCAGAGTGGACAGAGAGAGAGAGAGACAGAGAGAAAGGTCTTCCTTTTGCCGTTGGTTCACCTTCCAATGGCCTCCGCAACTGGCGCACTGCGCTGATCCGATGGCAGGAGCCAGGTACTTATCCTGGTCTCCCATGGGGTGCAGGGCCCAAGCACTTAGGCCATCCTCCACTGCACTCCCTGGCCACAGCAGAGAGCTGGCCTGGAAGAGGGGCATCCGGGACAGAACCGGTGCCCCGACCGGGACTAGAACCCGGAGTGCCAGCGCCGCAGGCAGAGGATTAGCCTAGTGAGCCATGGCGCAGGCCTAATTTTTTTTAATTGTGAGCAAGCCAACAGCTAACGTTTCTGGATCATGCAGTGCTAGACGATACATGGAGTATCATTTCTGGACCGGCTCGCTGAATCCTATCCACAGCATGTGAGCCAGGGTCACTTATTACACTCCCCGTCCACACCAGAAAACGGAGGCAGAGGTACCATCAGCTACCACAGGTGCTGAACGGTGAGCGCGGATATGGGGAAGGAGCGGTAAGAAAGAACTGAGCGCACTGCTGCCGCAGCTGGAGCTGCCGGTCCCCCGGTAGTCTGCCTGCACCTCTGATCCTGGGAGGGACACCACCCACGGCCACACCCTAGTCACGTAGCTGGGCCTTGGAGACGAGTTCGAGGAGCCTGAGGCCCGTGGAGGATGTCCGCGGGGCCTGCCTGTGGCCCAGGCGCATCCTGAAGCTCTTGTTCTCGCATTAACAGGGAGTTGTGCACACAAGTCCCCACCTCCTGCGTGAGGGCACTGGCATGGGAGGGGACACACACGGGACTGCCCACATGTCCTACGTCCTGGAGCTGAGGGCCCCAGCACTTCAGACAGCAGGGAGGCTGTGCCTGGGGCAGAGCTGGCTGGGCAGGGCAGCACCGCGGGAGCTCCTGTGCGAGGCGGAGCCCAGCATCGCGCCCGCCAGACGTCTGCTGCACGTGGGCCGCGAGACGTGCAAGTCCCTGCAACTGGAAAGGCGAGCCCGCTCTGCCTGGCTCCAGCGCCAGCTCCCCTCGTCTCACAGGTTTCCTCTACAGACAGCGGCGACGGCCCAGAGCCTCTGAATAGCTCCCTTCGTTTAGACTGAGCTTACTCTCTTACCTCACTACCCCCAGAAAACATCTTTGAAAGCTGCCCTCATGAGGTGCCCGGAAGCGGGGCCTCTGGCCTTGGCCTGTGAACCTCCAGCGCCATAAGCCAAAATGAGCTTCCGTCTGTCCAGAGGAGCACCTCTCAGGTGTCCTAGTTAGGGTAACGAGGAGCCGTGGTGAAGACGTGACACAATGCCGCCGCGGTGGGAGACAGCACACAGGTGCCTCAGCAAACGGAACGGAACGGCCACGTGGGACCCTGCAGGCCCACTCACGGGCACGGATAAACAAGGACTGCAGCCGGGCTCGCCAGGAGGCGCTCACACTCGCACGGTCACGGCGGCCAGGGTCTGAAACAACCCGGACATCCGCGGATGGAGAAGTGGATAAAGATGACACGTGCGTGGTCCTCTGACGGGGGAGGTTCTGCCCCTGCCCCGAGGGAGCACCCTCGAGGACACGCTGCTAAGGGGGTGGGCCAGTGCCAGTGGCGCGAGCACCGCATGAGCCGGACGCAGGGAGGCCCGAGGTGAACGGTGGTCCCCGGGCTGTGGGGGTCGGGGGAGACAGAGCTCCGGAGCCGCAGTGTTGCAGGGTGCACCAGCTCTAGGCACGGGCTGCGGCCACAGCGAAGGCCTCATGGTTACAACTGGGGTGACGGAGCAGTTCTCACGCTGCGTTTCCTCACTGCAAACGCGGACTGCGGCAGCTGCGCTGGTGCCCAGCAAGGGCCGGCCAGGCAGAGCTCAGGCAGACGTGCAGCCCACAGGGCAGGCGAGGCGGCCCCCGCAGGCGCCCTGCACCCCCACCCCTCCCGGAGAAGGGCAGCATCTCGGCGGCGGGGGGATGGGGAGCTTTGTGTTCCTAAGCACACGGCACACAGGAAGCTCTTGCGAGTGTGACAGCACAGACAGCGTGTCTGCTCCTGACCTCTGGGACGACATCGTTAGGTGTAGAAGATACCTGGGTCAGTCGTTATATGAGTCGAGAGGGAATCAGTCGGTGACGATGGAAAGTTAATTTGCTTTCCCTCGTCACTTCTCTGGATCTTTAATAGAGACGTCCGGGGTGGGGTGGGTGGGAGGAGAGATGCGGGGGGCACTGTGGTGCCACTGCCATAGCCATTACCAGGATTCCTCCCTGTGAATGTCCACAGGGCTCAGAGGCAACTCCGCAGCCCCCAGGTGAGAACTCGAGCCCGCGGACCAATGCCCTGGAAGGCCCTTTCCCTGGGAGTGTTCTCTCTCTGCATCAGAACACAGCAGCACAGCCCTCGTCCCTGGAAGCCCTGTTCATCCAGCTTCCTCTACGAAACCTCCCTCGACTACTCACCCGTTCATCCATTATTCATCCACCCGCCTCTCCTGCTCCCCAGACGCCTCCAGCCCTGGGCTGGCTGTGCACCAGGAACACAGAGATGGAACAGCAGGGCCCGGGCCCATGGATGAGGGAGAGACGCCTCAGCCACAAAGACAGGCTGCGCAGGAAGCACCTGATGCAGACCCCCGAGGGACAAAGGCAGCTGCAGACGGGCCGGGAGGAGGATGGGGAATGTGGAAGACACGCACCTTAGGCAGATGGGACAGACTTGGCAGACACAGAACCAAACACACCTCAGATGCGCCATGTCCGGGAAGCTGCCTGATGCTCCAGGCAGGCTCTGGCCAAGCAAAAAGACGATGGAGCCGAACGAGATGGGGACGGAGCCTGGCCAGGTGCAGTCAGGTTGTGGAGGGCCTGAAGGGCAGCAGCTTTCAACTCTGCCACAGGCCGAAGACCCAGGAGCTTGGTGGTTTTTGCTGCTACTTTTATTTATTTTTTTTTCAATCCATGATGGTGGGGCTGGTGCTGTGCCAGAGTGGATAAAGACATTGCCTGCAACACTGGTTCTTGCTCTGGCTGTGCCACTTCCGATCCAGCTCCCTGCTAAAGGCCTGGGAAAGCAGTGGAAGATGGCCTGAGTGGGGGCCAGGGCTGTGGCGTAGGAGGCTAAGCCTCTGCCTGCAGCGTCAGCAGCCCATATGGGTGCCGGCTCATGTCCTGGCTGCTCCACTTCTGATCCAGCTCTCCGCTATGGCCTGGGATAGCAGTAGAAGATAGCCAAACTGATTGGGCCCCTGCACCCCTGTGGAAGACCAGGAAGAAGCTCCTGCTTCTGGCTTTGGATCAGCTTAGCTCCAGCCTTTGTGGCCATTTGAGGAGTGAAACAGCTCTTTCCCTTTCTCTGTAACTACCGCTCAAATAAATAAAATCTTAAAAAAACAAAGAATGAAAGAAAGAAAGACACAAAGATGGCCCAATTGCCATGGGCCCCCTGTACCCACGTGGGAGACCTGGATGAAGCTCCTGGCTCCTGGCCTTGTCCCAGCCCAGCACTGGCTATTGCAGCCATCTGGGGAATGAATCAGCGGATAGAAGATCTCCCTCTCTGTCTCTCCCTCTCTATATAACTCTAACTTTCCAAATAAGTAAATAAATCTTTGAAATGCATGGTGGTGAAGTATAACTGCCATACAGTAAAACATACTTCCCTGAGCTGCCTACTGCACCATTTTTTTTTTAGATTTATTTACTTGAAAGTCAGATTTACACAGAGAGAGAAGGAGAGGGGGAGAGGGGGAGGAGGGAGGGGAGAGAGAGAAAAACAGAGAGAGAGAGAGAGAGAGAGAGGTCTTCCATCTGCTGGTTCACTCCCCAGATGGCCACAACGGCCAGAGCTATGCCGATCCAAAGCTAGGAGCCAGGAGCTTCTTCCAGGTTTCCCACGTGGGTGCAGGGGCTCAAGGACTTGGGCCATCTTCTACTGCTTTCCCAGGCCATAGCAGAGAGCTGGATCGGAAATAGAGCAGCTGGGATGCAAACCGGCACCCATATGGGATGCCGGCACTGCAGGCGGTGCCTTTACCCGCTAAGCCACAGCACTGGTCCCTGCACTGTGTTTTGACAAATATATACCCTGCGTAACTGACACAGAGAAAAGATGAAGTCTCACTCCCCACCCCACCCCCCAAAAAAGTTCCTTCCTGCCCCTTAGCAGCTGATCCAACAGAGATCTGCTACCGGCATCCTGGGCTGGGTTTGCCTATGCTGGAACTCACAGGGAAGGAGCCACACAGGATGCACGCTGGCGTCTGGCCCCTTCTGGCCAGCCTGTCTCTCACGCCCACCCGTGCCCTCAGGTGCATCTAGGCTTGCTCCCTCTGACGGCCGCAAGGGTCCCAGAGTCCCACAGCCGGCTACTTCTGCTGCTGCTGGACACAGGGGTGACTTCCCGTTTGAGGCTGGTCTCGGCTGGGCTGCAGGGACCATTCGCGACCAAGCTCGCGGGAAGCACATGCTTTTTACTTTGTGAGACTCGGGATGAGTCTGCTTCCTGGGAGCGGAGCTCCTCGTTCAACTCTGAACGGAACGGTGTCCGTGCCACGTCACAGCCTCCCAGCAGGCGGGCTGGGTCAGTGTAGGGTACGTGCAGGGCTGTTCAACCACAGCTTAGTCCCTGAAAACAGGTGACGCTGAGCATGCTGGCCCGTGCACCCTGCCCACCCCTGGGCTGTCTTTTGTGAGACCTCTGTTGAAGGTTTTGCGCATTTCTCATTGGGTTTCTTCTTGCAGTCGAGTGACAAACTTTCCTTACATACTCCAGACACAGATGCGTTCTCAACTCTAAACATCCCGTTTCTTTCCGTTCTGTTCACGTTTGCCTTCAAATCCTCGAGCAAGCCGATGACAACTGTGCATGCCAAATCCATTGCCCTTTTCGCCTCCGTGGGTCTTGGGTGCCTGAGCACGTCTGAGCATTGTGCCTGTCCGGCCTTCTGCCGCCTGCCCTTTGGCAAGGCAGCCAGTAGGGGGCCAGTGCTGGGAAGGGGCCCCAGGAGCAGCCCTCCGTGCGCCCCTCAGAATGCCTAAGGGCTCAAGGGGTTCTGTCCTCTGGCTGCTTGGTGCGCACACTCCCAGCCCTGATGGGCTACGGGGCTCAGCCCACTTAAAGCTCACCTGGAGTTCTTTGCTCAGCGTGGGGCCGGGCAGGGGGCTCATGGGGACCCCCATGCAGTTTGGAGCTCTCTCTCTGCCTAGCTCCTGGTATGGTCCCATGCCTGACCCCTCAGCCACCTCGGTCTCCCAAACCCTGGCCTCCACCTCCTCAACTCTACAAAGCTGTCCTCTGCTTCGGTCTGTCCCCAGACACCCGATCCTTACTTCATTCATCCCCTGCCCCGCCCTGTCCTGCTAATGGGGCACAGCACCGGGGCGAGTTGGGACCAGCAGACGTTTACCTGGCTGTGTCCTGCACCAACTGGGTGGGTACCTTTGGGGGCAGCCCCAGCAATAGGAGGGTCTCCACTCTCCAGGCCTGTCTGAGACTCTAACATGGTGAGAGACAGGAAACAAGATGGAGGCATCGACATCACAGCTGTCACTCCTCAGTCACATTAAAGCTGCCTGGGGAGGGGCCAGCGCCATGGCTAAGCTTCCGCCTGCAGTGTTGGCATCCTATACAGGCACCAGTTCATGTCCCTGCTGCTCCACTTCCCATCCAGCTCTCTACTATAGTCTGGGTACGCAGTGGAAGATGGCCCAAGTGCTTGGGCCCCTGCACCCACGCTGGAGACCCAGAAGAAGCTCCTGGCTCCTGGCTTCGGATCGGCCCAGTTCCAGCCCTTGCAGCCATTTGTAGCATGAACCAGTGGATGGAAGACCTTTCTCTTGATCTCTTCCTCTCTCTGTAATACTACCTCTCAAATAAATAAATATTTTAAAAAAGCTGCCTGGGGAGACCACTGGGATGCCCCTCCACTCACATGCAGATCCAATCACTCTGGCAGGGGGCCTAGGCTTCTTTTCTTTCTTTTCCCAACATCCCCAGATCCTTTGGATCTAATCTGAAGTCAGAACTGTGAAACAGATCTGTAGGCAATGAAACATCAGAAGATCTCAAAGCAATTCAGGGGACCAGCATGCGGCATGTGGCTCAGCAGGTAAAACCACTGCCTGCAGTGCCAGCATCCCACATGGACACCGGTTCTAGTCCCAGCTGCTCCACTTCTGATCCGGCTCTCTGCTATGACCTGGGAAAGCAGTGGAAAATGGCCCAAGTCCTTGAGTCCCTGCACCCATGTGGGAGACCCAGAAAAAAGCTCCTGGCTCCTGGCTTCTGATCAGCACAGCTCTGGCCATTGTGGCCATTTGGGGAGTGAACCAATGGATGGAGGACACCTCTCTCTCTCTCTCTCTCTCTCTAACTCTGCCTTTCAAATAAATAATAAATCTTTAGAACCAAAAAAAAAAAAGCAATTCAAGCCAACATTTGGGTTCGATTGCAGGCGGCATAACCCTGTCATCCATGAATCCCCAGGGGTGGGTGAGAGGGGCGATCGTCATGGGAAGGCGGCCGTGCCCAAGACTGGCCAGCAGCCCCCAGTGGCTCCCTCTGCAGCCCTGGATGTCACAGTTTGAAATGTTCTCCCACATGCGGCGGTGGGTTCACACTGCAACCAGTAGCTCCACATCGCCAATATTTCCAGGAGAGGTAAAATCATAGGTCCAAAACCTTATTTATGTACCAATGCTTATGACAGCTTTATCCACAATATCCACAGGTTGAAAATAACTTGAAAGTCTGCCAGCAGGGGAATGGACACACTCACTGGGGTACGTCCACACAACAGGTTACTCATGCAGCAACAAAAAGAAATGACCTGGAGCGCAAATCCTGGATGGAGCTCGGGGGTGCTGTGCCGAGTAAAATAAGCCAACACAAAGGCTGCCTGCACCACTGCCTACTATCGGACGCCCCGGACAGGCAGGGTGGGGCGAGTCAGACTGGAAGCCACCTGGGCCCAGGGTGTGCGGGCTGACTGACAACCTCCTGGGCACACGAAGATGTTCCCTATCACGAGAGTGAGAAGGTACCCACCCACCAACAGGGCAGAGTGGACGTGTGTGCAGGTGTGTAACTGCACTACTCCTGGGGACAAAGAGGAAATCAGTTCTCAGCAGCAACACCCAGCTGTCACTCAGGAAGGGATGGGGGGTGGGGGGGCCACACCAGCTGACTTCAGGCTCTCCCACAGCTGCTCAGCGCACACGCGGGGGCTTCTTCACGCTGCTCTGCTCCCTCTGCGTCTGAAACATCCCCCAGCGGGTTACCCCACACATGGTGACACGGCATCCCAGACTCGGGTTTGCCGAGTGCTTCCACACCCACTGTGTGTGAAATCTCCCCAACATCCAGGGGGCGGCTTCACTACACACGTGCAGAAAGTGGGAAACAGGTTGCTTCCAAAAGTACAGGAAAGTAGAATTAAAATACTGGTTTCAGAAATCCACGCACACACGCTCCACTTCAAATAATGTGCACTTCCTATGAAGCTCAGGAAGAGCCCCCGCAGCGGAGCAGGGGCACTTTGCAAAGGAGCCTGATGTCACCGGTTGCCCCGCTGGCCCTGCCCAAACACAGGTGTTTATCATCATAGACAGGAGGTGACTCAGGTCACCATGGTGATGTCACGGGGCAGAGGGCAGCGCAGTCCGGCAGGGCAGGTGGAAAGTAAACCCTGGGCAGCTGCAGGTGGAGGGGCTGCTTCCCCAGCAAGCCTCAGCCTCCCTCCCACCCCAGCTCCGGTCACGCCTGCACAGGCGCAGAGCTCCACCGCACTCCCTCAAGGCACAGCAGCCCCAAATCTCCACCACAGGGACGCCAGCCGCCCCCTTCAGTTCCTGCTTCCCTCTGGGTGCACCGTGGGGTGCACCGTCTTTGAGCCCTGGTGCCCTTTGAAGAAATGACAGAAAAGCCACTGCTTTGCATGCTCTCTCTCTCCCACGTCTCATCTCCACATCTGCCACCACTGGGGCTTCTGTCCACCCGAGTCCCTCCCCGGGGGAGGAAAGACGAAGCTCAAAGACGCGGGGGCTGGAAGGAAAGGGATGTGCCATTTAACCCACATCTTGTGGGCTCCCCACTGTGGGTCAGGCAGCCTTCGGGCACTGGAAACACCCAGGACAGCCAGCCCCGGCGCTCCAGGCCACTCCTCAGGAGACACGGAGATGAAGTGGCAGAAGCAGCTGCCCTGGAGGGCAGCCCTCTGCTTCAGGACTACAAAGGTCCCACGAGGAAGAGCTGTGCAGCAGGCCTGGCAGCCATGGGGCAGATGGGAGGAAGGAGAAGTGAGGGTAGGAGGGCAGGGCTCCTCCAAGTGCTGAGCCATGGACGATGGTGACACACACACTCCCATCTAGCACTTGCAGGGGCTGGGGGCCAGCAGGGGAATATGGCTTGCCCACAGTCCTACGTTTCAAGCCTCTGTCACCATCCATGACAATGAGAAGCCGCATGCGCAGGTCAAACAGGGAGTGGTCAGAGCTGCAGATGAGTTTGGCCCCACAGCCAGAGACCCTGTGGGCCCCCAGGCCCCCATCTGTAAGGTGGAGGTAATGATCTGCTGTCCTGTGTCACAATGTACACTGCACAGCTACTGACAGGGAAACTGGAGCCTCGTCATCGTGACAACTACTAGGAAGTCCGGTTGGGACCAACTAAGACAGAAGTGGCACTGAGTGTCATCATGGGGCGGCCACAGGACATGACCCGCTCTGACGCAAAGACCTCAACTCTGTCACACACGTGTCCCCTCCATCCTTCCAAAAGCAAAGGGCCAGTCTGCGTCCCGCCCTGGACGAGCAGGCCAACACCTCCTCCATCAGGACCCCCTGACCTCCACCGGACCATAAAAGGGGCCAGCACCACCTGTGTCACCCCTTCCTTCAGGGGGAACCTGCAAGCCACGTGAGATGCATGAGCACATCTCTCCATTCACCTGAGGCTTGGGGTCCATCTCTCACAGAAGAGACCACCAAGTAGGCAAGACCCCTGCCCATTGCAGCTCCAGTGTCCCTGTGCCTCTAGGCTGAGTGACCTTCGGAAGCAGGGCAAGGGCACAGTGATGAGCTTCTCCTCGCGACCTCCCTGACCGAGACAGCGAGAGCAGCAAGAACACAGACAGCGACCACAGGCCCTCCGCGAGCTCCCGGTGGGTGACTCCTCCTAACCTCACGCCAGTCCTGAGAGGAGGCCCTGTTTGCTGCCTGCATTGCGGGGGAGGAAATGGAGACGCAGGAAGTGTCGGACCGCTCCCAAGCACCATTCCCGACTCAGAGCCGCTGTGAGGACCTCCCAGGAAGACAGGACACAATGGCCTGTGCAGTGGCTGTTCCACGACATCACTGCCAAAGCGATGCTCCCAAGAACCTGCCCAAGCCTGGGCACCTCTCCCGCGGCTCTGCGGTGGACCTCGGCTGGAAGGGCGGAGCTATCCTGCCCCATTGTCTCATGGGCCTCATTCTCCCGCGCCTAAGTGCACAACGCAAAAGTGTCCCAAGCACCATTCTCAGAAAAGCCAGGATGAAGCCAGGCCTTGGGTCAAGGTACATGGCCCTCCTTACACCCCGTCCTGTGCTGCAGGCCACTGGCCCATCCACTCTGGCTGCCTCGGTGCCCACTCAAAGCTCAGGAACAGGCCGGCGCCGCGGCTCACTAGGCTAATCCTCCGCCTAGCGGCGCCGGCACACTGGGTTCTAGTCCTGGTCGGGGCGCCGGATTCTGTCCAGGTTGCCCCTCTTCCAGGCCAGCCCTCTGCTGTGGCCAGGGAGTGCAGTGGAGGATGGCCCAGGTGCTTGGGCCCTACACCCCATGGGAGACCAGGAAAAGCACCTGGCTCCTGGCTCCTGCCATCGGATCAGCGCGGCGCGCCGGCCGCAGCGCACCGGCCGCGCCAGCCATTGGAGGGTGAACCAACGGCAAAGGAAGACCTTTCTCTCTGTCTCTCTCTCTCACTGTCCACTCTGCCTGTCAAAAAAAAAAAAAAAAAAAAAAGCAAAGCTCAGGAACAGCAACACCCAGCTCCCAGGCAGGTTGTGGGATGGGAATAGGGTCAGTCATGGCACCCAAGGCTGTGTCAGCTCCACTGGCCCCACTGGAACTGCCAGTCCACAGTTTCATGAGCTAGACCAGCTGGTTTATCATGACACCAGTGACAGGGCACAGCTGTAACTATATACACAGCATGGAAAATACAGGTATAATACACAGAAAATGAAAAACAAAATAGCACACGACAGAAAGCATGCCACGCACACCGGCTTGTGTGTTCAACAAATGTCTCCCCCAGAGATCTGGGACAGGGATGTGGGCTCATATGCTCACCCCTGCGTACCCCACAAACAGGATGAGAGCAAAAGGCACAGCTTGTGGGAAGAGAGAGAACACAGCAGATGAGCCGACAGCTTTCCTATCTTCTCTGTCAACTCACACAAAGGGGTGCAAAGGTGCATGCGATGGAACCTGTCCTCATGGAGCTGACCTGGGGGTCACGGCTGAGCCCCAGTGTCACAGCTGGCCCGCACGAGGCGCTCTGAGGTAGCAGCCCCTGGCATGCCTTTCCGGGGACCCCACTGTAAAGCCACAGGTGGATGCAACACGATGCAAGTGAGACACAGCAGGAGACACCCAAGACACGGCCTGAACGTGGCAGCAGCCAGGCCAGCTCTGGGGTGGGGAGGAAGGCAATGCAGGGACGGGAAGTCAGGCAGAGGAGCGATGGGCAGGGGAGAGGCAAGAAAGCCGCAGGAGCCTGGTGACCAGAACGAGAGGCGGTGAGAAAGCCTGTGTCTCAGGCGGAGAGGAAAAAACCCAACATGCACACCACCGTGCTCCCTACACACACACACAGCGCTCCTCTACAACGTGGGACCTGTTCCCTGTGCTGGTTCCACACGCCAAGCATGAGGAAATGCAGAAACACGTCTACAAAGCACGCAGGTCCTCTCTGCTGCACGGGAAGCCACTCAAAGGAACGCACGGAAGGAGCCGGCACTGCCCGTGTGGCTTTCAAACCTCCCCACGCGGCCTCTTGAAGACTGCAAAGTTTACAGAACACATTTTTAAAGAAAAACTTATAACAAAAGGCAAAAAAAAATGCTGCAAAAGTGCTCGTGGTAGTGGCTCCCTCAGTGTTGGGGGTGGGATCAGTGTTCTCTGAACCCACCAAAGCACGGCCTGGGGGAGGAAAAGAGGGGGCCGCCCACACGGGTGGGCTGGGGACTGGCCAGGGCTGCACCCATGCCCTGCCAGCGCAAGGAACAGCCAGCTTTCAAATGTTCGGAGCCATCCTTGACTTCTCGGGACTGTCAGGGTCTGCCCAGTCCCTGGGAAGGGCCTCCTGTTTGTGTCATCGGACCCCACAGTTACCTGCAAGCTACTTGTTTTTATGGCCTGGGTCCAGCAGCGCCTCTTCTTCCTGCTAAGCATTTAAGGGAAGAAAGACTAAAACGTGACCTTAGACGGTGAAGAGTGGAGGTAGGAAAAGGTGCCACGCGAGGGAGTCAATCCTCATTCCTCTCCACAAAGGAACTCCTGGGAAACCAGCCCCGCTGCTGGTGGGAGCCAAGACAACAGGCCAACAGAGGGGGCATTCTCAGGTCCCAAATGATCAAGGGGGTGGGGCAGAGCGCCACCGCAGTTGAATGTTTCACTGCATCTTAACACGCAGGAGGATTACGAAGGATCGAACTCGGACGACTGCTCTCGGTCTGCTCTTTTCCCCAGTCTGGCATGCAAATCGATGCTCCTCTAGAAATAAAGCTCCCGCAAAAGACAGTTCAACACAGGCTTCTCTGCTTCTGTCAAACAAGAGAGATCAAAGATCCTGTGCCTGGAAGTCAAAATTCCAGAAAGCTGGGGTCAGGCCGCTGCTTGGGATGGCTTCATTCCACAGCAGGGTGCCGGCAGCTCCGCTTCCAGTCCAGCTCCCTGCTAACGCGGATCCTGCGAGGCGTACTGACGCTCAAGTAACTGTGTCTGTGCCATCCACATCAAAGACGGGGATGCAGTTCCTGGCTCCTGGCTTTGGCCAGGCACAGACTTGGCTGTTGCAGGTGACTTGGGAATGAATCAGCAAACGGAAGAGAGAACGCTCGCTCGCTCGCACTCTCTCTCTCTCTCTCTCTCTCCTGTCTCTGTCTCTCTCTGTCACTCTGCCTTTCAAATGGATGAAAATAAACATTAAAAACATTACCATGAAACATAAAGAATTATAGAAGGAGGCTTAAAGATGTTTGTAGAAAATGTATATTATTGGCTGGCACCGCGGCTCACTAGGCTAATCCTCCACCTTGCGGTGCCGGCACACCAGGTTCTAGTCCCAGTCGGGGCCCCGGTTCTGTCCCGGTTGCCCCTCTTCCAGGCCAGCTCTCTGCTGTGGCCAGGGAGTGCAGTGGAGGATGGCCCAAGTGCTTGGGCCCTGCACCCCATGGGAGACCAGGATAAGTACCTGGCTCCTGCAGGATCAGCGTGGTACGCCGGCTGCGGCAGCCATTGGAGGGTGAATCAATGGCAAAAGGAAGACCTTTCTCTCTGTCTCTCTCTCTCTCTCCCTGTCCACTCTGCCTATCAAAAAAATTTAAAAAAAAAAAAAAGAAAAGAAAATGTATAGTATCTTTTAATTCCATGGTTCCATAAACTTTTTTCCTATTTTGAGAGAGAACGAGAAAGCACTCTCCCACCCACTGGTTCATTCTCCAAACGCCTGCAACAGCCATCAGCAGGGCCGCCCAAGGCCAGAACAGGGGGCTCAATCCAGGTGTCCCACAAGGGTGGCAAGGACGGAACCACTTGAGCCATCACCAGGGCCTCCCAGGGTCCACATTAGGGGAGGCTAGAATCAGGGGCCAGAGCCAGGTGTCAAAACCAGGCATGTCCTAACCAGGGACTTCAGCACCAGGCCAGCTCCTCCCCAAGTGTTGTGAAGCCCAGTAGGGAACACCTCATGAGCTCACGCACGCTGGGGCCCACGCTATGGGGTAGAACTCACATGTGCTAGGGTTAGGACAATGTGGCGCCCACAGCTACGGGGCAGAGCTCACACGTGCTAGGGTTAGGACAATGTGGTGCCCACAGCTACGGGGCAGAGCTCACACGTGCTAGGGTTAGGACAATGTGGCACCCACAGCTACGGGGCAGAGCTCATGCATGCTGGGGTTAGGACAATGTGGCGCCCACGGCTATGCGGCAGAGCTCACGTGTGCTGGGATTAGGACAATGTGGTGCCCACAGCTACGGGGCAGAGCTCACTTGTGCTGTGTTAGGACAACGTGGCGCCCACGGCTACGGGGCAGAGCTCATGCGTGCTGGGATTAGGACAATGTGGCGCCCACGGCTACGGGGCAGAGCTCATGCGTGCTGGGGTTAGGACAATGTGGCACCCACGGCTACGGGGCAGAGCTCATGCGTGCTGGGGTTAGGACAATGTGGCGCCCACGGCTATGGGGCAGAGCTCACGTGTGCTGTGTTAGGACAACGTGGCGCCCATGGCTATGGGGTAGAACTCACGTGTGCTGGGGTCAGGACGACGTGGCGCCCACGGCTATGGGGTAGAACTCACGCGTGCTAGGGTTAGGACAATGTGGCGCCCACAGCTACGGGGCAGAGCTCACGCGTGCTGGGTTAGGACGACGTGGCGCCCACAGCTACGGGGCAGAGCTCACGCGTGCTGGGTTAGGACGACGTGGCGCCCACAGCTACAGAGCAGAGCTCATGCGTGCTGGGGTCAGGACGACATGGGCACCCATGGCTACAGGGCAGAGCTCATGCGTGCTGGGATTAGGACAATGTGGTGCCCACGGCTACAAGGCAGAGCTCACGCATGCTGGGGTCAGGACAACATGGGAACCCACAGCTACGGGGCAGAGCTCACGCGTGCTGGGTTAGGACGACGTGGCGCCCACAGCTACAGGGCAGAGCTCACGCGTGCTGGGTTAGGACGACGTGGCGCCCACAGCTACGGGGCAGAGCTCACGCGTGCTGGGTTAGGACGACGTGGCGCCCACAGCTACGGGGCAGAGCTCACGCGTGCTGGGTTAGGACGACGTGGCGCCCACAGCTACGGGGCAGAGCTCACGCGTGCTGGGTTAGGACGACGTGGCGCCCACAGCTACAGGGCAGAGCTCACGCATGCTGGGTTAGGACAACATGGCGCCCACGGCTACGGGGCTGAGGCAAGCATCCTCCAGCACAGCCAGGGAGGCTAAAACAGGCAGCTTTTCTGGAAAGCACTGTGACACAGGTGACAGAGGACTTAAAAGTGCTTGTACCTTTTAACAAAGTCACTCTGCTTCTTTGGGTCTGTCCTCAGAACATGGTCCAGAGTTCAGAGGACATCTTCCCACCAAGGCAAACGACATCTATCAGATCCCATACTATGGATCTTCCATGCACTTTCTGAAGAACCTGCACAGGCTTGGATTTCACAATTTTTTTTTTTTTTTTTTTTTTTGCTCCTAAACGCCTTTCAATCCAGTTTTTCCAAGAATGTATTAAATCCTCTCATGTACACAACTCAGCAGTCAAACAAGAGCCTCAGAGTCGGAGGGCTGGGACTCACATCCTAGCTCCACTGTTCACCTGCTGTGAGGCCGTGGTCTGACCACCTGCCCGCTCTGATGCTCAGTTTCCACGAGCGTGAGACGGGGAGAGGAGTACCCAGCTCAGGACTGTTTCCACAAAGCTGAGGGCAGGCACTGAGCAGTGGTGGCTACGACTGCAACGCGTGCAGAAACCTGAGGGAAAGCACACAGCGGCTGAGGCCGGGCGGCGGGACACCGCTGATGTTAACTCCAACAGCTTCACTTTCCTCCGCTATTCTGCTGTAACGAAAATAAACCTCTGCAAATCCAAAACCGTGCACTAAAGAAATGCTAAGTGGGTAAAGTCACACAAATAACGAGCGCCCTGCCGGTGGCCTCACTGCCACCTGAGGGACGCAGATGCCCTCATCCGGCCCCCCTCCTGGTAAGCGCGTGGTGGGGCACAGCACGAGCATCGGAAGCCATCAGCTCCCTGCTGCTCATTCCACTTCTGACTTCCAGGGAGAGCCCCGAGGAGGGTTGGGGACGGGCATGGGCACGCAGGGTCATCCTGCCTGAGTCCCAGCCCCAGCACAGGTGGGTCTGAGAGCCCTGACTCTGGGCCTGAAGCTCACAGGGGGGACCTCTGCCACCCACGAGGCAGTAAAACGCCCATGGCTAAGCTCCCGCCCAGCATCTTCTTCCTGAAGCAACCTGGCCGCCACTCCCATTTGACAGACAATAAACTGAGGCCCAGGGCAGGGTGGGGGAATGCCCATGGTGGCAGGGCCGGTGGCTCCCAAGTGTGCACTCTCAGCAGTTACTGGGACAGGTTTCTAACTGTGTGATCAGCAGCCAAGTCAGGGACAGATACACAGGCGGTGGGGAGAGAGAGAGACGGACAGACATGTGGATACGTGAACAGAGAGATGGACCAACAGATGAACAGGCAGATGGCCAGAGAGATGGACAGACAGGCAGATGGACAGCAGATGAACAAGTGGACAGGAAAGGAGAGGGGCACGAGTGAGAGAAGGAGCCTGCCAAGTTGCTCTTCAGGCACCTCTGCAACCTGGGGCAAGGACTGGCTGAGCACGCGGCTTCCCCTGGGCTCCCCAGGGCGTCAGGCACTGCCTCGGGATGGGGGACCGTGAGACGGAGGGTCCACCCGGTCACAGCCTCACTTCTGGGAGATAGGGGGTGGGAGGGTCAGCCCGGCCACAGGCCCACTTCCGGGAGACAGGGCCGGAGGGGACGCCTGGCTACAGCCCCACTTCTGGGAGATGGGGATCTGCCTGGCCACAGGCCCACTTCTGGGAGATGGTGGGGTCTGCCTGGCCACAGCCCCATTTCCAGGAGATGGGGAGGTCCACCAGGCCACAGGCCCACTTCTAGGAGACAGGGGTCAGCCTGGCTACAGCCCCACTTCCAGCAGGTCTATTCCACTTCTGCTGACTTCAAACTTTAGGGTTCCTCTGAATGATTTTTTTTTTGTAGGAAAAGATGCTTCTATGGAAAATAAAGAGCAGGACCGGCACTGTGGCGCAGCAGGTTAACGTCATGGCCTGCAATGCTGGCATCCCATATGGGTGACAGTTCGAGTCCCAGCTGCTCCATTTCCGATCCAGTTCTCTGCTGTGGCCTGGGAAAGCAGTAGAAGATGGCCCAAGTCCTTGGGCCCCTGCACGCACGTGGAAGACCCAGAAGAAGCTCCTGGCTCCTGGCTTTGGATCAGTGCAGCTCCGGCCATTGTGGTCAATTGGGGAGTGAACCATCTGATGGAAGATCTCTCTCTCTGCCTCTCCTCTCTCTGTGTAACCCTGCCTTTCAAATAAATAACTAAATCTCTTTAAAAAATTAAAAATAAATAAATAAATAAAGGGTTTGGAAGTCCAAGACAGGCCTGAAACACAGACACATCACCCTCTCCCCTCTGTACCACGCTGATCAGACATGACAGGTCGTCAGTCCATGGAAACATGGGTGACGAAAAATACACGCATGGCTTTCAAACAGTTTTTGTACCAAAATCAATTTAACTTTCAATTCCACTTTCCCACGGACGCTCGGAGGGCCCTGGAGCTCCGTCTAGCTGTAACACCCCTGCCGTCACCTTCCTCACTGTTCTTCCACTGCAGAATAAGCATCACCCAGCACAGACACGGGGGAAGCCATTACCACCTGAGCCCACACGTTCTGGACGCTGGCTTCCTGACGGCAACACCCTGGAGTGGACAAGTGACCGGCTCTGTGGTTTCAAAGCCACCTCTGCCTTCTGCACCACATCCACACAGGCCAGGGCCCCAGCAAAGGCGGAGAAAGCACCACCTAGGCTAATGATGGGGAACTCCCCACAAGGGGAGCCGCAGCCCCTGTCAGCACCCGCCTGTCACGGCTCCGGCCCCTCACTTAAAACAGGAGTTTCTTCCTCAAAGGAGCTGGCAGGGCTCTCTCCTCCCCACGCACGGGCTGCTCCTTCCCAGTGCCTTAGCCCACAGTTGGTAGGGCGTCCCCACAGCACGGCGCTCAGGTCCCCCAGCCAGGCCCGAGACCACTGGTTTCCAGGCCGCTGCCCCTCACCCGTGCCCTCCACAGGCTCGGAGTAACAAACACAGCAGGCCCAGAGGGAGTCCGGTGTCTTCCCCACAATCTGATCCCCCACTGACCTCTCTCCATACCAGAAATGACACAACTCGTGCATCCAGCTGCTGGGGTCAAACATGGACAGGGCGGCCTCACGTGCTCCCGGCTGTCGCGTGCCCACTCCCACCGCCACCACAGCTGCAGCCTGGCTCACGCCACCATCCTCGCCAGTGTGCACAATGCCACAGCCTCCGACCTTGTCTCTCATCTCTACACTTCACCCTTCCCTCTCCATCCCACAGTCCTCTCCAAGCAGCAGCCAGAGACCAGCCTCAAGCACGCAGAGGAATGACAGGGTCCCCTGCCTTGCTGCCTGAGGGCCTCAGCGCCCACAAGGGCCCCTGGAGGGGGGCAGGCCCTGGCTCCGGGCCCCCATGCTCCGTGGCCAACAGTTCTTGAAAGCACGGCGCCCAGGGCCAGCGCCGGCCTCTGCTCAGAAGACGACTGCTCGCCTGGGCCTCCCGTGGCGGCCTCCCTCAGTGCTCAGGCCCCGTACACGCCCCGTTCCTGCAGAGAGGCTCTGGCTCCCTCGCAGTGCCTGCCACGCCACACCCCGTCTGTATCCCTGAAATGGCTTGTGTACCAGCTCACACTCACCATTCCGCTGCCCTCCACAGGAACCCAAGCTCTGAGAAGGCAGACTGTGCCTGCAGGCCCTCAAAACCTGTCTGACACACAGTCCTTAATCCCAAAGTGTTGGCTGGCTGGCTAGGTAAGAGGCAGCCATTCTCAAGTCATCTGGATGATAACATCCAACTGACCTACAGAGAAGTAACAGCAAATTTTGGGATGGAGGCGTGGTGGCCAAAAACTAGAGGCAAGCAGGCTCTCCACGTGCACGCACAGCTGGGGGTGAAGTACGTTTATACTTATAATTTGACACTGGAACCTAACGTTTGTATAAACCTAAACAAAGAAGAAATGGCCAGTATTTGGAGGCGGGGCCAGGAGACAGCGAACTGCGAGCAGCCTTTCGAGAGTTCAGGGAAAATGCACTTGTGAAAAATCTCTGCTTGTGTTTCAAAGTTTTTAACACCAAAATAAACTGATCTTTTTTGTAAGATTTATTTATTTATTTGAAATAAATAAAGGTGGAGCCACAGAGAGGCAGAGGCAGAGAGAGAGAAGGAGGGAGGGAAGGAACGGGAGAGGGAGAGAAGAAGAGAGGGAGAGAGAGAGAGAGAGAGAGAGATTGTCCATCCACTGGTTCACTCCCCAGACAGCTGCAATGAGCAGAGTTGGGCTGATCCAAAGCCAGCAGCCAGGAGCTTCCTCCCAGTATCCCATGTGGGTGCAGGGGCCCAAGCACCTGGGCCATCTTCCACTGCTTTCTCAGGCCATAGGAGAGAGCTGAATCGGAAGTGGAACAGCTGGGTCTGGAACCTGTGCCCATATGGGACGCCAGCACTGCAGGTGGCAGCCTCACCTGCTATTAGGCCACAGTGCCAGCCCCTACACTTATCTTTTCATTCCATTTTTCCACCACCTTGTTGGAGTCCCCTCAGGTAAGAGTTCAAGAAGGGGCTGGTACTGTGGCCTAGTGCGTAAAGCCACAGCCTGCAGTGCCAGCATCCCATATGGGCACTGGCTTGAGTTCTGGCTGCTACACTTCTGATCCAGCTCTCTGCAACGGCCTGGGAAAGCAGTAGAAGATGGCCCAAGTCCTTGGGCCTCTGCACCCGCGTGGGAGACCTGGAAGAAGCTCCTGACTCTGGGTCAGCGCAGCTCTGGCCGTTACAGACAATTGGGGAGTGAACCAACAGATGAAAGACCTCTCTCTCTCTCTCTCTCTCTCTCTCTGCTTCTCCTTCTCTGTGTAACTCTTTCAGATTAATTAATTAATTAAAGAATTGCTCATCGTTGCTGACAAGACATTACATGACACCTACTCTAAGTGACAGCTGCACTGACAGCATGCCAGGCTTCCCTCCGCACCCTCACAGGTGTCACCCTCACTGTCGCCTTGATGACAGCCACTCTAACAGGAGTCAGGGATCTTGCTGTGCTTTCCATCTGCATACGCGGAGTGGCTTCTCCTGCACCTGCTGGCCATTGGTATGCCCTCCTTTGAGAACTGCATGTTTAGATCCCTTGCCCATGTTCTCGGTTGGAAGGTTTGTTTCGCTACTGAGTTGTGAGAACTCGTAATATATTCTGGCTATGAAGCCCCTATCAGTTGCACAACTTCCAAATCTTCTCTCCCATTCTGCAGGTTCTGTCACCACACTGCTGTTTCCTTTGTTTTCCTTAGTTTGATGAAATCCCACTTGTCTCTTTTTGCTCATTTCCTGTGCTTTTGGGGTCCGAGCCAAAATGATTCTTGCCCATTCCCATGTTCTGAAGCATTTACCCTGTCTACTTCCAGCACTTTCAGACGTTCAGATCTTACACTCAGGTGTTTAATACACTTTGTTTTTGTACATGGCGAGAGGTGGGGTCTGGTTTCATTCTTCTGCACGTGGATATCCAATTTCCCCAGCAGCAGTTTTTGAAAAGGCTCCCCATTTCCAGGTGTGGTCTTCACACATTTGTCAAAGCTTCAGTTGGCCATAAAACTGTGGGCTGCTAAGATCTCTATTCTGTTCCACTGGCCCATGTGTCTTTTATGCTGATGCCATGCCATTCTAACTGCTGTAACTTTAGAATATATTTTAAGATTTAATTTATCTGAAAGTCAAAGAGAGAGGGGGAAAGAGAGAGAAAGAGAGATCTTTCATCTGTTGGTTAACTCCCTAGATGGCCACAGCAGCTGGGACTAGCCCAGGTCAAAGCCAGGAGCCAGGAGCCAGGAGCTTCTTCCAGGTCTCCCACATAGGTGCCAAGCCCCAGGTACTTGGGCCATCCTCCTCTGCTTTCCCAGGTGCATTAGCAGAAAGCTAGATGGGAAGTGGAGCAGCCAGGACTCAAACAGGTGTCCATATGGGATGCCAGCATTGCAGGCAGCAGCTTAACCTGCTACACCATGCAGGCACTATAATGCGTTTTGAAGTGAGACTGTGTAATTCTTCCTGCTTTTATTATTTAGGATCTTTAGTGGCTCCATAGAAATTTCTGGATTTTTTTCCTGATTCTGTTAATAACATTCTTGGTATTTTGATAAGGATTGCAGTGAATTTATGAATGGCTTTCAGTAGTATAGACATTGTAGTGAAACAACTCATTCAAACTATGAACACAAGATGTCTTTCCACTTGTGGCCTCTGTTCCATTTCTGTAACCAGTGGTTTAGAGTTTTTATTAGAGACATTCTACTTCTAGCTAAATTTATTCTTGGTCATTTTGTTCATTTATTTGGTGGCTGTTGACACTGGGATTGCTTTCTTGATACATTTTTCAGATGGTTACCATTGGTGTGTAACAGCACTACTGATTTTTGCAGATTTTGTAGACTGCAATTTTACTAAATGTGTTTACTAGTTCTAATAGTTTTTGTCAGTATCTTTGAGGTTTTCTATATGTAAGATCTTGTCATCTGCAAAGAGTGATATTTTATTTCCTTTTTGCCAATTTGGTTGCCCTTTATTTCTTTCTCTAACCTAATTGCTCTGGCTAGGATTCCTAACACTGTTTTTCATAAAAGTGGTGACGTGGGCATCCTTGTCTCATTCCAGGTCTGAGAGACAAAGCCTTCAGCCCTGTCCCAATCTGCAGGGTATTAGCTGTTGGCTTCTACGTTGAGATATGTTCCTTCTCTACCTAACTGGTTCAGAGTTTTTGTCATGAAGCAATGTTGGATTTTCCTAGAAACCTTTTCTGCAACTATTAGATGACTTCTCTCCTTCATTCTATCTGCTGTGTCACGTTTACTGAACTGCCCACGCTGAGTCACTCTTGCACACCCGGGGTGAACCCCACTTCATCAAGTGTGCCGTGCTTTGTTGAGGACTTCTGCCACTATGCTCACCAAGGTCTGTAGTTCTCGTTAGTTATGGCCTTATCTAGTTTGGGGATAAGGATGACCACAGCCTAGCACAGTGAGTTTGATAAAATTCCCTCTTTCTCAGGATAATTTAAAAATAATTAGTGTTAATTCTTCTTTAAATATTTGATAGAATTCAGCAGTGATGTCATATGGGATTTTCTTTGATGGACATTTTATCACTGATTCAGTTCTGTTACTATTGACTAGTGTGCTTATGTATTCTAGCTCTCCATGATTCAAACACTAAGTGTATCTGTCCACGAATTTGTCCATTTCTCCTCTTATCAAATGTATTGCCATATAATTGCTCACAATAATCTCTACCAATCTTCTGTGTTTCTAGGGTATGAATCCTAAAGTCTCCCTTCTCCTCACTGATTTTCAGTCTTCTCTTGTTTTTCTTAGTCTAGCTAAGGATTTCTCAATTTTATTTATCTTTTCTAAGAACCAGCTATTTGTTTCAGTGATTTTTTTGTATTTTCTCTGAGTTTTATTCTTTCTTTCCTTCTAGATTTATATGGCCCAGCATGTACACTACTGTACACCCATCATGGGATATGAAATCACTCAGCTGAATGCATTTCTGTACACTCACGTTTATTTCAGCACTACTAGCAGACAAATAAAGATAACAGAAACACCCACCAACAAGTGAAGGGGAAGATGACACAGTACAAGCACACAGTGGCGCACTACCCAGCCAGCAGAGAGGATGAATCCTGCCATCTGCAACAACACGGATGGTGCTGGGATCCTCACGCTATGTGACCCAGCCAAGCACAGAGGGTGCGCACCACATGGTCTCACTGATACTGGAGTCTGAAACAGCTGATCGCATGGGAAGCAAGGGTGCAGTGACAGTTACCCAGGCTGGGGAGGGGAGGGGGGCAGGGATGGGGGAGGGTTGATTAAGAGGCTAAGCTACAGATAGATTCCAGTAAGGAGTGTAAGGAGTTCTGGCATTCTGTGGCACAACAGGGTAGCTCCAGATAATGACAATGTGCGGTGTCCATCTCTAACAAAAAAAGGCAAGAAAGGACCCTGAACGTTTTCAACATGTTAAATGCTTGAGAGGATAGACATGTATACTCTGGATATTACACAATGTATTCATGTATCAAAATATCACATAGTACACTATAAATATGCATAATTTTATGTAAGTTAAATTCTTTTAAATATTTAAGAAATAAAGACCTTAGCCTCAATAAGGCAATAAAAAGAAATGAAAAGGCACAAATTGTTAGAAATAAAGGAGGAAAATTATCACTATAGGTGATATACTTGCATGTGTAGAAAACACGATGGAATCTTCCAAAGAAATTTCTAGAAGTAATATGTTAATTTGGTAAAATAACAGGATACAAGGGCATCAAATACCAAAGGGTACTGTACTTCTAAATCCTATAAACAAGCATTTGAAAAATCCACAAGGTCCTAAACAGCAAACTGAAGAATCCATCTGATGAGTGATATGCACTCTCCCAATGGCTGAAAGGAAAGCACACCCAAGGAACGGGGAAACAGCCTGGTCACGCAGTGGAGGCCGAGTGTGGTCCAACTCATCAGGATGCCACACGTTCTCAATCACAACCGACTTCCAGGCTTCCAGACGTAAGAACACATAAATACCCACAGAAAATCATGCGCACACAGAAAGTCTGGTCCAAGGGCTTTCAAAGCAGCCTTCTCATGAGGGTCTACATCTAGAAGAATCCAAGTGTTGGCCTGAGCATGTAGTGTATTCTTACAACGGCACAATAATTCAGCAATACAAAGTAAGGGAAAAAAACACTGAAATATACAATGACATAATGGACCTGAAAACAACAATAAAAAACTAATTAGTCGAGCAAAAACAGTCAGACAGGAGAGCGCACATACAGCCTCTGGTCTGGGGACAGGCAGAAGCGAGCTGCAACTCTCTGGGAGGCCAGAGGGGAGCCTTCTGAGGGACCCACACAGGTGAACGCACGGACGACTACAGGCGTCAGGATCCATCAGCCCGGAACTCCACGTCTGTTTTTTATTTCACATGAGTTATATCTCAGTAAATGAATGCTACCTAGATAGAAACATTAATCAATCTGAAGCAAACTGAAATCCACAGCCCAGCGATCCTACCACTTCCTGTTTTCCACAATCCTTTTCCTTCCTCTTAAAGAGACCTTAGTGTAACTGCGGTTGACGGGAATAAATGCCTTACATTTTTGGATATGCCTTACATTTCACTGCCGCTCATGTTCCCTGTTACACAAGCAGGCTAAAACTGGACAGTCCTGGTGAGAACAGCGCGTGTGGTGTGGCACTGTATCTTGCAGCCTTTGCACTCGTGCACCTGTGCAGGTGCACCTCGCACGAGACACAACTCTTTCTGGGGGAGACTCTGGGGCACTTTCTTCATGCACTCTGCTGTGCCTGAATTTTGGCGGTGGAAATCAGGCTGGTCCTTAGACAAGCTGTGTGTAAAACAAGTGAAGCAACAGAGACGGCGGCTCCTCCTCTCCGTTCAGGGAGCACATTCCAGCCACAGGTTCCCTTGACAAGGCCTCTCTTCCCCGCGCCCTCCTCAGAAAGCTCCTGCAGACCTCAGCCGGCCTCAGAGCCACCTGCTCCCTGGGCCAGGAGCAGGCGCTGCACCTGCTCCCGGCCACCAGCTTCTCCCCTTCAGAAGACAGCCCAGGGCCCGCAGGGGTTCAGACAGGCCGTGGGGTGTGTGCGCCTCACGCCAGGCTGCAGGCTGCGATCACACCCAGCTCTGCAGTGAAACAGAGAAGCTCCTGGGAGGCGAAACGAGACAGACTTTAAATGCCCGCAGGTTGCACAAGCACACGGGCTACCACACGGGCTGGGATACTGTCTTCCCAGGAAGAGCAGTCCTTCGTGGGGAGGGCTGGGATCTGCTAAGAGCAGCCATGCTCCATCGATGCTGCTCCCTGCCTGCTCCCTGCGACAGCCTGAGCTGCCCCACAAGGATGCAGCACTGCCTCCCTCAGCACAGCAGCCTTGCCCCCGCCCCAGCCGAGCAGAAGTCTCTGCAGGAGTCCCAGAGCTGGACAGACCCAGCACGCAGGTGTGCGCACGGCAGGGTCCAGCCAGGCTCGCCGAGCTGGTTCTGAAGTCCACTGGCGCACTCCCGTATGAATACAGACTCTGTCCTACCACATGCAAACACCCTCACCAACACTCACACATGGCACAGCCTGTCCCCCAGCTCTGCACCTGGCCCCCCATCCATTGCAGCTTCTGCACGAGACCCCCTGCCGAGAGCTACACCTGCGCAGAACTGAGGCTGAGAAACCCAGCTCCTCGAGTGTCCCTGCTCGCAGGGAACCTTGACCTGCAGGCAAATTCCATTTGTCCACCCGATAATGAGTAGCAGACGCTTCTCCAAAACGTCCTCATTATCTTAGCTCCACTGGCCGAGTCACCAGGAGATTTGGTCCAGTTTACCAGGAAGATCGGGGATTGGAGCTAACCCAGTAATACCGCTTACTGGACATGTGGGCGGGGCCAAGTTCTGAGCACTTCACCACTGGTCCTGGAAACCACCCCACACCCCATCACACATACCTGCCCCACTTTGGGACAAGGCTCACAGACCACCTGTGCACAGAGAGAGAGAACAGCTGGGCACTCCCAGCACCCCGGCTCTCCTCTGAGGTCCCCTGCCCATTTTCCCAGCAAGCTGCCCACAGAGACAGACGGCCGGCAAGCTCACCTGAGCCCACTTCCTCAGGCACAGATGGATTCCCTGGGACCCACCAGGCTCGGGGAGCCAGGCTGGTGTGACTCTGAGGGCACGAGAATGAGCCGGTAGAGGCTGACAGGCTGATGTCCAGCCTGCAGGGCTGAGAGGAGCCCACTCAGAGAAAGAGAATGAACTGTGGTCCTGCGGGAGCAAGTCATAAGACGCTCACTGCCAGGGGAGGGGCCATTTCCCTTCACCAAGGAAACAGAGGCACAGGGAGGTGAGGTGGTCCGTCCCCAGTCCCATGATTGCAAGCTGGGCAGCTGGACTCAGGCCCGGGCAGCCTGCTGTCCCCATCCAGCACTTGGCCCCAGGCTCCCTCTTCCTCATCTGGCATCCCCCTGCAGAATGCGCCTTCCCTCCAACTCCCCTGTTGTACTGTGATGGCCCCGGGCCCCACACTGGACCTGGCAGGTACTGCACACCAGCAATCGGGGAAGAAGCAAAGCCCAGCAGGATGGGCGTGCCCTCCTCCCAGGCTTCCCCTGGGCTTGCACAGAGCGGGGCCTTTCATACTCACCTGTGCACAGGCAGCTACTCTCCCACCACCAAAATACTACCGCCAAGGGTGCTTCCTGGAGCAACGGAAAGAGGTTCGCCCAGGAGGATGACGGACAGCCTTGGTGTACAGTCGCAGACAGGGAAATAATTAACCGGGGTGATTGAGATAAGCGTCAAGATGAAAGCCGGTGGGAAGTTCACAAGTGCGGCTGAGATGCGACATGAGGGCCTCTGAAGTCTGCTTCAAAGAGTCCTGAGTGGCTGCCTGGCCCACCGCGAGTGCCCTGCCCACCGCGAGTAGGTTACAAAAATAACAGGACTGAACCAACTCCTCCCACCCAAGCACTGCTCCCCTCAGTGGTCTTCTCTCCACTATGGGGAGCCCCCACTGCCCTGGACAGCGGCCAACCGCAGCCCTTGCAGGGCCTTGCGTGTGCAGGTCTGTGCCCCCCCCCCACACACACAGACACACCCAGTCCCACGTGCTATCCACTCTAGAATTCAGCCACAGATCACTGTCCACTGCCAGCCCTGGCTGCAGCTGCCTGCTCTGTGCAGAGGGAATGCCTGCCTTCCCCATGGCCACCTCCTCGGGACACCTCCCAGGCATTCACAAACACTTCCTTTGCCACAGCTCAGAGAGCAGCCACCAGGAACTCAGTGCCCAAGATCACACAGCTGGGGAGTGCAGGAACCCGACCTGGGACTCACCCGAGGTGTCCCACCCCACGACCATCAAAGAGTCCTGCCTCTGCGAAGCAGGAATGAGGGGGCGAGAGCCTGGCACGACTCGATCCCCTACGAGAACAAACGATGGCTCATGGACTTACTCCTGCACCCACTGCCTGTGTTCTCATCAAGAACACACAGGGCACGGGCTCCGAGACCAGCTTTAGAGCCGGCACCCGAGACTTGGCTGAGATCAAAGGAAGAAGGGCACATGAAGCACTCGGTACACTGTATCTGCTCAGTAACCACTGCTTTCATAGCCAAAGTTAGGAAAGCTTTCAAAGTGCCCTGTACGCTAACTGACCCTTAACACCCACCGATCTCAGCAAGCTGAGCACCTCCAAACTCTGCAATCAGCAACTTGTTCTTATCAACACGTCCTGGCAGGGCCTCCAGGTCTCTGCTCCCTGGAGGGGGGCCCTGTGTGGGAACCACCCCTGGGGCCATCAGGCTGACCACCAGTCTTGGGAAGAAGGGGGTGTCCAGCACAGCAGTGCCTGAAGGACAAGCTCTCGACGTCCAACACCTGGAGGGAAGGCTGCTGGCAGAAACACTAAGCTGCTGGACACGACGTGGAGGTCAAGCCCAACCCCTCCTGGGCCAGATTCACTTGCCAGTGACTCCCAGGGGTCACCAGGGGCAGCACAGCCACAGTCAGCATCCCGCAGTCCTCCCAGCTGGCTGTGCTTCCCTTCCAAGACCGCCCTGGTCATGAAGCACAGAGAGTGCCCGCACAGAAGCACTGGTCATCCTGGAGGGGCCCCACACGGAGCCCCGCCTCAGAGAGGCTTCTCTCCACTGACTGCTGGGCAGTATGCTAGCTAGCGCGCTCTCTCTCTCTGCACCAGGCACAGCCTGGGGCACCAGCTCTCTCACCCCACCTGCCACTCTGAGCTCACAACTGCCCAACCTGTGGTGGGAGCAGTACCTGCAGGGAGCCCCACCCACAGCCCCCTCCAGCCCAGTCCCTGACTGCCCACCATGCACAAAAGGGAACTCCACAACACATCAGCCAACCAGTGAGGGCAGCAGCAGAGACGTGAGGTCAGGATGGCTACGGAGGCCACACACCGTCATGCTGTACCTCAAAGCAGAGCCTCCTCACGGCTTGCACCACCACACTGGGGTCTAGCACGGTCCAAGGAGCAGTCTGGAAGGACTAACACCGTGCTCTCAGCTGCTGGCCAGCCGGGCGCTGTGGCAGCCCTCACTCCACGAGTGCCCCAGCAGGGCGAGGGCACGGCCACCAAGCCCATGTCCTCTATGCTCCAGCATGGGGTCTGGCAGGGGCTGCCCGTGAAGTAGCACGGACAAGGCCAGCTCTCCCGCTGCTGCAGCGTGCGGCTGGGCAGCTTGCTTCGGTTCCTGGATCTCAGGTCCCTCGCTCCCGAGACAGGGCTACCACTAAGGAGCTGGTTAGCTTGGCGCCAAGATGAGATCACAGCTAGTCGCCTTCTTCCTTGTACCAGGCACCCCCAAGCATGGCTGCTGACCACCAACCGAGGCCCAGCCCCGAACGCTTCATTCAAACAGTGACCACACAAAACAACTCATGGGAATGGAGTCCCGGAAACCAAATCTGGTGGCCATGCCAGAACACCACGGAGTCTCCAAGCTGCTGTGTGCCTGCCCCAGGAGCCAAGCTACTCTGAGATTTGAGCATCTGAGACACAGTCCGCCTGTAGCCACCTGACCAGAGACTGATGCCCATCTTCAACCCCACAGCCAGCCATGCCTGAGAGCAAACGCAGGTGAGCACAAGAGCTGGTCTCAGTGACAGTTTCCGTAACCCGCATCAGGGAGACGCTAAATGAACAGCGAGGGGACCTTCTCTGGGCTGGGGCAGACACCAGCCAATCGAGGGCCACTAGAGCACGGCTCTTCCAGTGGCGACATGGGAGACTGGAAATGCGATGGCCGTCTCTAGTTCCGACACAGGTCCACGAACTAATAGCTGTGTCTTCATCAAGCAACAGCTCCCACAGAGAAGGGGAATGAGAAAGAGGAAGTGCAGGAGAGACGGGAGAAAGTGGTCCGCTCCCTGTAAGCTCAGCATTACCTTCAGGCCTTCCAACAGAACCCAACGGACCCTTACTGCCCCGTGTGCCGTGGAAAATCCACCAGAACACGAACCTCACATTCCCCAGTGAGATTTTTCTAAATTTTATTGACGAGTATAACATGCCTAGCACTTGGAATATACCCATAAATAAAACAACAAACTTACCTCTGTAAGGGCAGAAAAACAACAACAACAAAGACATAATGATTAGGAACACAAGGGGGCTTCAGGAATTCGTGGAAATGCGTGTCATGAAAAACAACGTATGCGTCACAGAACGTTCTTGCATCAAGATCAACTCACACGAGCACGTTACATGCCTGAACAGGTACACCGTAAGGCACTAAGAAGGAGAAGCCATCAGTCTGAGAGTCCCACAGAGCAACACAAATCCTGCTAGAATTAAAGCACGAACACACATCAGTGTGGCGGGGAAGCTTGGGTGGGAGAACGGTGAGATCGGCGACGCGTGACGCGCAGTTTGTGGGAACAGTGTCCCCCAGAGCAGTCAGCAGGCTGCAAGCAGATTAACTCCTTTCAGGAACAGCTGGGCGTCGCCGAGGACGGAGTGGACCATCCTCACGGGCTTGGGAGGGAACATCAACCTCACCCACGCGCTCGCTGAAGAGGACCGGTGATCGGCAGGAGAAACGGCAACACCACAGACATCTCGGGTGGCCCAGCTCACCCAATTCTGACGGCAAAACGAAAGCTGCTTCACGGTGCCACAGCGGCTGCGCCCAGACCGTCTGCAGACGCTTCCCTGAGGAAGCCGTCAACAGCTGGGATCCGGTCCCGAAGCGCTGCTTCCAAGAACTGGAGCAGGGCAGGCACGCGGCTCTCCCAGGGCAACGCTGAAGACACAGCACAATCCAACAGCAGCTACCGGGGGCAGACGCGGTCCAGCCCAGGGCAAACGTCAGGCAGCAGCTTTGGGGGACGCCCAAGGCACGGTGCTCGCTGACTTCCTGGAGGACTGCTGTTGGGAGAGGGTCTCGAGGAGGTGAGCCCGGCTCCAGCGGAACACCTTCCAGGACAGTGTCCCCAGGGTCCTTCTACACCACGACGACGCTCTGCCCATGCCTCGAGCCTGACCCGGGTGACTCTTCTGAGCTTCTGCTGGGAAAGTGAATCAGGTAAATCCACTTACAGTCCTGACTTGGCTCCTTCGGACTTCTGTTTCCCAGCCTTAAAACATCTTTAAAGGGCATCCATTTCTCTTTGGTTTATGACGTAAAATGGACCACACAGACGTGGCTAAATTCCCAGGGCCCTCAGCTCTTTGGAGATGGACTCAGTGGCTGGAGTCATCACTTAGCAAAAGAGTCTTGAGCTGTGTGCAGAAATAAGGTCTTCATTTTGATCTTTTAATTCCATGTTTCCACAAACCTTTTGAAGTACCTCCATGCAGTATGTTACAAAATGAGAAGTGCTTTGGAAGAAAAAAAAGTAGAGGAAAACAGGAGCTGCGAAGGAGGTGCCAGGAGAGAGGAGGATGGGCTGCCATGTTAAGTGGGGCACGCGTACTCAGAATTTTAGAGGTTAGCAGGGACCTGAGGAGGGGAGGAAGCCATCCTTGTGGAGATACAGGTCCCCAGCACCTCAGGAAGAGGCAAGAGCCTCTGCAGATGGTGAGGTGCAAGTGTTCCCACAGGCCTGCTCCCCCAACATGCTCCGCTGGCGCACCTGCGCCGAGTGCCAGACAGGAGAGAGGAAAACTGGAGGAGGCGGGGAGGTGGGTGAGGAGCGCCTTCAGGCACCGGCAAGGATTTCAGATTTCACTCCAGGCAGCTACGGGACCTCTGCCGAGCGCTAACGGGGTCACCCTGGCTGCTGCGCTGACAACAGAACAACCGCAGGGAGAAAAGCCCCAAACACTCAAGTTCTTAGGAAATTACTGCAAGGATCCAAGTGCGCCTAGCAGTGGCCAGGAACAGTGAAGCAGATGAGAAGTAGCTGGGTTTGGAGTATGTCTTAGAGACAAAAATAAAAAGAATTCACTAGAAGACTGGGTATGGGTATGAAGTTTAAACAAAAAAGCTGAGAACGACTCCAAAATTTCTGGCCTGAACAACTGGAGGGATGGAGTTGCCATCGGCAAAGATGGGGGAAACTGCAGAGCAACTGTGCGGCCGGCAATCCGTGTGCTCAAGTGTGGGACGCCTGGGCCACCAAGTAGAAGCACTGCTCCCAGGACGGCGAGCGAAGGCAAAGCGCAGATTCTCCTCATCCGGTGCTGACCGCTGCAAACATGCATACGATCACGGAGCGAGCAGGGGCCCAGCAGGACCTGGGATGACACCACCCCAATAAAAGTCAGGGGGGAGGTGTCCTTCAGCTCCACCCACAGCAAGGGCCCAGGACTTGTTTCAAAATGAGGTGAGCGAGCCGGCTCGGCCCGCGGTGTGTGCAGCAGGGAGCCATTTGCACTCCACAGGAAAAGACCTGCCCAGGTTCCTGGTGAGTGCCAGAAGGGCAGCTGGCAGGAGGGGCTTCGGCCTAGGTCCCTGCCATGCAGCTGTGGACTGGTGGCCATCGGCAAGGTGGCTGGAGACCTGCACAGGTCCTGTGTGTGGCTGGCACCATGCCACCATCCGCAGAGGGAGGACGCCCATCTGGGTCTCTGCTTGGTGGGAGACTGTCACAGGCAGCAGGACAGGCATGCCCACCAGGTCCTCTTCCACGGGCAGAGTAGTTGTGCCCTGGCTGCCCTGGCAGGGCCACAGCTGTACCAGCATCTGCAGGTCAGGAGGCACACTGGAATCCTCCCCTGGCCAGTTCTCAGGGTAAAAACTCTTGCCCCTGCTCCAGGTCCTCTGTCTGTGCCACAGTCTACAGGGTAAGGAGGCCCCCAGATCTGAGCCACAGTGCAGGCCACAGGGTAAGAACACCATCCAGGTCCTCAGTGCAGGGCTGTGGCCACACTGTGGTCACCAGGACAGCAGCCCAGATACTAGCCATGCCACAATCCACAACAAATGCTGACCCAGGTTCCAACCACGTGGAAATCCACAGGGCGAAACACATGCCTAGGTTCTAGCCAGGTCAAAATCCAGGGCAAGTACATGGGCCCAGGTCCTTCCACGCCATCATCCACAGGGTTAAAAACGTCCTCCCAGGTCCTAGCCATGTTGTAATCCACAGAGTACTACTGCTCGCCCTGGTCCTAGCCGTGCCGCAATCCAGAGTAGAATTCCCGACCCAGAGCGTGGCTGTGCTGCAATCCATGGAGTAAGTAACAACTCCTGCCCAGATCCTGTCTGAGCTGTATAATCCACAGAGCAAGAACACTCTCCCAGATCCTAGCCAAGCTGTAATCCAGAGGAAAAATCCCTGCCCAGAGCCAGGCTGTGCTGCAATCCACAGGGAAAACAAACAAACAAACAAAAAACCAAAAACCTGCCGCCCACAGCTTAGGACACAGGTCCTAGCTGTGTTGTAATTCCCGCAGCAAGAACACAAATCCAGATCCTGGGGTAAAAATGCCAAGTTTTGGTCGAGCGGCTACCCATCGGGAACAAATGCCTGCCGGGGGGCCTTGTGGCACAGCCGGTTAAACCTCCTCGCCAGCTGGAGCGCAATCCAGCTCCCTGCTCATGCTCCTGGGAAGGCAGGAAGATGAGTACCGCCCACGGGGAGACCAAGATGAGTGCCTGGCGCCTGGCTTTGGTCTGATCCAGACCTGGCCGCTGCCACCATCTGGGGAGCGAATCAGCAGATGGAAGATCTTTTTCGCTCTGTCATCTTTTCTTTCAAATAAATCTTAAAAAAAAAAAAAAAAAAAGTCCCACTAACCATGCTGCAATACACAGAGTAAAAACGTAGATGGAGTGGAGACTCCACCCAGCCCTAGGCAGGCTGTAATTCTTGGAGTACCAGCACCCGCCCTGGCCCTAGCTGGGCCCCATCCATGGAGCAAAGCCAACCGTCCAGATCTCAGCCGTGCAGAAATCCACAGTGTGAAATCTGCGGCCCATGGAGTCAAATGCCCTGCCAGGCCCTGGCCGCGCTGAAATCCACGCCGACGTGAAGACCCTAGGCCGCTGCAATCCACAAAGGAAAACGGCCTGCCAGGTCCCAACAGCGGGGCAATCCGGGGCAGAAGTCTCCCGCCCAGATCCCAGCCAGAACCCAAATCTCTGCGTAGAATTGCCCGCCTAGACCATAGCCTTGCGCAATCCGCAGGATAACAACGGCCCACGAGATCCTAGCCGGCCCGGAATTCACAGAGTAAAATCATCCACACAGACCATGGTCGGGGCGGCAACTCCAGGTGGTCCCTGGTATGCAGCTGCGCCCACAAAGCAGTCCCCAGAGGAAGGACGCCCGCCCAAGTCGGAGCCACGCCGCCACCCCCAGGGCAGGCGTCCGTGCAAGTTCAGCCGAGCCACCACCTGCATCCTCCTTCCGCAGTTCTCGGGGTGGAAACCGTCCTTGGTCAGGCCACAGGGGGCAGGGGAAGCTAAGGAGGCCCAGGATCCCGCTGCGTGGCTGCGCCATGACGCAGTGAGCGGAGCAAGGACGCGAGCCCAGGTCCTAGTCACGATGCGGTCTGCGGAGCAAACACAGACGCCCAGGCCCCCGCCGCGCTGCCGCTCGCAGCGGCAAAATGCCCACCCAGGTCCTCGGCGCACGGCTGTAGACACGCCGCAGTCCACACGGGAGGGACACGCGCCCCGGCCCCAGTCGCGCCACAACCCACAGGGTGAAGACGCCCTTCCGGCTCCTGTCCGTGCGGCACTGCGGAGCATGGACGCGTTCGCCCGGGGCCCCTGCGCGCCGCTGCTGCCCCGCCTGCTGCAATCTGTAAGACAAAATCCGCCCAGGTGCGAGCCAAGCCGCAATGCGTAAAATGAGGAGGTCCGCCCAGGTCCGGGCCGTGCTGTAATCCTCGGCGTAGCGGCGCCCGCCGCGTCCCCGCCGCGCCACGATTCGCAGGGTGAAGACGCCCACCCAGATCCTTGCCGCGCCGCCATCCACGGAGTGACAACGCCCGCCCAAGTCCTCCCCGTGCCGCAATCCACGGAGTAAAAAGGATCGCCAGGTCCTCGCCATGCCAGCCTCCGCAGGCTAAAACCTTGTGCTGGAGGCGCAGGCGAGCTGAGCTGCAGTCCGCAGGACAAAGACTCCCCGCTGGGTCCTGCTGTGCGGCGACTTAGTCCCAGCGAAGCGGTGACCCGCGGAGTAAACACCTACACCCAGCTCCTGGCCGTGCCGCGATCCGCGGCGTAAACGCGTCTACTCAGGTCCTAGTTAAGCGGCAACCCTAGGCGTAGACACGTCCACTCGGGTCCTAGCTAAGCGGCAATCCGCAGCGTAAACACGTCCACTCGAGTCCTAGTTAAACGGCGATCCGCGGCATAAACACGTCAACCCGGGTCCTAGTTAAGCGGCGATCCGCGGCATAAATGCGTCCACCCGGGACCTGACCGTGCCGCGATCCACGGCGTAAACACCAATAACCGGATTCTAGCCGAGCCGCGAGCCGCGGCTTAAACAGCTAGACCCTGGTCCGAGGCCGATTCGCGAGTCACGGCGTAAGCACGTCCACCTGGGTCCTGGCCGTGCCGCGATCCACTGTGTAAACACCTAGACCCGGGTCCTAGCTGAACCGCAAGCTGCCATGTAAACAGCTAGACCGAGTTGCTACGTAAACACGTCCACCGGGGTCCTAGAGGCGATCCGCGGCGTAAGCACGTCCACCCGGGTCCTGGCCGTGCTGCGATCCGCGGCGTAAACACCTAGACCCGGGTCCTAGCTGTGCGGCGAGCCGAGGCGTAAACACAGGCAGATAGACGGCGTAGACACATCCACCTGGGTCCTGGCGGTACCGCAATCCGTGGCGTCAACACCTGCTCCCGGGTCCTAGCAGAGCCGTGATCCGCGGGATGCAAACATCTGCCAGAACGATTGGTGCCGTAATCCACAGCGCAAAACGCCCGCCCCGAGCCCCGCCACACCGCAACCTACAGGGCAAAATCGGCCTCCCAGATCCTGGGTGTCGTGCCACCACCGTGCGTAAGTTCCCGGGGTACGAAGCCGGCGCAGGTTCGCCCTGCACAGCCGGCCAGGCACCAGCGCCAGAGAAGGTCCTCAGCTCTCGGCTACAGCCGTGCCGCAGTCTGAGGGGTGGAAACCGCCGCCTGCGTCTTATGGCCCTGCTGCAGCTGTGACGCACACAGCTGGGTTCCAGTCCCCGCCCAGGTCCGCGGTGCGCAGCCGCAGCTGCACCGCCACCAGGATGTAGGACACCCGCTGGATCCTCCAGCACAAACACGTCCGCGGCGGGCCTTGCCCTCAGTCAGTCCACAGGAGAAAACACCTGCCCAGGTCCACGGGTGTAGCGCAGCCACGCCGCAGTCCATTCCAGCCCTTGGTGCTTAGTGGTAGCCCTGGCGCACACGGCAGGATAGGGGTGCCCACCCAGGTCCTTCGTGGGCAGCCGCAGCTGTACCGTTGACCGCTGCTGGGTCCTCAGTGTGCAGCCACTGCCCTCTGCCGGGCGCTGTGGTGCGCAGCCCGCCGACAGCGGACAGAGGTCCATCCACAAGGGCGTGTCTAGGTCTTGCCGCGCGCTAGGCCCCAGGCACCCTCCCTCCCCCTAGGCACTGCCGGGGTGTCCCAGCGAATCAGATGAGGAGCGGACGCTGCTTTGGGGTGGCCCGCAAACTTGGGCAGGAGCAGGCGCGGGGCTCCCCCGGGACACCTCGCTTGGTGGCGGCGGCACCGCGCTGGACCAGGTTTTGCGCGGGGCCCTCCCTGCGGCTTTCGGGAACGCTGTTCCGCTAGCTCCCCGAGGCGGCTGTCAGTGAGAGCGCAAGAGCGCCCCCTGGAGGGTGCTGCGAAAGGAACAACTTCCGCCCTAAGCCGAAGGCAAGTGGGCCCTCCGCGCTCCGCTGCCAGCCTGCGCGGTCTTCCCGTGGGCAGCTGTACGCGAGCATTTCAAACACGTTTTTACGTGCTTGGGGGAAAATGTGGAAGCTCCATGTACCTGGGGCTTGGGCTGGTTTTATGAAGGCCCCCCCCACACACCTCCATCAGGGGAAGGCGTGACCGTGGTGGAGGCGGGGAGACACGACGCCACACGGCGCGGCGGCCTGGCACTGTGGAATGTCTGGTCCCTGCTGCATCTGGATTTGCTCCTGCCAGTCGGCAAGCTGTCTTCCGCAGCTGTCCCAGGACCTCTGCGACGCTCTCCGGCGTTCGAGGGGAGCTTGCTTTGTTGTCCGGGTTAGTAATCGGACGTGCAGCTCGAGCTAGAGATTGGTTTTGACTAACAGCGGTTTGTCGACACGAGTGTGAGGTCTGGAGCTACTGCCAGGGGTTACCACACAATTCAAAATGACTGCTGCTCTCCAGGCTTAACACCCTGTGTGTTCACTTTAATTTTTAAAACTCCATCTAGTGTGTTTTCCTGACTACTCAGGTGGAACTAGAAAATGAGAGGGGATAGACGCAGGTAAATTTAATTGAAATTCTTAGTCTGGGCTGCAGGGAAGTTCTCAATCTTCTCAATGTCTTAAGTAGTGCTGAATAAATAATAAAATACCGACTGAAAAGGAAAACCCAAGAGGCGTGAGCGGAGGGAGCAGGTGGCCAGTGGTCTCCCTGCCGGGTCTCTCTCTGTCTAGCGCTCAGCTCCAGGTTGCTTCTGCTGCAGTGGGCAGAGGGAGAGTGGAAGGAGGGGCCCTGGGAGAACCCCTTCGAGCCAGGCTGCAGCATCCTCAGGAGTGGGCGGTGCACTCCAAAGTCGCTGAGGGAGCCTGCGCTGTGGCGCGGTAGGCTAAGCCTCAGCCTGCAATGCTAGCATCCCTTATGGATGCCGCCTCGTGTCCCAGCTGCTCCTCTTCTGATCCGGCTCTCTGCTGTGGCCTAGGAAACCAGTGGAGGATGGCCCATGTGCTTGGGCCCCTGCACCCACATGGGAGAGCTGGAAGAAGCTCCTGGCTCCTGGCTTCGGATCTGTCCAGCTGAGGCCATTGCAGCCGTTTGGGGAGTAAACCAGCAGATGGAAGACCTCTGTCTCTCCCTCTCTCTGTAACTCCGCCTCTCAAATAAATAAATTGTTAAAAAAGAAAAGACACTGAAAGCCTGTGTCTTGCGTCTGATGCCATGTTGCTGCAGGACTGTGGGAAACTCCTCCCAGTTCTGTGCCTCTCACTGTGCCCACCTGCAGAGTGAGGACACTGGCCGGCCCTGCTCCACCTCCACACTCTGGGGTTCCCAGCTCCATAGAGCCAGGATCGTGACTCACCAGGACACACACAATCTGCACCATGCAGACGGCACATAAAGAAGTGAGGAGTGCGGGCGGCCAGGAATGCCACTGGCAGAGAGGACTCCAAGACTGTTCCGCCTCTCCCCAGCACGGATGAGGAGACTCAGGTCTGAGAGGGGACGGCACAGGTGAGCCCTGCGGTCTCCCAGGCTCAGCAGAGCAGCGCTCTCCTCAACTCCTCCACCTCTCTCTCCTGCACCCGTGGGCGTGCGCTCGGGAGGCATGTCTTTTCTCAGAAGCTCTCTGCAAGCGTGTTGCTGGGGCACTCACCTCCCTGCACCTCAACTACCCCCTCTGCAAACCAGGACTGAAGACAAGACCTGCCTTGGGAAACTGCCGATGAATGTGAGAAGGAAGGCGGTACAGGCAGGAGTCCTCCCCAGGGGGACTCTGTCCCCCAGCCCCCGGGGACCTCTGCCAATAACTGGGGACATTCCAGTTACCACAGCTGGTGAGGGGTAAGGGGTGAGGGTGAAGGGCTGCCTGTCCCTGGTGGTACGGCAGTCAGGGGTGCTGCCAAAGGGGCTGTGCTCTAGAGCCCCACGACATGAAACGTCCAGCAGGGAGGTGTCGGGGTGCTACTGCTGGGACCCCACAAGCAAAGGGCTGGAATCCAGGGAGCAGCGATCAACAGAGGGGGTGTGATATTGTTGATGGCCCTTTAGGACCCCAAAGCACACTTCTAGGGGCTGTCTTGGCTTCACACAACAACCCTTAGATACACAACTACTATTCCTTTTCTTTTCTAACAGATCAAATCCTGAGGTTTCAGGAGCCAGTGTGACTGACCAGCCGAGAGTCACGACCCACCTAACAGGTGAGGGAGCCAAGCCTCGAACCCTGGCTCCCTCCTTGTCCCAAGCTTCCCTGGCGGAAGGCGAAGCATTGCAGAGCTGCAGCTGGTCCCTTGGCTACAGAAATGCGTTGTCGAACACCTGGATGAAGATACCTGTGTGCGTCTCTTACTAACATGTGTCTGTGCGTCCAGACCCGGGCCGCCCCTCAGCGCTGAGTGTTGATTCATTCCCTCAACATTTGCTCAGCACTTATCCTGTGTACCAAGCCTGGTGCGCTACACCCAGCTGCCGACGCAGGGGAAACGGCCTGTTGGGAAGGCAGGTGTGCACAGAGAAGGAAGCAAGGGCTACCAGGCTGTGGGGCGGAGGAAAGACCTCTGCACCTGCTCCCCTCTGAGCCGGGCCTGGAAGGAGGAGGTCTTCTAGGCAGGTCAGTGAGGGAGAGGGTACCCCTGGAAGGGGAGAGACATGAAGCAGCTGGTTGACCAAGACTGTGTGCGAGAGTCAGACACACAAATGGAAACAACACATCACTAGAAGCACAAGAACCAGCTCTGGTCATCCTGTCATTGTCAGCCCCAGGCACTGGAATGCGGAAGCAGGGAGGCAGGGAGGCAGGGAGGTGCCAGCTCTGCCTCCAGGGGTGCTGTGGTCCAGGGGCCCCGAGCAGCCGTGGCACGCAGCCTTGCAGCCATCAGCACCCACACCGGCGCATCTTCAACGCCCCTTCCAGGGTCACAGCATCTCCTGTCTCCCGTTGGCAAGCCTCTCAGGAATGGGGCTCACCGACCTCCTCAACAACCCCGCGTGCCTCGAGCTCACTCTGCCCCAACCTGCCCCCAGCCTGGACTCTGCACCACAGCAGGGTTCCCCGCTCAGTGGCACCAGGTGCAGGTGCATAGGTTCGTGGTCAGCCACCAGGTGATCTGCCTCCACACCCCTACCAAGGTGGGCAAGAGCATATGCCACAGTCCCTGCTCTCCCCCTCCTCTCCCTCCCCCTCCTCCCCTCCTCCCCCTCCCCCTCTTCTCCCTCTCCCTCCTCTCCCTCCCCCTCTTCTCCCTCTCCCTCCTCTCCCTCCCCCTCTTCTCCCTCTCCCTCCTCTCCCTCCCCCTCTTCTCCCTCCCCCTCCCCTCCTCCCCCTCCCTCCTCTCCCTTCCCTCCCTCCCCCTTTTCTCCCTCTCCCTCCTCTCCCTCCCCTCCCTCTCCCTCCTCTACCTCCTCTCCCTCCCCCTCCTCCCTCTCCCTCCCCTCCCTCCCTCTCCCCTCCTCCCCCTCCCTCCTCTCCCTTCCCTCCCTCCCCCTTTTCTCCCTCTCCCTCCTCTCCCTCCCCTCCCTCTCCCTCCTCTACCTCCTCTCCCTCCCCCTCCTCCCTCTCCCTCCCCTCCCTCCCCTCCCTCTCCCTCCTCTACCTCCTCTCCCTCCCCCTCCTCCCTCTCCCTCCCCTCCCTCCCCTCCCTCTCCCTCCTCTACCTCCTCTCCCTCCCCCTCCTCCCTCTCCCTCCCCTCCCTCCCCCTCCTCTCCCTCCCCCTCTCTCCCCCTCCCCCTCCCTCTCCCTCCTCTCCCTCTCTCACCCCCTCCCTCTCCCTCCTCTCCCTCCCCTCCCTCTCCCTCCTCTACCTCCTCTCCCTCCCCCTCCTCCCTCTCCCTCCCCTCCCTCTCCCTCCTCTCCCTCCCCTCCCTCTCCCTCCTCTACCTCATCTCCCTCCCCCTCCTCCCTCTCCCTCCCCTCCCTCCCCCTCCTCTCCCTCCCCCTCTCTCCCCCTCCCCCTCCCTCTCCCTCCTCTCCCTCTCTCACCCCCTTCCCCTCTCCCTCCTCTCCCTCTCTCACCCCTTCCCCTCTCCCTCTTCCTCTCCCTCTCTCACCCCTCCCTCTCTTCCCTCTCCCTCTCCCACCCCCTTCCCCTCCTCTCCTCCCAACCCAAGACCATCAGTACCACATTCCTGATGAGGAATCCCAGCACCAGGCCCCTGTCTCCTTGCTGTGACACAGGGGTATCTCGTGCTCACTGGTGGCATCACTTTGCGGCCTCATTTAAGAGAAGCAGTGGCTGTGCTCAAACGGCGCCTGACACATCAGAAATGCTCTCTAGATGTCTGGGATGAGGATAAACCATCGGGGCACTTATCCTGGACCTTCGGTTCTCCTAGAGCCCTCGGCCAGCACTGTGAGACCTGCCTCCCTGCGACTCGGCTCGGTGGGCCTCACTCCCCAGGGCTGATCAGTCCTTCCGGTTCTAAGTGCAGCTTCTTCATTCTCTGCAACTTTCTAGCCACCCTGTCTTGCAGACAGAAAAACACAGCCACACTTCTTGGGATGTAAGCCTCGTAGAGAGAACCAGCCCGGTGTGGAGAAGCATGCCCACATGCCCCGCCTTTCCACGCCTCCCTCCCTCCCTGTGAACATCCTGGCTGCCTTCCCAAACAGGCCCTGTCTGCCTTTCTCCTGTCCGCCTAGCTCAAGACGGAACTTCCCCAGAACCTCCTCCGTGCGGATTTGCCACTTCTCTCCTTGCCTGCCTCATGCCCTCTCTGTCCTGCAGCTATGTCTGAGCGCCGTGGCTCACCACGTGGGGACAGGCTCGGGGAAGGAGACAGACTGCAGTGGCAGGGGTCTCTGGCAGGGACAGTTAGTGGCAGCAGTCCAGCACTGGACACTGCACCATGCTGTCCTCCCTGGACCCTGGAAGCAAGGATGGGAGGGAACCATGCAAGAGCTAAGGCTGTTCCAGGAGGGAAACTGGCAGGCAGAAGGCAGACTTTGTAACGAGACTTAAGAGGAGAAGTCTGGGGCTAGATCAAAAAGAAACACCAACGACAATGTTTGGCTGATGAATCACACGGGCCCCAGCTCAACCTTCAGAACAAAGGCAAGGTTAGTGCCGCCTCTCGGCTTCCTCGCTCAGCCCCTGAACAAAGGCCACAGCACCGTCAGAGTGGAGGCTGGGGTCCCAGGCATGGAACACCAGGCTGGCGTCTCGGGGTGAGGGATGCAGAGAAAGGCACCGGAAATGGTGCTGACAGACAGCGGCTCCTTGCAGGTGCCGAGGTTACTCCTCTTCACATCCCTGCAGCCTGCAAAGTGCCTGCTTGGCACGGCGTACAGTAACAGCAAACGTTCATCAAAATTCCAATCCGTCTTCATGCCACCTCTGCCCAAAACAGGAGCCCTCACTGGGAACTCCGTGGGCTCCAAGGGATGTCAGAAGCTCTGGACATCACAAAGGGGACTTTGTGGATGTGATCCACGCTCTTATTAGAGATTCAAAGGAGCCCTGGACTGAAGCCACAGCAAGGGCCACTGTACGACAGGCACCAAATCCACCAACAGGCATCGTCCCTCCTCCCCCCGCTCAGCCTTCCTGCCTGGGTCAACACAGATCCCTTCCCGTGACGTCACAGGCAATGCCGTCTGTACAGCACTCAGGAATGACAGACGCTCACACCCATATGAGGTAAGAAGGGCTCCTTGCACGGTCACTCCTCCAGCTATTCACTCATCAAAGATTCAGCTCAGCTGTGACCATGGAGCAGTGGGGTGCTCTGTGCTGAGACCAGAACAGCATGCAAAGTGGAGTGGGCCTGTCCTCAAGGTGACTGCAGCAGAGACATGGCTGCCGGCATGCCATTCCACAGGCACTGCAGGGTTCCTCGGTGGCACCCAGGAGGAGTGTGCAGCCAGCTGGCCCAGAGCAGAGGCAAATGTCCCCACAGGAAGGGACCCAGTTCAGAAAACGCTTCCCGGGAGACGAGGCATCCAAGGATCATAGAGCGCAGAGTGCATGCAGAGGCAGAGGCAGAGGCAGGCCTGGCGGGTGTGCACTTCCGTCCCGTGGGCAGCAGGGAGGCCTGAAGTGCGAGGCTGGCCTTGCGCCCCTGGCTCCCTCAGGTGGGGCTCGCAGAAACACCCCAGGCACGACACTGGTGCGGGAAGATGGGAGCCCGACTTCAAACGCCTGAGGTCTCCATCAGGTCCACAGGCGAGGCCAGGAAGGACAAGCAGGAGGCACTCAGTTTCAAAATGTGATGCTAGACACACACACACCCCACATGCACCTACACACATGTGTCTTTAAGGACCCACACGATGTAAGGGTAGAAACAGATGTACAAACACACACACAAACATCCCACATGTAGATATACAGTGGGGCTTCATGCACCCATAAAATATGAGGGCAGAGACAGACAGATGTAAAAGGTGTACACACACACATACACCACGTGTGTACACACAGCATTTCTTTATACATCAACAAAGTGACAGAATGAAGACAGACACACACATACCATGAATGTGTCTTTACACGCCTAAAAAACATCTATGGGTCCTACATGAACTTAAACATCATTGGTTCCTAAATCTGCAGCAAGTCAGGAGCCTGGAACGCCATCTGGGTCTCCCATGTAGGAGGCAGGAGCCCAAGAACTTGACCCACCACATGCTACCTACCGAAGCTGGATCAGAAGCAGAGGGGGGACATGATACAGGCATCACGGGCAGCACTATAACTACTGTACCAAACGCACCCCCCCCCGCCTCCTGTGGGGACCCTGACTGGCTGCGTCCACCCCCCAACCTGCCTCCTGTGGGGACCCTGACTGGCTGCGTCCACCCCCCCTCCCCGCCTCCTGTGGGGACCCTGACTGGCTGCGTCCACCCCCCCACCTGCCTCCTGTGGGGACCCTGACTGGCTGCGTCCACCCCACCTCCCCGCCTCCTGTGGGGACCCTGACTGGCTGTGTCCACTAAAAGCTCCCTTTCCCTTTCCCTCAGCTTCAAGCACTGGGTCCAGCACAGGCTAACACATGTCAGGCGCTGAACAGGGAAGTGAAGCCACACAGCCCCTTGCATTTCCCAAGGCTCGGGGAAGCCAGCTCCTCCAACAGCGCAAGCCCAGAGGTCACAGAAAACGCCCGCACAGATCCTGTCCTCTGCCTGCCTCTGCCCTGGACCCATGAGCATCTCGGCCCACACCATGGCGCTCGGTCACCTGCATGTAGCACAGAGAACAGCCTTTCTCCCCAAACAGCACAGCCCTGGAACCAGGAGCCCCAGAACCAGCCTCCCCGAGATATGAAACTGGACCGCACCTGCTTACGTCTCCCCTGGGTGAGGGGAGTTTGTCAAGGGCCCCAGTACACGGACGAGGACGGTGCAGAATTTTACTCAAAGCGGAGGTGCAACAGAAAGGGAAAGACACCGACGGTGGCGCCTGTGCCTCCCTGGTAAGAACAAGGCACGCTCCTTTGTCCTGACACCGTGATCGATGCGACAGATCCGCATATGGCCAATGGTGGGCAGAGAAAACGCCTTGAAATATTGATGACTTCCAAGTGATTGTGAAAAGAAGCATGCTCTGCCCGCGCCCGCCGCACACTCCATCAAAGGGGACGCTTTAATAAGGTGACTCCTCCACGCATGGTTCATAAAATATTCACGGCTCTCTCTAGAAAAGAACAATTTTGGGTAGCCCTTCTCCCTTTATCAACTCGGCCATTTCATAAGCAGAGAAGTGGTGATACAACCGGCGCGTCAACAGGAAGCCGAGGCTGGCTTTGCCTGGAGGCGGAAGGGAGGCGGCAGGATCCCGCCACCTCACACTCAGGTCCGCGTCCCGCCAGGCAGCGGGCTAGAAGCTGTGATGCATGGCTCTAGTGCTCTCAACAGGTCTAGCAGCCGCCCCGTGCCCATGTGAGGGAGCACAGGTGAGCGCCGCTGGGGTGTGGCCAGCAGTCTCACAGCATCACAGCTGAAGAACCGCTGCTGACAGGCCCTGCTCTGCCTGTGGCCATGCAGGCCACGCAGGCCACGCACTGCACCTCAAACCCACGCCGGCCCGACTCCAGGACCTGTGTCCCTTCTACGGCATCACAGTGCATCCTAAACTTTCTACAGACATCTGAAAAGCAAGAAATAGTCTTCTTTGTCTCTTTTTTGCACCTACTCACTCCCTCGCGTGTGCATTGTTTAGTGAGCACACGTGCACTTGAGACTACTGTAGGCATTGGAAACACGCATGGTGTGACTTGGGAAGCAGAGAGGTGGCTAAGGAAAGGAAATGCCAGGCTAAGGAAAGGAAATGCCAGGTGCCCAGCCTGAGCCAGGTGCTTCAGAGGGGCGCCAAACTGGACCCGGTCCCTGAGGCATGTCGGGAGCCTCAGAAAGACAGGTGCAGTGTCGCCTGCAGGCTAATGCCCACTCTGACCGCTATGCAGGTGTTGAGAGCAGGGGGCACAGGGAGCTCTGAGAATAAGTGGGGCTGTGACCCTGACGGTGTGGGGCGCACCAGCAGGAGGGACTCTGGGAGCTGAGGCACCACGCTGGCGAGGCAGAAGGCCCGGCCTCCAGGGATTCCTCGGGGCTGCACTTGGCTGCACACAGAGAAGTGCCAGGCCTGACTCGTGCATGTGGAACTCAGGACGGCACGGATGTCCGTCACCACAGGCAGGGGCAGAATGAACTGTTCTCAAACAGCAGAAACACCGAGTGGTGATCTCTGTGGTGAGGATGGGCTGCACGTTTCCCGGATGACCTGTTCAGCATCTCGCTGGCTGGGGCCTGGGAGAGCCTCTCTGCTTCCCTCGGGATCCAGTCCATAGGATGGAATGGCTTCTGGTCACAAAGGAGCAGTTTTCCAAGGAGGAAGCCTTGAGGGCTCAGCTCAACTCGGGGAACCTCCACACATCTATTCCGCCAGTGGGACCAAGCCAAATATTCCACTGCTGATTTTAGTAGCGGTGTGGGTGGTGTTTTCCCTTGCCGGTTGACTCTGTCTTTAATTGGCCCTAAGCTCAGAAGGCCCTGCGTTCCCAGCCGAAAGTCCTTTCCGGCTGCTGTGCACATCCCACCGTTTGGGCAACCCAGGCCTGCTCTTCTCCCAGCATCTGCCGCACCGACACATGGCTAACTGTGGCTTAGGGACCACTCTCGGGCAAAGCTGCCTTAGCGGCTCCCTTCGTCACCTAGAACAGCGGTCACTTCCTGAGTCAGGTCCCTCCCACACTCTCCACAGGAGCCAGGAAGTCCCTCCATTAGCACTGGGTCCCCACAAAACTCATTCCCCTCCAGAAGGGGTGGCTGTGTCCTGTTTGTAACCCCGTCTCGTCGCCTGACACCTGACACGGTACTCACAACATGGGGGAGAATGAAGGCCCCAAAGCTGTGCACCCAGCAAGTTGGTCTACCCCAGTGCTCCCAACATGCCTTGCAAAGGGTTCACAAAGATGAAAGAGACTGTTGAAAACAGACTTCCACCAAAAGATACTCCTACCAGCAACTGCCAAACCTTGCCAAAGACACACGATGCAGCCTCAAGTAGAATCTGTCATCATGATGTCAATAATTAGACTGTTCCCAGCCACAAAAATTTGAGTTAAGCTTGATTACAAGATACAGCCCTCCCCGGCGCTTCATGGTAGGATCTTTAGTACCAGCACTGGGTGGGCTCCTAGAGGGGCCAGTCATCCCGGAGCAGTCATTTCAACATGGCTCTAGGCCCCAGTCACTGCACCCAAGTCTCGGAGACAAAGGACTAGGACTGAGGTGAGGCGGTGAATAGAGGGGCAAGTGAGCAGCCATGCAGGAAGCTGAGGGCAGGACAGGGGAGGGCAGTGCCCTGGAGGACCTGGCAGGGACAGACCCTAGAGAAACAGAAGGAAGAATCAGTCCCAAGACGGGATGCGGGCGGGGAGTGCTACTGCAGAAATAGCGCTGTTGTCTGCACAATGTGTCTGTGTCCATCGTGGGTCTCTGAAGACCTCCTGAGAGCGAGATCTGGCGGAGCGCAGAGGGAAAGAGTCAGAAAGGATCGGCACTGAGGAAGGAAGCAGAGCTGCCCTCCGTGAACTGCACGCGGGGTGCTGAGCACAGCGACCCCCGCACAGTGACACCCAGAGAAAGGACTGGCAGGTCATCCCCAGGAAGCATGGGCTCTGCAGGCAACTTGGGGTGGAAACCCGGCCCTACACTTAGGGGTTGCAGACCTGGGGCTGCTGTTCCCTTGGGAGTGGGTGACTGTGACGTAATGGTACTCACTGCAGAGACCACCTGTCACACAGCACTGGGTGAGGGAAGCCTGCGGAGAAGGGGGCAGCAGGGGGCGGGGCCTGGGTAGCCAGGGTGTAGAACCGTGGTCCTGCAGGGTGGGGAAGCAGAGGACGGGGCAGGCAGAGGGGGTGGATGAGGATGAGACTCCAGGGTGGGGTGCATCTTACAAACAAAAGCAGGGAGAGCTTATTTTGCACCTGCTGGGAGAAACCCTGGCCAACTTTCAGAGACAGGAAATTCGTACTTTAAAGCAGCGGCCTTCATTCCCCCTTGGAGGCAGGCTGTCTCCACCTGTGACACATCCTGTACCTGTGAAGACCGCAGAGCAGTTCAGGTAAGCAGTCCACTAACACTCATTACATGTGTTTTTACTTGAGAGGCGCTTAAGAACCAAGGAGCCCGAGGGAACGTGATGAGTCACGGGCTTGGCACTGTCATCATTTTACTGATGCTGCTGCCTGTGATTTACAAATCTTAGGGGCCCATTATGAAGAATTACCTGTATCTTAAGCACCAAAACTGACTCATGACACCCTTGTAAATGCCAGCTGTGACTGCAAGTGAGACTTCCCCGGGCTGCGCCGCTGCCGACGAGCTGGGGAGGGGAGCTACGATTCCAGCCGAGTCCACCGCTCACCCACAGGGGTGCAGAAGCCGAAGGGGGACAAGTCTTCCGGGCCAGGCCATAACAGCCTCCGGCTCTGGGTAGTGCGGTGGTGGTGCTGTGGGGCCCAGGGCATGTCTGGAGTCGCGGTGTCTGGCTGACGTGACTAATGCAATCACTTGCACTCGCTAAGATGCAATTTCCTTATCTGTAAAGGGGACAAGCTGCTCTGGTGTGAGGTGACCAGAAGATGATGCGTGTGATATGGATGCTGAGCACGCAGCAGGCACGTCTCACTCTATCCTGTGGACTGGGTAATGCAATTATTTTTGTAAAAGACTTATTTATTTGAAAGGCAGAATTACAGAGAGAGGGTCGGGGACACACACACACACACACAGTTCTTGCATCTGCTGGTGCGCTCCCCAAATGGTGGCAACAGGCCAAAACCAGAAACTCCACTAGAACCCCATCCGGGTCTCCCACACAGGTGGCAGGGCCCAGGCACGGGGCTATCGTCCGCTGCCTTCCCAGGCGCACTGGCAGGGCTTCACGTGGCACCCCAGAGCTTAGGCTGCTGTACCACAAGGCCATCCCTGTGACTGGGTAAGAGAACCCATCAGGATGCTGAACCAGCTGAACAGGAACGCAGAGCAAGCTCCGCTCCGTCACTTTTGCAGTGGCTCCGGCACCCTCTACGGGCTGGCTCCCGCCACACAACCAAGCTGGGTTGAGCCTTAAGGTACCTACATGCATTGTTATATCACATGGTCATCACCACACACTTCAGCTGCTAATATTCCCATCTAAGGGGCTCAAAAATGGAGGTAAGAGGGGCCTGAGCTGTGGCACAGTAGGTTAAAGCCCCAGCCTGCAGTGCCGGCATCCCATATGGGCACTGGTTTGTGTCCCAGCTGCTCCTCTTCAAATACAGCTCTCTGCTATGGCCTGGGAAAGCAGTAGAAGATGGCCCAAGTCCTTGGGCCCCTGCACTCATGTGGGAGACCTGGAAGAAGCTCCTGGCTCCTGGCTCCTGGCTCCTGGCTCCTGGCTCCGGATCAGCTCAGCTCTGGTCATTGCAGTCATTTGGGGAGTGAGCCAGCGGAATGAAAGACCTCTCTCTCTCTCGCTCTACCTCTCTCTGTAACTCTTTCAAATAAATAAAATAATTCTTTTAAAAAAACGGAGGTAAGAGGCACTTAAGTAACTTCTCCAGAGAAGTTCAGCTGGGACATAAAACAGGGGACTTGGCTGGGCCTTCTGACTTCCGTTTCCTCCACACCATCCCAGGGGCCCCTCGAGGTCTCCCCCAACTCACACCTGCCACGTTCGTTCTTCCCCTCGGCCTGGCTCCCGTAGGACCCTCTCTGAGGGTTCCTCTTCCCACGGACGTCCCAGCAGGCCGGAGGGGCTAAGTCCCTGGGCTGTAAGCCTCACTCAGACCCGCGGCTGCCACGGAATGAGCGGTCAGTCAGTGCTCAGGAAGCTTTCTCGGGGATTTGCTTCGCAGGCACCAGCACGGTGCTGGTGAGCACGCGCGCAGCACTGGGCCGGGGCACGCTGGGACAGGTTCCACAGGGACAGCGCAGGCGCCCCACAAGATGGAGGTGGGAGCAACTCTGACTCCGGAAGAAAACCCCTTCAGCTCCAAGTCCAGTGTGATTTCCTGTCTTATTTACCAGAAAACAGGCACAGGCAGCCCAAGCTGCGAGTGACGAATGGGCGGGTGCTCTGCCAGCTCCTGTCCTGAGCAATGGGAACAGAGGTCGCGAGCATTTCCCCGATTTGCAAGCTTCTGAGCTGATTGATACGATCCAGAGTGCTTCTCCCAGAAAGGACGTGGGAACAGATTCCGCTTTGAAGGTTGTCAGCTCCGCACGCTTCCCCGCAGCACTCTCGCGCCTTCACTCAGTCGAAAGGCAGGGAGCGCGTGCCCCAGCTCCCACGGAAGTTCTGAGAATGCACAGAACAGCTCTCCAAGGTCAGGAGACGCAATCAGAAGTGGGCTTCTGTAGGAGGGGCGTGCGGGGCGCTGCGTGGGCAAGCGGGGAGGGCGAGCTTCTCCCAGGGACACTGGAGAAGCCTCTAGGGCGCCGGTCCTGCTTTCAAGGAGGGGTGGAAGTCACTGAGCCGCACATCTATAGGGAAGAGCACAGTGAGGGTGGGGCTAAAGGGACACACAGGCAGCGAACGCAGTGGGTGACAGGCACAGTGATCCGGACATGGGCACTGCTGGGCCCTCTGTGTCTTCACGTGGTGTCCAAAGACGGCTGGAAAGACCATGGAGGAGGCCACAGTAAGCTCTGCCCCTTGGAAGGCGGGGAGCAGACAGACAGGAGGGCCTGAGCCAGGGCACAGACACTGCTGCGGGAACCCAGAGAAGTGAGGGCCCTGGGCCAGGGTGGGGGAGGCCACAGCAGCTCAGAGGTGAAGAACGGATTCAAGAGGCCGGCTGAGACTTCCCCGGCGACGCTCCGCTACGGGCGCACTGTGAAGCTGTGCCGCACGCAGGACTGCGCCTGTCCCGCTGCAGCCCTGTGAGTTCCTGGGTGGAGATTCAGTGGCTTTACTTAGCGAAAGCCTCCTCTGCATTCATGCACTCCACGGCACAGAAGAGACGAGGTCTGGGTCCCGATGCATGGCAGACAGGCTCGAGGGGGCCCATGACCCCGCCCCCTGGCGTCACAGTGTGATCCCTTCCTTGAGTGTGAGTGGGTGGGGCCTCTGGTTTGCTCCCCACCCACAGAACATGGCAGAGGTGGTGACATGTGTGCTGAACTCTCTCTCCCGTCCTCATGGGGGCCAGCAGTCACTGGGCAGGGCCCTACAGGTGGACTCTGCAAGGTGAGTGATCTCCGGCCAACAGCTCACTAGGAACTGAAGCGCCCACTCCTGTGTCTGCAAGGAACTGAATTCTGCCAGAAATCCTCAGGGAGTTGAGAGACAGGTCTGCCCCCAGCTGGGCCTTCCGTAAGATGCAGCTCCAGCTGACACCTTGACTTTTGCCTTCTGAGACTGACCGGAAGCAGAAAACCAGCTCAACCATGCTGGACTTGTGACCCATGCAAACTGATAATAAACACCAGGGTGGTTCAAAAAGGTGGTGCAAAAGTGGAACTGAAAGATACATGTGTTTTGATTGGTGCAAAAAGTTGGAAATCCATGCAGATAAGCTGTCTCCAAAACATTCCTGGCAAACATTAGTAAAAACCTCGCACGGCATCAAAGCTGGTCGCAGCGTAACAAACTCAATTCCATTTTCTAATTCCACCTTTCAGTTCCATTCTCTACAACCTTGTGGAGCCCACGCATACATGTGATGCCAAGCCACTATGTGTGGGATCCAGTGTTAGCAAGCAAAGGACAACTAATACAAAGGATCGTCAAAAGTCCAGGGAAAATGCACACGATGGAAGAACCGGCCTGAGGGCACAGCACGAGGTTGGCCACTCACCGGCTGTGTGACCTGGGGACTCGGGAGAAGACGCACAGGCTCTCCCTGCCTTCGTCTGCCCTTCCGCGGAGAAGCAACGCCTGCGTTCAGGAGTTTCAGTGACAATCTTTGTCCAGGAACTCTGTGCCTCTCCTGGACCCAGAGGCCTGGCAATGAGTAGACAAGAGTTCCACCAGCCCCAGAGGAGGGCATCCACCCACAAAGGGTTGGGCACAGCACAAGGCAGACACAGAGGAGGAGGAGGAGGAGGTGGAGGTAGAGGAGGAGAAGGGCCATCTTGCACAGGGCCAGTTCTACCAGGCTGGAGTGAGAAATGAGAGAGCTGCAGCTCGAGGCACGTGTGCAAGGGTCGCACGAGCCCCGTGAGCTTCACTTCCATTGGATGTGCTACGGGTGACAGCTGCACACAAGTGCCACTCGGACACCCTCCCTGTATGCCATACCAGTGCCTCCCCAATGAACTTCCCACGGTCCCCTGACACCGGACCCTGTCCCAGGCTGCCCAGCTGCCTTGAACAGCTGCTGTCACTGTCCCCCGTCGCCCTCCCTCACCCCACAACTAGTCTGGCCATTTGTCCTGCAAAAGGCACTACGATACACTTCCTGTCTTAGCCACAGCAAGCCTCCCTAGCTCCACCGAGCTCACGGTGCCACAGCCGGCCTCCCCAGCTCCACCGAGCTCACGGTGCCACAGCCGGCCTCCCCAGCTCCGTCAAGCTCACGGTGCCCTGGCCGGCCTCCCCAGCTCCACCGAGCTCACGGCGCCCCAGCCGGCCTCCCCAGCTCCACCGAGCTCACGGCGCCCCAGCCGGCCTCCCTACTGCCACGCTGCCCTCTCCAGTTTATTAGCCACACTCCAGCCAAAACAGCCATTTTCTTAAGTGAAATCGCAAACGCGACTCCCTGCTAAAGCCTTTCCCCGGCGTCCGCTGACTGCTGATCGAATGCAATCTCTGACCCCGCGGCCCTGGCCCCTCCGGATCCGTGCCGCTGCCCCCTCCCCTCCCAGCGCCAGCTTTCTTCCAGGGGTTCTGCTGTGCCGCCCACACCCTGGAACCAGGATGCTCATCTGCTTGCTGTCCACTGTGTGTCTGGGGCCAATACAGCACCTGGCTGTCCCAGAACACCCATGTCTGCTGCATGGATGGATGGCTTCAATCTCTTTGAGGAGCCTGGGCGCAGGGGCAGCACGGCCGGGCTGGGTCATGAGGTGGGATCATGCAACATGCACGCCCCACGGCTCCCAGCAAGGTGCCCATCTTCCTGTGACAGGCTGTGTGCACAGCAGGCTTCACTCTGCCCTGGCCGAGGAGGCAGGACCTGCCCAGCACACTGCTAGCCTTGTGCAGGCGCCCCGTGTGAGAATCCGACTGCTGCTGGGGCCAGCGCTGTGGTGCTGCAGGTCAAGCCACTGCGTGCCAGCAAACATCTCATATGGGAGTGCTGGTTCGAGTCCCAGATGCTCCACTTCCAATCCAGCTTTCCACTAATTTACCTGGCAAGGCAGCAGAAAATGGCCTAAGTACCTGGACCCCTGCCACCCATGTGGGAGACCAGGATGGAGCCCCGCCCTGGTGTTGCAGCCATATGGGAAGTAAACCAGCAGACGGAAGGTCTCTCTTTGTCTCTGTCTCTCCCTCTCTCTGTCACTCTCCTTTCAAATAAATTAATTCATCTTTAAAAAAAAAAAAAAAGAAAAAAAGAAAAACCACTGGGGCAGGCACTGTGGTACTGCAGTGTAAGCCACAGGCAGCAACACTAGCGTCCCACGTGAGTACCAGTCCCCAGTCTCGGCTGCTCCACCTCAGCTCCAGCTCCCTGCTCAAGCGTCTGAGAAAGCAATGGAACATGGCCCAGGTGACTGGGCCCTGCCACTCACATGGGAGACCCAGATGGAGTTCCAGGCTCCTAGCTTTGGCCTGGCCTAGCCCTGACTGCTGCAGCCACTTGTGGAGTGAACTAGCACATGTCCCTCTTTCTCTCTAACTCTGCCTTTCAGATAAATAAATCTTTGAAAAATTTAAAAAAAAAAAAAGCTCCTGTTGCAACGGTGACAGTGACCACACTGGTGGTTCAATGCACCCTCTCAGTCTGGAAGGTGGAGCCCTGGGAGTGAGGCATCTTCAGGGCTGCACTCTCTCTGGTAGTTTCCAGGCAGCGCTGTTCCCTGGACTTGATCAGCTTGCAGAGGCGCCTCGCCGCTCAGCTGGGGCCCCGCAGTCTTGCTCGCACTGTCATGTCTCCCACGACCTCTCTGCCCCTCCCGCCTCCCTGCTCCAAGGTCCCTGGTGGCTTCACTGTGCTCACTGGACAACCCAGGGCCCTCTCGCCACCACAGGCCCTTAATTTAATCATGCCCACAAAGTGCTGGGCTGCTGTGTGAGGTCATACATGCAGATGTCTGAGGGTCTGGACAAGGACATCTATGTGGGGTGACCACGCTGTCAGCCATGCGAGCCGAAGCAAATCGCAAGATCAGGCCTGACACGGCCAGGGGAGGGGCATGGTCCCTGACCTGGAGGGGCAGCACCCCCTTGGTAACAATGACGTCATCCCAGGCTTGGAAAGAGGGCACTCAGCATGCTGAGCCGTGATCTTGCTGCTGGCTCCAAAGCTGTGGAAGAAGGAGCAGGGCCTCGGGAAGCTCCAATGCCACTTCTCCCACCTCTACGTCGAGGTGGCAGTGATCCCTCAGAGGGGCCAGGGGGGACGACAGGGTGGGGCCGCCAGGAGCCAACGCAGATGACCAGAGGACGTGCAGAGGGAAGCACGGAGATGAGCTCTTCCTGGGAGAGAAGCCTCTGGAAGCTGGGGAGGGGGCACAGACAGGAGGCGCGCTGGAGCCAGGGGCCCCCCAGGCACAGGGAAGAAACACCTGGGCCCTAAACACCAGCCTCTGACTGTCTTTGAAAGAGATCTTTGTCATCCATGCAGACCCTGCGCAAGGCAAAGCCCATCTCTGATTTCAGGACGCAGGACAGCGTTCGCCTGGGAAGGGTCTGGGGAACCTGTGGGGTGACGGAACACTGTCCGGATGGCAGTCACGACTTCCTAGACAGGGACGCCGGGCAAACGCGGGCCTCTGCACCATGAAAACAGGGCGCTTTATGGCGCGTAAATTATGCCTCCGCAAAGTGGATTTGAAAGAGACCAGAGCGACTGTCACTTCCCCCAGCTGCCCGCTGGGGATAAATCACGGAGGCGGGGGGGGGGGGGGGGGCTGGGCTCAGAGGAGAGGGGACGGCGGGTTCTGCACGGAGCCTCTTGGTGGTGAGGTGCAGTCTGGGGGCTCCAGACAAGACACACGCACGCTGGCAGGTGCCTTTCAGAACTGGCCCCCGGAGGCCCCAGCTTGCACACGAGCAGATGAACTCAGCAGCCTCCCCCCGCCACCACCCCTGGCCAGGAGTCCTCGCAGAGAACAGCAGCAGGAGGGAGCTCAAACAGCCCCTCGCGACGAGTTAATCAGACGCTCACAGGAACGTTAGATTTTACAACGTATAAAGGCTCCGAGATAGGGTCCAATTTAGTCTGCAGTTGAATACAAGGAGCACAATGATCCTAAAATTAAATGACATCATCTGTCAAAACAGCAGCTTTCTCATTTGAATTACGGCACTGTAGAATTCTAAATGAAAGAGAAACATTTAATTAGGACAGTGTACTTCGCCAGCGCCGAAGGACCGAGACGTGGCTCTGTCTGGCCAGCTTTGCCAAATCCCACCTCCAGGCCCCGCAGCCCCAGGAGAGGGAGGAGGGGCCCTGAGCCCTGCTGGTCCCCCAGGCACGAGGCTGCGGTGACGGGGCCCATCACCACTGCCACGTGCCTGTGGTTTCACAGCACCCTGCCTAGGATCCCAAGTCCTAGCCCTCCCCAGACAGGGCGGGGGTCCATCGCTGGAGCAGCCCCCGAGGTGGTGGGGGGCACTGCTGGGTCTGTCGCGTGAGCTGTCCTCCTCCCTTGGCTACGCCCCGGCCCTCCAGCAGAGGTGATGGGAGTCGCCGAGAGGGAGGAGCACTCCGCCAGCGCACCCTAGGACTTCAGCGTGGTGACAGGGAAAGCGCGTCGAAGCAGATGTCTGACCATGGTTTCCTCCCAACACGCGGGCTCAGGACAAGCGAGGCGCGCACAGACGTGAGCTGCACATCTGCCCAGCTCACCAGGGCGCTGGGCAGGGGCTCACTACACACTTCCTTGCTGACTGACTGACTGATGGAACAAATGAATGGGCGTGCGAACGGAATCATGGAAACACACCTACGCAACCTCGTACGCTACAGTGTGAAGAAACGGCGTTCACCTTACGTTCAGTGAGTTACAGGCTGCAAGGAAAAACGACTCCAGAACCGCAGCACCACACTGCCCCTCCCACCAGACGCCCAGCTCCTGGGGGCAGGGCCAGGCTTGACCCACGACACATGTGAGCATCTTTTTCCTGACAAAATCCACCAAGAGAAATAAACTCAGGAATCTCTCAGCCTCCCTCAAAGCTCATTGAAAAAAAAAGACTCATTATAAGAACATGTGTTTTTTTTTAAAGCTACGGATTTCATCAATGACATAAAAATACACACTCCTGAAAGAATTTCATTTTATCAACGTTTAAAGGAGTTTCTGGTGGTGAAGGCATCCCCGTCCCAGGAGACACTTGGAAGTGCCACTGCTATAATAAACCAGCATCAGTCTAGAACCGCGATGATTAAAAAAAATCTGAGTTTACAGACCTGTGTGGCCCCATCAAAACTGAGGCTCCAAGAACGTGTGCGCTAAGGTGCTTTTCCCAGATTAACCTAACATCATACATTCTATAGCCCAAATTCGCTGGCATTATGAAAGCTAAGTAATAACATAACGTTTGCAGAGTGAGTTATACCCCAGCAAACAAAGATAGCGTCGACTTGACTCATCAAAATGATTCACAACAAAGAGTGAAATTGGCTTTTCCGCCAAAAACAAAGACAGGACAGACACTGACAAATACAAGAGTTGGAGTTTACAATCGGTTTAATTTGTTTTTATCAACACCAAAGGCAAGAAGTGTTCATCTTACTTCCTGTGGCCGTCTAGTTGCTGTTTAATTCAGATTATCATAGTAGAATTCAATCAAGATGATGCTCAATTCTGAGACTGCTCAAATACAGGGCCATTTACCTTGGTGCAGGAGAAACACACACACACACACACACACACACACATACACGCACACATATATATATATACACTCACATATACATATATACACACATGCATAGATATATATACATGCACACAAATATTCATATACATATATACACATATACAGATATACACATACACATATATAATGCACACATGCATATACATATTTACATGCACACGAATATACATATACACACATATACACACACATATACATAAATACACACGTATACGTTTACATATACATATGTCCACACATATATACACAGATATATACATATGTGATATGCCAATGTGCACATGTACCACACATACACATATCATATACATATAAGAGATATGCCAATATGCACATGTACCATACACACATATACATGTATGCACATATACATATATGTGTGCGTGCACATATACATATATGCCAATGTGCACATGTACCATACACACACACACAGCATTTGCAGGCTGTCCATGGGAGCCAGCAGCAGTCCTAGAGGGATCCCGGAGACCCGTGGTCACCTGTGCCCACGGAATGGTGACGTGTTGGGAACAATGGGTGAGGGCTGGAGGCTGCTGTGCAGGCTGAAGCTGTCTCCAGCTTTTCCTCAGAACACTCTGTCTGGGGGAGGCTGCCTGATGGGTGACAGGCAGGGACCATCAGCGCGGGGCTTCCCACAGAGGAGATCAAGGCTCAGGGAGTGTGAACTGCCTGCAGGGGCACCACAGCGTGGCCTGTCGATGGCAGCACCTACCGTGGAGCCAGGCCTGGCCAGCTACAAACAGCTCCCTCCGCGCACTCACTGTGTCCGTACGGACCTCCCTCTGCGCACTCACTGTGTCCACACAGACCTCCCTCCGCGCACTTACTGTGTCTGCACGGACTTCCCGACAAGGTCTGCACACGGGGACATGGCGGCCCATGCCTGTCGAAGGCCATAGCCCCCATAGAAGAAGGGTCCCCTTGGAAGATCCCTGGTGCTCAGGGAGTTTGAGTTAGCAGAAGGTAAGCCTTCCTGCTCAGCCTTGTCATCTCTAAAGCACTTGCTAATCCCCTAATGAAGCCCGTCTGGCTTCATCAACAAGTCAGTGCCCGTCTCCCTCTCTGCAGCTCCGTCCCCAAGTTCTGGGAGAGGCCAGGAAAGCCAGGGCCAGGCAGGTGGCCACGAGCAGGGTGAGGTGAGGGGCAGTGTCCACTGAGTGAGCGCCTGGACAAGGAGTCCAAGCCCAAAGGGTCGGAGGGGATGCCCATGTCGGGGGCCTCACTGCCTGAGCAGGGTAAGAGCAGAGGGTAAGCAGCCCACAGGGCAGGTGCAGCTCAGGCCACCAACATGAGCAGCCCATGTGGGGAGAGCAGAGTGGCCTGGGCCACCTGAAGTGGGGAGGGGTACAGAGGACTCCGGACGTGGCGTCCAGAGCAGTGGGAGGGGTCTGACCAGGGTGACAGGGACAGGGGCAGCTGCAGTGGCAGGGAGTCAGTTACACACAGGGGACTGAGTAAGAGCATAAATACGTAGGGGCCCTCTCCGGAAGCAAAGGAAGTTACAGGTAGGAGAACGGGCTGGAAGTGGAGGGACCCCTGAGGAGCCATGCTTCAACGTGCAGAGCCGGATAAAGACACAGACAGCGATGTGTGTCTCTGCACCGCGCACCTGCACCCCATCCACGGACAGGGCCAGGAAGCAGAGGCGCCCAACACTGTAAGCATGCTCAGAGCCACAGCCTTGGTTTCTAAAGAACAGAACAGAATTAGCTCGGAGCACCTTACACCAAAGAGCTGGGATGCAGTCAAAGAATGATGCCCATGTGGGCATGGGCAGCTGGCAGGGGTTCCCACCGGTCGCACGTGAGACTGCGACGGTATGGAACACAGGCTGGTACAAGGGCAGGATTTACGGCGCCGCAGGTAAAGAGGGCATGGTCAGCGCGCGCTCCTCACACAGCTGCACCTTTGTAGGGAACTCGCCTTCATTTCAGAGTAGCTTCCCAGTGCACGAGTCCGGAAGATCGCAGTCACCAGAAAGGACACAGACACTGCCTGACAGCTGCAATGGGAACACAGCGTGGCCCCTGTGACGCTCCTGCCCACCACAAAGAACCGATCTACCACGAGGGAACAGCAGACCCAGCTGAACTTGAAAAATATCACGGTCATGAGCATCAAAGTGAGCCTGAGGAACTCCCCCAGAGGGTGGCGAAGACGGAAGGAACATGACTAAGAAGAAATGAAAAACGGTGAACAGACCCTTCGCCATGGAGACCAGCACGCAACAGCTGGCACGAGCTGGTCCCAGGGATGAAGTGGCTGTGTCCTTCCGCAATTCTGACACCAGGAACGGCCAGCGTGGCCTGGGAGCAGGGAGCAGAGGCAGTGTTGGGCATCGGCTGGACTGTGGGCTCCAGCCCATGGACGTACAGGACTCCCTTGATCTGCACACTTCTTACGAGAGTGGCTATTCCACAGTTTTAAGAACATAACACAAAAATTAATCGAGTACCATCAATGTTCATCGTAAACACAATTCAGGAAACAGGACAGAAACTTCATCTATCATTTTGTCACTGAGGTACCCACAGCCTTGCAGCTATTTTTCTATAAATAGATTTTTAAAAAGCTGAAATTAGACTATAAAAGTATTTTTAAATGTGCTTTTTAAGCTTTCTCAATAGCTACCTATTATTCCATTGGAAATGTGTTCAATAATTCAATTAATCGATCCCCTAGTGTTTTATGTTCACGCATTTCCAGTTTTTCCTTTGTTGTCAATAATTCTGCAGCACTCCTTTGTGCATATAAACTTTGTGCCGCAGGCTTTTCCCTGGGGCACATCAGAAGTGACACTGGTGAACATCAGAGCACAGACTTTTTCAACGTCTTGCTATAGGCAGGCCGGCCCCATCTCCCTAGAGAAACTCTGTAGTCAATGACCCCACACGCGCTGCACGGCGCCACCCATGAGAAACCACCTGGGCAGGTATTCAGTGAGTGCTGAGACTCTTGCATCCTGTATCACACTGCCTGACGCTGCTTGCAACCCCAGCTCCCTGGGTCCCTGTCACCACATGGGAGACCTGGGTGGAGTTCCTAACTCCTGGCTACAGACTGGCCCAGCCCCAGCTGGTGCAGGTACTTGGAGAATGAGCCAGCAGATGGAGAATCCATCTCTTTTTCTCTCTTTCTCTGCCTTTCAAATAAACATAAAATATTTTTTAAGGACTGCTCTGATTTCAACACAATCACCATCTGTCCAGGGCTAGCTACTGACCAGGCTCTCTCCTGCGGCCTCGGCAGCAACCCTGGGAGGAGAGATCCCAGGATCTCCACGCACACCCAGGGAAAGCCCCAGGCTCAGTGGACAGCACAGCAGGGAACTCCCACGCACTCTCTCCAAGAGCCTGTCTCTCACTTCCCCACCCACGAACTTCCAGCTGGGCCTGGGGGGCCTGGGCCACAGCCTTGCCGTCCTCCCTCATCATCCCCGGGCTGTGACACGCGGTGGTGACTGCCTGGGGCTCTCTCCTCTGCACTCAGGGCCCAGCACAGGACACACCGTCTTGCAGGCCCATGCCCAGGATGTCTCCGAAGGACGCGCTCTGTGGGCACTCCAGCTAACTCTTAAAAGAGACAAAAGGCCACTAAAATGGGACTGAAACCATGGAAGACTTCATTTCTGATCTCAGAATCCGAGGATCTTTTTCTTTTCCAGAGATGTTTTTAAAACAGCACAACTTTCCCTCATGTTATCACCCGCACTCACTCTCAGTGGTTCACCGTCATCCTCCCTGTCTTGCTGTGAGTCACCCAAAATGAGCTCAGAGCACACGGCTGCTGCAGCATCATCAGCTCACCAAGCCCACCACCACAGGCCTGACACAGGGCAGGGTCACAGCCCCCATCCCCCCACGGGGTCAGCTCACCAAGCCCACCACCACAGGCCTGACACAGGGCAGGGCCACAGCCCCCGTGCCCCCATGGGGTCAGCTCACCAAGCCCACCACCACAGGCCTGACACAGGGCAGGGCCACAGCCCCCATCCCCCCACGGGGTCAGCTCAACAAGCCCACCACCACAGGCCTGACACAGGGCAGGGCCACAGCCTCCATTCCCCTACAGGGTCAGCTCACCAAGTCCACCACCACAGGCCTGACGCAGCGCAGGGCCACAGCCCCCATGCCCCCACGGGGTAAGCTCACCAAGCCCACCACCACAGGCCGGACACAGGGCAGGGTCACAGCCCCCGCAAGCCCACCACCACAGGCCTGACACAGTGCAGGGCCACAGCCCCCATTCCCCCCCAGGGTCAGCTCACCAAGCCCACCACTACAGGGCCTGATGCAGGGCAGGGTCACAGCCCCCATTCCCCAACAGGGTCAGCTCACCAAGCCCACCACCACAGCCTGACACAGGCCTGAGCCATGCAGCCCCTCACACATAGCACCCCCACAATGCCCACTTGTAAGCACCGACCATAACACTCTCGTGTGCCTGCAGAGGCCTCAGCCCCGAGAGCCAGGTCCATCAGGAAGGACAAGAGGACACAAGACAATCACAGGGTGCTACTGCCGATGACCACAGGACACCAGGGGCCTCGGTCAGAGTGAACTCTCAAGAGGCCCAACACGTGCAGGAGGGGGAGGAGTTGGGGGGTGGGGGCCCTTGGTGCAGGACCCAGCAGCTGTGCCAAGTCCTGGAGGCCAGGGAGGGAGTCACCTGACCTTACCAACAATGAGAAGATGAGGGACCAGACAGCATTGCTCGTGAATTCAACCAAACACGGAGAGAAGAATTACGCCCGGTCCTTCTCAAACTCTTCCCAAACTATATAAAGAGGGGGAACGTTTTCTAACTTCTAAGAGCCGGCACCACACTGATACCAAAGCCAGACCAAGACATCACACAACACCTGCAAAGCAAGGAGATATGAGGGCAGAAAGGTGGACAGGTTGGGGGCCGGGAGGCAAGGAAAACAGGACAAGGATGGGTCAGATTCCCACCATGCAGAGCAAGGCTGCACAAAACCAGACCGAGGGTCTAGGGCTTAACCCCCACAGCAGCTGAGCAACACAGCAAGGGCACCATCGCCCCAGGTCCTCCCTGACTGCTAGGACCTGCGAGGTACAGGAAGGAGTCAGCTAGTCTACCCCTGAGCTGCAGGAACTCGGAGGCTGAGGCCAGGGCCTCTCTGCCCTGCAGAAGGGGAGGAAGTGCAATTGGAGTTGGGGCTAGGCAGGTGGCGACAGATGGGCAAACACCCAAGCCACGGAGGGGGCCACGCACAGGTGCAGACTTCTCAGTCCAGACTTATGCCATCCCCCAACAGGCAAAGACACAGCAGAGAGACAGGACGGAAACTGAGCTGATCCTGGGCACCCTGACTGGGGAGACTTCTAACCAAATTGGGAGCAGTTTAACTGACAGCTAAGCTGGGGGGATCCAACGGCCAGCCCTGCTGTGAAGCGTACCTGGCACCTGCAGCCACAGCGCAGGGGAACGGAAAGGCCAAAACAGTTCTCTGGGAAAAAGCACGTGAGTGCAGGTAGGGCCGGGGCTGCGCGGCGGTGGCTCCCTGCCACCCACACCCACGATGGCCCAGCAGTCGTAGCCTGCATCAAACAGAGCCATGGGCAGCAGACAAACAGGGCCGTGCTGTGCACCAAGTGGTCTGCGGGCGGCTTCTCCTGGCTGGCAGCTGCTCTCACTGGGCTGTGAGCTCCAGTCACCACCCTGGCCCCAAGCACCTGGCACGTGGTCAGCGCTGCCTCATTAGTGGCTGCTGGATCCCACCAGGTAGATGACTAACGGAAGCTTCCAGAGGCAGTGCTGTGCCCCATGCCACTCTGGAAGTGAGCGAGAGCCTTGCTACGTGCATTTCCTGGGCACCCACCGGAAACCAGACCCACTGAATCAGAGCGCATCTCTACAAGACCCTCGGGAGAGTCCCAGTTCTTATGTAAGTGCCTGGTTCACTCCAGTACCGCATCTGCAGTACTGTGAAGAGGCCACTCCGCAGAAAACCAAGGCTCCGTGGCACTGTCTGGCCCAAGACATGTGTGTTTTGTGACCCATACATAAATAGTGACAATTCTGAAACGCGTGCCCACAGCATACCCTGCGGGGCTGCGTGTCCATGAGCAGTGGCTGGAGTACGGCAATCACTGTCCCGTGATCAAGGTGAAAGTGAAGGCAGTGGCCGGCACCTGGGGAGCACGCGTGTCAGGTCCGACACATTCTCTCTCCGCCCTCCGAGCTGTCTGGGAGGGGCAAGAAGGAAGCACCCGTGCCAAGGCCCCTTCTCAAAGAGCAGCTCTGCCAGCCCCGTCCTCTCGCCCTGGGTCCCCTCCGCACAGGCCAGGTGCCGAGCCATGCTGCCGGAACGCACGGGAATGCTGAGCTCCGGGCTGACTTGTCCCACAGGGCGAGAGCAACTTCTCTGCCGTGGTCAATGACCCTGGTCTGGGGACAGAGCTGGGAACAATCAGCGCACCATGCCTTGTCCACTCAGGGACTCGACAGGCAGAGATCCAGAGTGACAGGGACGTGTCTGCTGTGCACGGCCTCGAGCAGGGAAAGAGATAAGTGGTAAACAAACAGGTTGACGCTAAGGATTTTTTTTCCCTCAAAAAAGGCGGGGGGTTGGTCACCTAAGGACACATGGCATCGCTGTCCCCCCTCTGCAGGTTGGTGGCCAGCATCTGCAGCCAGGGGCAGCGACCCAGGCATGCTGTCCGAGGGTAAAGCCCCCACTGAAGACCCGCTGTGTCCCCACACCGCGAGACCCCACGGCCTCCTACAGCTCAGAGCGCTGTGGGTAAGCCTGCCTGACGAGTGGTGCCCAAGTCCACCCCTGAGAGCGTGGACAAAGGGCCTCAGGAGCAAAGGACAGCTCAGCCACAGGACTCCCAGGCAAGAAGCTGGGTGCCACTGACTCCCACTGTGCCCAGGGCCCACCCCACCCTCCACGGCCTGGCCAGATGGCGAGAAAGCCTCCCCAGAGCCTTCCTGCCTTGCCTCCCTGTGCCCCCTTCTTCCACAGAGCCCACGTCCCAGCCCCTCCGCTCCGAGGGGCGTGCCCACCAGCAGGGCGTGAGTGTGTGCTCCAAACACCAGCGCGGGCACACAGCGTCCTCACATCGCGGTCCCTGCAGGGAATGACCTCCAGGTCCGCCGACAGCAGAATGAACAAACTGTGCGTTCACGCGATGGAAGGCTATTCGGCATGAAGACGGAATAGACTCCTGCCGCGAGCAGAAACGTGGACGAATCTCCCAGACGTGGCACCGAGGAAGAGCCTGGTGCAGAAGCAGTACGTCTCCTGTGCGCGAGCCATGGCAGGGAGCCCACAGCAGGCAAGACAATTGAAGGTATTAGAATTTGTTCCCCACCAACTGTTACTGAGGGGTGCAGGGTGGGTGGTGAACGGGGGCTGAACATCAGCAGTCCCACAGGGACCTGTACTGTTCCAGGAAGGCATGTGGAACCTTAGCATTTGTGCATTTTTCGGATTTCACTGATTCAGTAAAAACTCCGTTTAAAAAAATATATACCGGCCGGCGCCGTGGCTCACTAGGCTAATCCTCCGCCTAGCGGCGCCGGCACATCGGGTTCTAGTCCTGGTCGGGGCGCCGGATTCTGTCCCGGTTGCCCCTCTTCCAGGCCAGCCCTCTGCTGTGGCCAGGGAGTGCAGTGGAGGATGGCCCAGGTGCTTAGGCCCTGCACCCCATGGGAAACCAGGAAAAGCACCTGGCTCCTGGCTCCTGCCATCGGATCAGCGCGGTGCGCCGGCCGCAGCGCGCTGGCCGCGGCGGCCATTGGAGGGTGAACCAACAGCAAAGGAAGACCTTTCTCTCTCTCTCTCTCACTGTCCACTCTGCCTGTCAAAATATATATATATATATATATATATATATATATATACACACACACACACACACACCAAGCAGCTACCATTTACTGAGTGAACATCAGGTGGGGCAGGGGACGCACACGACGTCACTCAAGCCCCCACCAGCCCTGCTCAGTGTTTTCCTGGGGCCTGGGAACCATCAATAGGCATGGCCTGCGTCACTCAGTGACCAGGATTTCAACCAGGTTGTTTTTGTTTTTCTAATAATAAATTTCAGGGGGCCAGTGCTGTGGTGTAGTGGGTAAAGCTGCCACCTGCAGCGCCAGCATCCCATATGGGTGCCGGTTCAAGTCCCAGCTGCTCCACTTCCAATCCAGCTCTCTACTCTGACCTGGGAAAGCAGTAGAAGATGGCCCAAGTCCTTGAGTCCCTGCACTCCTGTAGGAAACTCAGAAGAAGCTCCTGGCTCCTGGCTTTGGATCAGCACAGCTCCAGCTGTTGCAGCCATTTGGGGAGTGAACCAGTGGATGGAAGCTCGTGCGCAGTCTCTCTCTCGCGTGCTCTCTCTCTGCCTCTCTGTATTTCTGCCTTTCAAATAAATAAATCATTAAAAAATAATAAAGCTCAGGGCCAGGGTTGTAGCTCAGTGGGTGAAGCTACTACCTGCAACACCAACATCCCATATGGGTTCCAGCTTCAAGTCCCAGCTGCTCCACCTCCAATTCAGCTCCCTCCTAATGCGACCGAGAAAGCATCAGAAAATGGCACGAGTGCTTGGGCCCTTGGCGCTCCTGTGAGAGACCCAGATGTGGTTCCAGGCTCCTGGCTTTAGTCTGGCCTAGCCCCGGCTGTTGTGGTTGTTTGGGGAGTGAGCCAGTGGAAGGAAGCTCACTGGGGCACACGCTGCATGTGTGTGAGTGTGTGTGTGTACTCTGCCTTCCAATAAATCTTTAAAATAATAATGAAGCTCCAATCCTGTTTATTCTGTGATTTTCGTAACAAAACCATGAGCACCTCCAGAGCCTGCCGGCCATGACGTCTTTTGCTCCACATCCCCAGAACCTAGCATAGCCCAAAGGGAAGATGAATAAGGGATCCTGACCACGGCCAACCACACCAAGAGATGGGCAGGCGCCGCCCTGACAGCAGGGCCAGCAGTGTCTCCCCAGGTCCTCAGAGGACTCTGCAGGGCACAGACGCTGACGATCTCTGTGGTGGGGGGAGTGCAGATCCGGACAAAAGCCCTCAGAAAGTCAGGGGAAACGGAACTGAAAGGGGAGTTTATTTTGGTGCAAAGTTTGAGGAGACTTCAGAAAATTCACGGAAAATGCACATAACGAAAAAACGACATGTGGATCTCGGATGTGTTTGCACTGAACTCCATTTCTCACGAACTCTGTGAAGTGTGCTTGCAGACACGCACGTGCAAATGAATGGACGAAGGAACGAAAGCTGAGGATGCCTCCAACCGCAGGACTCCAGGCAGTAAGCCACAGCCGCGCGGCTCCTAACCGGCTCGCTCCAGGGCATCTGCCCTTACGCTGTCCCTTGAATGGACTCTGCCCTTACGCTGTCCCTTGAATGGACTCTGAAACTGACTCCATTTTCCCCCTCTTTGATGTCAGAGTGCCAGCGCAGCTGCACCAACCGGGGGAACCCACAGCGGGACACGCCACCGGCAGAGCACAGCCTTCCTCTCGCCACGGCTGACCTCCTGCCTGGTCCCCACAGCAATACTACAGGACTGGTCCACCCAAAGACCACCTCACAAGAAAGGCACGACCGGTCTTACTTAAAATCCACCTTGAAATAAGTTCATAAGCTGAGATGACAATGTCCAAACTTCCAGCTATAGCTGGTGATACAGTCTCTTTACCAAGCACATGTCATTTTTTTCAACAGCATCTACACTTGATAAACACACTCGTGATGATGCATTGGCATGGGAGTTTGGTGTAGCACTTAAGACACCGATTAGGATGCCCGTATCTCATACCACAGCACCTGAGTCCCAGTGCCTGCTCTGCTCACAATCCCAGATTCCTGCTAGCGCACACCCTGGGAGGCAGTGGAGATGGCTCAAGTAGTTGGGCACCTGCTGCTCGCTTATGAGACCTGGCTGGAGGTCCTGGCTCCCGTCTTCAGCCTGGCCCAACCCTGGCCATCACAGGCATTTGAAGAAGGAACCAGTGGCTAGGCGTTCTCACTTTGACTCTGTCTCTCTCTTCGTCTCAAATAATATTTTTAAATAAAGCAATAGTAATGTGCTGGCAGAAAGCACTAGAATGTTCCCAAAATTTCCTCTTGGTTCCACTGGCTTGCTGATTGGGTTACTTTCTTCCTGGGAAACTGATACCAAACAACTCAGGCAACCCTTTAAAAAAGAATGGAGGAGCCAGCATTTTGGCACAGTGGGTTACACTACCACCTGCAATGCCAGCATCCCAAATGGGCACAGATTCAAGACCCGGCTGTTCCATTTCCTATGTGACTCCCTCCTAATGCACCTGGGAAAGCAGTCAAAGGTGGAGTGCTTGAGCCCCTGCACCCACATGGAGACCCGGGTGGGTCCCATGTTCTCAGCTTCAGCCTGGCTCAGCCAGGGCCACTCTAGCCACTTGGGGAGTGAACCAGCAGATGGAGGCTCTGTGCCTGTCACTCCACCAATCCCCCTGTAAATATACCTTTCAAATAAATAAGCCTTAAAAAAGAAAAGCTGAAATTCTACAAACCAGTGAGGCTACTGTTGAGTGAGTGGTAAGATTTTACTGCAAGCACAGAGGTCAGGTTCAGCCGCACGGGGACTGCCAGGAAACAGGGACATCAGGGCTCCCCGAGGGAGCCGCTCCTCAAGCTGGACACTATGTGCACAACCCATCGCTCTGTCAGCCTTCACACCTCCTCGGTACGTGGCAGATAACTGTGATGAACGGTTTACAAATCCACCCCACCACAAAGCCATCCCGACTTCTCAGAGCTGTGTCTTCATTCATTCGTTCTTTGGACACCACTGGTACCTGTCGGAAGCAAGGGTCCATCGTAGGAGCAGGGACACAGAAATAAGCAAGGGCAGTGGCTGCCCTGGAAGGAGGACGTGGTGGGGAAGGCAGGGCTAGAGACCACAGAAATGCAGTGGATGAGGGCAGGCACTGTGTCCCAGCCGGTTAAGTCCCACCTGGGACACCCACATCCCTTCGCTGAGTGTCCGGATCAAGTCCTGCCTCCACTGATGACCCCATTCCCTGCTGTTGCACCTGGGACAAAGCAGATGCTGACTCAAGTGCCTGGGCCCCCGCCGACCATGGGAGACACGTGCAGTTCCTGGTCCTGCCTTTGCCTTGGCCCAGCCATGGCCGCTGTAGCCATCAGGGAGCAGACCAGCAGACAGAAGATCTCCCTCTCTCTCCGTGTCCGTCTGTCTGTCTGTGTATGGGTGTCTGCCTTTCAAATAAAATTATTAAATAAATAATAAAAACAAAACACATTCTCCCCCATTTAAAAAACAAAATGCAGATGATGACCACACCCTGTGGGGGAAGACCACAAGAGGGCGCATGTGTGCAGGGACAGGTGAGCGCTGCCCAGCAGGTGAGGATGGAGCTGTGCTGAGGGAGGAATCCCAGTGGACTTCCTGGAAGCAGTCCCACGCAACTGGACAGATCACTCATTCAGTCTTGAGCAGTGCTTGCCTCCCTCTGCATTTCACACAGGAGGAAAGAGAAGCCGACAAGCTGAATTCAGATGTCCCGGCTCCCAGCGGCAGCCCTGCGGCTATATCCACACTTATGAATTATATTGTGCACGTAGCTTGTTCACATGCACTATTCATTCCAGCCATGCCTGTGTCCCGATTAAGTGACAAGCTCTACAAACTGAAAGTGACCCATTTTCCCACTGTTGTTGGCTCCTAGATACAGCAGATGTCAAAAAAAAAAAAAATTCATGGAAAAACTGAGTTAACAGGTAAGTTTATTTTAGTGCAAAAAGACTCTGAAACTAACATGTAATTTTTTCATAACACATCTCCCATGAGCTTTCTGAAGACCCTCAGACGAACCAGCTTGCTTCTCCCAGGATGCCCGGCACATCTGACATTTAGCAAGGACATGAGGGTCTCTGTCAACAGGCCACTTTCCTAGGAGAAAAAGTCTGCGCACTTTGCAATTACGCCCAGAAACACCTCCTGCTGCCCGCCCCCCGCCTCCCGGCCCTTGCCACACCCAGCCCCCCTCCTAAAGCAGGAGTCAGACAAGTTAATGCTTCCCCTTAAAGACCTGCGATCACTCCTCAGTGACTGCGATCCCTGGACCCCTGGATCCCTGGGCGTGAAGGGCTCAGCCGTCAGCACACCACAGGGAACGCCTGCATGCCACACCAGAGGGCCTGGCTCCACTCCCGGCTCCAGCTTCCTGCTCATGTGCACCCAGGGAGGCAGCAGGAGGTGCTCAAGCATTTGCGTCCCTACCCACCAACGTGGGAGACCAGGACTGCGTTTCAAGATCCTGGCCTCGGTGTGGCCTAGCCCCGGCTGTTGCAGGCATCTGGGGAGTGAGCCCGATATCAGTCTGCCTGCCTCTGTCTTAAATAAGCAAAACACACCACATTTTTTAAAAGAAGACAGAGCGCCCTTTTTGGTCACACCTGTGTTGTCGTCCCAGGCCTGCACCCTCAGATTTCCCCGCGGTCAGCGGTTTCTCCACTTGCTCCCCCTCCCCCCAGAAGATCAGCCCCAACACCAGCTTTTCTCTGCCTCTGTGGAGACTCCCTCTGTCTTCTTGACATTGACTCTGCTCTTCCAAGGGTAAGCCACCTGCGGGCGGGAGAAGCAGCCCCGTCTGTCGCCCAGCGCATGGCAGTGGGGTGCAGGGAGAGCGTGTACAGTGGGCGTCCGCTTGCTGGGCTGTGTCTCCCTTCCATTTCTTTGGACGCTACCGCCCCATGAATCCTTCTAGAGAAATCAGGACTGCGATGAGCCCCAAGGGATGCTGGCTGCAGAGCTTATTTGCAGGGGTGTTTTGGTTTAAAAAAAAAAAATGAGTATTAATAAAAAAGGTGCTTTGATGTTTAAAATCAATGAACTGCTAAAGTAGAGCAACCGTTCAGAGTGAGGCAGTGACGACGCGCCTGGAGGGACGGCGGCCATACTCAGGCCCCGGCGACGACTGACTCGCTCAGCAGCGGCCCCAGCGCCACCTCAGCTGGTTTCTAGGTTCGGTTTGGTTTGGTTCGGTTTTTTGGTGAGGGCAAGGGGGAACCTATGCTAACATTAATTGCTGGAGCTGCTCGTGTATTCACTGTTGGCGCCCGAGACACGCCCGGTTCTTACTTCTCTTCCACCCTACACTTATGCATTCAAATGCTACCAGCACCCTGGGGGGAACAAAGCCTGCAACTGACAGACTCTTCCTGAGCAAAGGGTTAATGGTAACCATGGCGACTGCCTCCCAGAATAGCATCATCCGCAGCAGCTTTCGGGCTGGGGAGTCGACAGAATGGTTATAAATACACCTATTAGCAGCCTGAGCTGAATCTTTAAACAGCTCTGTTGGGAGGAAGGGCGCCTAAAAATAGATCCCTGCGCTCGCATTTGAAGACGCGTCCTCAGAAACACCGCGTCGTGTGCACACACGCGCACACGCACACGCAGACAGATTTTTTTCATTTTCTTCTTCCGAGGCACTGAGACTGGAACGCTGGAGGCACACGACAGATGAGGTGACATTTTATGACCTTCCTCTCCTGCTACGATATTCCAGAGAGAAGCCCCTGAAACACAGTGGCCACCTAAGGCAGCCCCAGCCCCCACTCAGCTGCGTGGGTCCCCGTGGCATGCCCGCTGGGAAGGCCGCTCCCAGAAAGGCCCCACACAGAGGGGACAGACAGACGGCAGCCTCCAGCAAGGGGTGGCCAACTGTAGGCATACAACACAGCTCCCCTCCCTGCCCTGTCCACTCCAGGGCCACCCCAGCCCTCCTGGGACACAGCTGGGGCCGAGTCAGAGGGCTACCGGGTGCAGTTTCAGCTCAGCCACAGTGAGTGCTCACGTCCACAAGCAAATTAATCTCGCCAAACCTTCGTTTCGTCATGTGTGCAGAGGATGAGCAACTGCCTCACTGAGCAGGCTGCTGGCAGGGTCACCGGGCGGTAAGGGAAGAATGCCAGCACCTGTTCCTGCTCGGGCCTCTTCCCCTTCTCCTCACCTCCTCTCCTACCCAAACAGATCACAGCCCTTGGGAAGGCAGCAGCCCCAGGACCCAAAGCACACAGCGGCGTGGCACAGCAACCAGTTTATAATCGCAGGGAGTGAGGCCACAAGATACAAACACAGAAGAGACCCGAGCAGAGGCTACAGGAGCTGTGACTTTACAGTGTGGTAACAGGATGCTAACCCCAGTTAGCATTTATTAAAAAAAAAAAAAAATTCCACCTCCGGATGGGGCACAGGCACACAGAACCATCAGCCTGGCCGTGCTAGGCACATGGGCTCCTGCAGCAGCCCGGTCAGGCAGGCCGCCTCTTCCGCTCAGCTCCTCCAGCCACTTCCCACCTACTCCCTAGTGATCCACACGGGCAGAGACCCACCAGCCGGTCTGTGTGTCAGGCCCGCAGGGGCCAGGTGTGACCGCATCTCTCGTTCTCTGCGGCCTATCTCACCCCCACAGGCAGGTGCACAGCACGTAATGCACATGGGATCCGGGTTGTACATTTTGCTCTCGTGTCCTTTGGAGGATTTTGTACAGTTTTAGTGTTCTCTAACTGATCAGTCTTTTCCTCTGGGTTTGTACTTGATCTGCCAAGCTTAAGAAAGCCTTCCGTATGCCAAGGACTGTGAGGCAGTCTCTGTATCAACTTCTGATTTTTCTTAGCAAGCTGCTCTTTCACAACTCTGTATTTATCCTACCTGGAGCTGATTCTACACGTGCCATTCTGCTGTTGTTTTATGTGTGTGTGTGTGTGTATGTATATGTGTATATATGTATATATGTGTATATGTATATGTGTGTGTGTATACACACATACACACACACAAACACACACACAAGCAAAAGTCCCAGATTCATTTACAGAAAAGTTCTCGTTTGCTCCCACCGATTCGTAACACCCCGTTATAGTCCATCCATTCTAGAATTATGACCGGTGGGTTCTCATCAAGCTATGCCAGGTCTACTGTCTGGCCAGCAACCCTCACACAAAACTCCAGGACGAATTTGTATCTCAGAGATAGCGCAGAGCAGCACCTTGGAGCGAATGAAGCCAAGCAGATCAGATTTCCTGTATGTATGGATCTGATGTGGGGCCTGCTATTCTCTCCCATTCATCTGTCTCTGTGTATTTATCAGGCTGCTTTAATCACTGCTGCCGTGGAAGCTTTAATATCCGAAAGGACGAGACCTGCAACCTGCTCGTGTATCCCGGCTATTCTTGGTTCCTTCTGGGGACTGGATTCTAAGACCAGCTTCTCAAGTTCACGTCAAATTCCTCCCGGGTTCTTGCCGGGAATGGCGTGTACCTGGCAGGTTAATCTGAGGGTGGGCAGACGCCTTCACGTCTTTCCCCCGTGACGGCGGTCTGTTTTGCTACTTCACCATCTCTGCCCTTCTGTCTGTGCCCCAGTGTTTGCCAGTCTCCTGGTAAAGGCGTGCACACATCACTGGGGTTTCTTTCAAGGTGTCTTACAGTGGTGATGGCTCACGGAGGAGAAAGCTCTAAATTGCATTTTCTAGCTGGCTTTTATCGACAGAGCGGACTGCTAATTGCTTCGTATCTTGCATTGGGAAAACTTGCTGACCCCTCCTTCCCCAATTCAGGCAGGCTGTCCACAGCTTCTCTAGAATCTTCCGTGAAGACAAGCCTGATGGTTTTGCCTCTCCCATGCTAGCTCCTGAGCCCCTTAGAGCCTCATCATTCCCCACTGCAAGGCTGAGACTGGGATATACTGCACAGAAGCAGCGGTGGCACGCACCTTGTCTTGCTCGTGACGTAAAAGGCCGTGTGCCTGAAGTTCCACCTGGAAGCATGACACCTCCCAGAGATTTCTGAGACACCTTTACGAGGCTACCAGTGCTCCCGTGCAGTCTCGTCTACAGAGAGCTACTAGGAACAAGTGAGTCTGGCTGAATTATTTTTAACTGTTTAAAGTATATTTGTGTTCCTCAATGCGTCTGCTGGTATAACAATGAGGTATTTTCCGACACGGAGCCATCTCTGCAATTCTGAGATAAACTCCACTTGCCCATGACATATTATTCATTTCATACCCAGTCTTTGACCTGCTAAAGCTTTATTTTGGGTTTTTTGCAATGTGCTAAAATCCTACCCACCAATGAAGTTTCTGCGCCCAGAATTCAACTAACTGCTTCACAGTTAACTTTATATCTATTTCATTAAATCTTTTTTTTTTTTAACTCATTGACATATTTTTGGTTTTCTCCTTCTAAATTTTTTGGTTGATATTGCTGTCCAAGCTCTCGGCTGGCAGGGACAGATCACAACCTTGCTGGGCCATCTGGGCTGGAGTTCCATGCCCATTCCCTTTCCGTGTTTCTACCCCCCTGGTCTGCTTTCTCACCTAAATTCACTACTTGCTATCTAACACCAAAAACTTTAGTCTACTAAAGTTCCTAGTACAATACTTGGCACAGGGTAGATTTTGCTGTTTGTTTTTAAGATGCATTTATTTGAAAAGCACAGGGAGAGGGGAAGAGGGAAGAGGGGAGAAGGGTCTTCCATTTGCTGGTTCACTCTCAGGATGGCTGCAAAAGCCAGGTTTGGGCCAGGAAGCAGCCAGGGGACAGGAACTTCACCCTGACCTCCCACATGCATGGCAGGGACCCAAGGATTTGGGCCATCCTCTGTTGCCTTCCCAGGCACATCAGCAGGGAGTAGGATTGGAAAAAGACCATCTGGGGCTCAAACCAGTGCTCCAACATGGGATGTGGGCACACTTAGCCCACTGTGCCACAACATTGGCCTACGTAATAGATTTGGCCCAACCCAATTGATGAACTGCTGAATTTCAATGCTCAAAGTATCTTTTCTAGGACAGAGAGGTTGGAAGTGGCATATATTCAAGGAGTATACCAGTGAGTGTACATTTAATGAGTTCTTCGCCATCTGTTCCATTGTTGTGCTGTGGAAATGCATCACACAACACTGGGCACAGAGGGCACGCGTGCCAGCAGCTCAGCAGACACCCGAAAGCCAACTCGTGTTGGCGCAGGCTCCAGGTGGGGTTTGGTGAAGAACCGAATCCTACACATAACCATGTGCCCGTGGCCAGGGGAAAGAGAGGCAAACACACACGATCAAGCTCATTTGTACATTTTTAACTCAATTTATTGGAGCCAGTGTAAATGTCTCCATGTTAAAAAACACCTATCCTTGGACACCAGCTCTGCTAAAAGAGAAAAAAGAAAAAAGAAAAAAGGAAAGGAAAGGAAAGGAAGAAAGAAAAGACATTTGTAACCGACCCGAGGTTTTAAATGTCCTTGGAAAAACCTGAGGTGTAGGTCCATGTTGTGGCACAGCAGGTTAAGCCACCACCCACAATACACGCATCCCATGTGAGTGCTGGTTTGAGTCCCTGATGCTCCACTGTTGATCCAGCTCCCTGCTAATGTGCCTGGGAAAGCAGCAGAAGATGGCCCACGTGCTTGGGCCCCTACCATCCCCATGGATACCCAGATAGAGTTCCAGGCTCCTAGCTTCAGCCAGGCCATTGCAGCCATTTGGGAAGTAAACCAGCAGACAAAAGATCTCTCTCTCTCTCTCTCTCCCCCTCCTCCCTCCCTCCAACTCTGCCTTTCAAATCAATAAATAAATCTTTGTTTTAAAAAGTTGTGTGGCCTTGCTGGGAGTCCTGCCTGTCTCTGGCTACTGTGCTTCTGACACTGCACAGCGATGATCACGCAGGAGCTGCTCAGAGCTCCCCACCCAGTAGGCTCGCACACCACCTGATCAACCAGAACCGTAGACAAGCTGCTTAGCAACTGTGGGCCTCAGTTTCCCTGTGGGAAAATAAAAGCAGGGGTCAGAGAAGGCGTTCTGCAGACGATCTTGATAACTAAATGCAGCCCAGCAGGCAAGGGCTCAATACAGATGAGCTGCCTTCCACTGCCACCACATGACCAGTGTCTCCCTTCTTTCTATGTTGCTGCCTCCTCCGCTCTCCACACTCTGTCCTGCTATAGGAACCACTCTGCTGCTCCTGGCTCTCCTGGATGGGCTCTGCCCTCTGAGACTGCTCTCCGCAGTGTGAGCTCACAGAGAAACTCAGAGAAGCACAAGCGCCCCCCTGGTGGGCAGGAACATCTTCCTCTGTCAACAATGCCACGGGCCTCTCACTCAACGTATATGTAAATGAATGGCAGAGCTCCACATCTCATCTTCTCCACGGCCACCTTATCGAAGCCAGGAGAGGCGGAGGTACGTGGCCGGCACCATGCAGGGACGCTGGCTGCATCAGATAAGCGGCTCTGCTCCAGTCCCTTTGTCACCAACTCGTCATAATACTTACTGATCGATTGATAACTTCAGGGCAAGAAGATGAGGAATCGAAGGCTAACTCAAAACTAACGTTATTAGAGTTATTTTTATCATGTGCGAGCATCACTCCAGCCTAAAGGGCCTAATTCCAGTGACAAACGGTGGCTGGCGGGCGGGCGGGCGGGCAGGCAGACAGACAAGACAGACATGGCCTTGTCACCAAACACCTCCTCATTTGGTTTGAAGAATTCTTTCTCTTTGAAAGGCAGGGCAACAGAGGAGACAGACAGACAGGCAGACAGCGTGCATCTGCTGGCTCACTCCTCAAATGGCCGCGACAGCAAGGGCAGAGCCGGAGCCCAGGACTCCATCCGAGTCTCCCACGTGGGTGGCAGGGGCCAGGGAAATTCAGCCATCTCCCACTGCCGTCCCAGGCATGTTTCCAGGGAGCTGCATGAGAAGCAGAGTAGCTGGGACTCGAACCAGCAATCCAATATGGGAGCCAGCATTGCAAGCAGGGACGTGGCCCTCTGCTCCACAATGTCAGCCCCCACCTCATGGTTTTCAAAACCATTTTCATTTGTGTTCTATGAGTTAATTCTCAAAATAAGCCACGGAGAGCTAACTGATAGAGGAGGACACTGCATCCCAAGAGCGACGTCAGCAGAAGGCCAGGAAGCACACAAAGTCCGCGCCCAGAGCACTCACGCCTCACGCCAGGCACTGTGTGGGCACAGGGTAGCAGGAAAGCTGCACACACAGCCTCCTGGTGCCACTCAGACACAGGGGAGAGGCAGCCATGCACCTGCTCCCCTACTCAGCTAAGGTACGCAGAGCTCCTGGATGCCAGCGGCTGGCTCAGGTGCCACTGGCAAGGCAGAGGACACAGCGGGCACACACACGGCACTGCCCTCGCCAAGGGTCCTAGGGGTCCCACAAACAGCCAGCACCAACAGAACGAGACCCGAGACCCAGACACAGGGAGGGTGCAGGGACGTGGCTGGCGGGAACATCCAGTACCTCTACCTGCAGATCACTTCAGCAAGAGAGATTCCCTTGGTCGCTGCGTTTCAGAGTCAGTCCCCACTCACCATCACAAGACAAGTCACACCTGTGCTGGACTTTCACACCTGCCTTCTGGACTCAGGTGAGCCACACCGAGATCTTTCTATGCCAGGTGCCCTGTCACCCTTCTAGGTTCACTATCACCAAAAGAAACAAAAGAACTGCCCACGGGCAAGAAAGAACCTCCAACAAAGCTCAGGACAGCAAGAATCCCTTGGGAGGCAGGGCCCCACCTGCCATCAACCCCTGTGACTCGGGAAAGCCTCCCGCCCCTCCCTGAACCCCATGGAGCCCTCCACGCACACACAAAGGCTTTCCTTTCAGGTGGCCATCTCCATCTGACGCAGGGAAAAGGCCAGGATGCTCATCAGGGAATCACACCTAATACCACTTGTGTTCCTCTCCCGGCAGAGGCATTCTTGGGGGCCAGTGCTGTGGCTTAGTAGGCCAAGCCTCCACCTGCAGTACCCGCATCTCATATGTCCCGGCCGCTCCTCTTCTGATCCAGCTCTCTGCTGTGGCCTGGGAAAGCAGTGGAAGATGGCCCAAGTGCTGGGGGCCCTGCACTTGCGTGGGACACCTGGAAGAAACTCCTGGCTCCTGGCTTCAGATCGGCCCAGCTCCGGCATTTGCAGCCATTTGGGGAGTGAACCAGCAGATGGAAGACCTCTTTGTCTCTCCCACTGTCTGTAACTCTGCCTCTCAAATAAATAAAATCAAAAAAAGAGATAAAGAGAGAAAGGGGGGAGGGGAGGAGGGGAGGAGGGGAGGAGGGGAGGAGGGGAAGAAAGCATTCTCAGAACTAGCGCGGCCCCAGGACTCAGCACAGGACGATGGCATCAGGAGCAACTGGGATTGATCTGTGTTCATTTCAGGGCTGGGTCTTTGTATCTGTTGTCACGACCAGCTCCTATTTGACTGGGAAGGCACAGACACTGTTGGTGGCCATGCTCTCTGCATGACCTTTCCTGAAGGAGCTAACCCAAGCAGGGCGGGCTTCTTGTCAAGCCTACTGCATGGAAAGCTGAAGGAGAGCACAAGTCAGGTTTCACAGCCGCGTCCTACAGCCAGCTGGCTAAGCCAGCTTTGTGCTGTGGCACTAATGAAGGTGACACACAGGAAACACTGTCCAGGCAGCAGGAACCCTTCTAGGAGGGTGCTCCAGGAAACACTGGTGCTGCGGCCCTCAGCTCTCATTCCACTGCTCTGTCCAAGGAGGCCAGCCCATCTTATATGGCCTGAGAAATGCAAAAGCGACAGCGGGGGGAGCAGCATTATGGCACAGCTGCACTTTCGATCTGGCTCCCTGCTAATGCGCCTGGGAAAGCAGCCATGTAGGAGACCAGGATGGAGTTCCTAGCTCCTGGCTTTGGCCTGGCCCAGCCCCAGCCATTGAGCCACTGGGGAGCTAAACCAACGGAAAAAAAGATCTCTTTATCTCCCTCTTTCAAGTGAGTAAATAAAAATACTTAAAAAAAAAAAAAAAACAGGCAAGTGCAGGCTGCTTGTGCTCACAAGCAGGTGTGGGAACACAGTCTCCTGGGACAAGCCCTGGGCCTCACAATCTCGTCTGTGAAATGAGGACCAAATACTGACCATGCAGGGCTGCACATGAGTAATACATGAGTCATCCTCCAGGCTGCCTGCATGGAGGAGTTCCCTGCTCCGTCTCAAGAGTCTGCCCCAGAGGCCAGCGCTGTGGTGTAACAGGCCCAGCAGCCACCTGCAACACCGGCATCCTTTATGAGCACTGGTTTGATTCCCGGCTGCTCCACTTCCAATCCAACTCCCTGCTAATGCAGCTAGGAAAACAGAAGGTGAACCAAGTCCTTAAGCCCCTGCATCCACGTAGGAGACGCGGATGAAGCTCTGGGCTCCTGGCTTCGGCCTGGCCCAGCCCCAGCCATTGTGGCCATTTGTGGGGAGTGAACCAGCAGATGGAAGATCTCTATATCTTCCCCTCTTTCTGTAATTCTGCCTTTCAAATAAATAAAATAAATCTTAAAAAAAAAAAAAAAAAGTTCGTTCCACCAAGCCCAGCACACAAAGGACTCTGTGTGTCCTGCGGCACCTGTGTGGGACAATGCCACCAGCATCACACACAGAACGAGAAGAACTGAAGACATTCAAAACAACACAAAATCAAAAGCAAGCCGGCTTCGGTATGTATGGTGAAATCCATTCACAATTTTTCATAATACATATTTTCCATGAACTTGTTGAAACCTGCTCGACACACACACGTGTACATGTATGATCAAAAAGTTCACAGAAATGTGTGCTATGCTACACACAACACACGAGGCCTCTGCCTGTATGCCCCAGCACAGGTGCGCCCTGAGTCTCAAGGTAGCACACTCCACCCTTACCATCACATCAGTCCGCCCTTATCTTTATACACCAAAATAAACTTATCTTCTCATTCCATTTGCCTTGAACTTTCTGAAGCACAACATTACTGAAAGCCCAAAATATCCCAGACCTGATAAGAGGAGGGCGCAGGTCAGCAGCTCAGCTGGAGCCAATGTGTGTCGCCGGCTGTCCCACGGCTGTGCTCGGAGAGACGTACAGGCCCTCCCTGATGACAGGCACGTGCCCTGTGACGGTGACAGCCACGGTGAGCCTCAGTGCACCGGCGTTGAGGGCTTGGTACGCAGCAGGCACTGTTGCCAAGTTCTCTACTTAATCACCACAAGGAACTCAGGCATGTGGATCCCCAGCCTCGCTGTAGGGAGGCACTGAACCCAAGACTTCAGGTGGGCAGATCCCAAGAGGGTGGAACTGACAGATCCTAACAGTGAGGACTGGAGAAGAGGAAGGGTGTGAAGATCAGGTGACCGTCAAGTCCTGGACATCAGCCACATCCGAGGGGCAGGAGCGAAGCCAACCCTGGCAGGAGTCAGGCAAGGGGCAAGAGCGGGACTTTGAGGGCCCAGGTCCAGGGCCCAGAGCCGGGGGAGAAGCGCTGTTAAGCCAGACACCAGGCCTTGGCAGCCTCTGTCCTTTGGGGCCGCCCCTCCAGCTGTCTCTTGCAGCTTAGCTCTTCTTTTTCAGTAAGGACAGAGCAGGTTTGCTTCCATCCCGTGGATGCCACAGGTCTGCAGAGAAAGCTGCCATTGTAAGTGACATCTGACAGCTACACAGAACCAAAAACAACAAGACCACCTGGAGCAGGGACCCGCCAGTGCACAGGGACAGGTATGGGGAGGTGGGGACTGACAGCAGCTGAGGAATAAAGTGTGAGGGGAGGGTGCGCCCAGGGGGACCAGGGAGTACAGCCCCAGGTCAGGCCCCCACCAGAGCAGCCCTGGCTCTAACCTGTGTAGAGCGCCTCCTACTGGTCACCCTTCCCTCCTCTCTGGTCACCCTTCTCCTCTCCAACAGAACTGCTGTATCGTCTTGCCACGCTGGAGGCTAAAATCCTCCGTTCATGGAGTCAGCGGGGCTGGTTCTTCCCCCAAAGACCTCTCCTGGTGGCTTGTAGACCGTGTTTTCCTGTCCCACGATGCCTCCCTGGTGTCTCTGCCTCCACAGCCCCTTTTCATGAGGATACAAGATAGACAGAACCGGGCCCCCCAGAGCCTCATCCAGCTGGATCACCTCTGTGAAGAGACCATATCCCGGGTACTGGGGATCAGGCACTCCACCCAGGATGCCACAGGAAGGGCTGGCGGACCAGGAAACTGTCACCCCAGCCTTCTAGCCCAGAAGGTTGACCGCTGACCAGCTGACCGCTCGTCCCCAGCACCGCCCTGCCCTGTGGTCTCCCGTTGGGACAGCGGTGCCTTCCCTACCGTCAGGGACACATAAGCCTCAGCCTCCCTCTCCTCCCTGGTCCCCAGTGTGCAGCAGCTGCCCACCAAACACCTCCACGAGATGCCCGCAGATCCGCCCAGGGTGGCCACACCAGCCTGCACTCTGTGTCTCACAACACAGGCTCGGAGGCCAGACTGAGTGCTGGGGCTCCTGGGCAGGCAGCGCCCCGCTGGGTCACTTGGGCTGCTCATTTCCTGTGTCCCCATCACCCAGTGACGTGGACTGCAGGCTCCTCAGACAGACCGAGACAACGCACAGGAAGGGGTGAGAGCAAGGCCTCCGGCCACACAGTGTCGCACACGTGTCACCACTAAGCGCCTATGACTGGGTGCAGCACTCTCCCGGAAATGCACGCCACACTGCAGCGTGCATTTGTCGGGCTCTGCAAAGCAGTCAGCCGGGACTCTGATGGAGAATGCCGTGAATCCGCGCACCCCGTGCGGCACTGCCACCTTCACAGGAGTCTTCCAGGCCTTCAGCCCAGCACGCCTTTCCATTTACTTAGATCTTTAACTTCTTCCAGGGATGTTTGGAGGCTGCCTGTCTTGGACCCCACAACCTGCGGAACCCGCTAGTCCTAGCCGTGTTTCATGAATGACTTGCGTTTGTCAAGCACACAACCACGTGGTGTCAGGACTCACTTCTTTGTCCTAACCGTGTGAATCCAGGCTCTTGGTCCTGTGATGTGCAGACAGGACTGATTCTATGTCTTACTTTCAAAGCTGGGTCCTTTGCGTGTCTTGTCCTGGCCCGCACCTGGACTAGGACCCTGTGCACCGGGCTGCATGTGAACGGCAGCAGGGGACATCTTTGTCTGCCCCTTACCTCCAGAGGAAAGCTCTCAGCCTTTCAGCTCTGAGCCTGGTGTTAGGTCCACGATTTTCAGCGATACCATGATGCTTTCAAGGGAGTTCACTTCTATCCTTCACGAAGCTTTGGTTTGCTTTCAATGTCTTTTGTCATTTTTATCAGTCTCTTGTCCAAAGTCCCTTCTCCCCATGGTGACCAGAGTAATGACAGCAAACCCGCATCACAGCTCCCTCCTTAGACAAAAAGACCGGGTCCATACCCAGAGCCCTCCTCACGTCTCTGTCGCGCTTCTCACTCCTGCTCTCTCTGCTCACAGGACAGATCCCCCAGCAAAACCCTGCTACTCCTTCCCCGCACGATTCTGTCTCTCTGCCCCTCTGTTGGCACCCACCACGCCAAGAACTGCCCAGTGGCTCCCACACTCCTCCACACTACTTCATCTTGGAAACGCCCCACGGCCATCTACATTGTCCTTTCCTCTCTGCTGCCGGCACCTGCACACACACCCAGACGGTCACCACGCCACAGCCACTCCCTGCCTGCCCCCACACACACCCAGACGGTCACCACGCCACGGCCCACTCCCTGCCTGCCCCCACACACACCCAGACGGTCACCACGCCACGGCCCACTCCCTGCCCGCCCCCACGCACACCCAGACGGTCACCACGCCACGGCCCACTCCCTGCCTGCCCCCACACACACCCAGACGGTCACCACGCCACGGCCACTCCCTGCCCGCCCCCACGCACACCCAGACGGTCACCACACCACAGCCACTCCCTGCCTGCCCCCACGCACACCCAGACGGTCACCACACCACAGCCACTCCCTGCCTGCCCCCACGCACACCCAGACGGTCACCACACCACAGCCACTCCCTGCCTGCCCCCACGCACACCCAGACGGTCACCACACCACAGCCACTCCCTGCCTGCCCCCACACACACCCAGACGGTCACCACGCCACGGCCCACTCCCTGCCTGCCCCCACGCACACCCAGACGGTCACCACGCCACGGCCCACTCCCTGACTGCCCCCACACACACCCAGACGGTCACCACGCCACAGCCACTCCCTGCCTGCCCCCACACACACCCAGATGGTCACCACGCCACGGCCCACTCCCTGACTGCCCCCACACACACCCAGACGGTCACCACGCCACAGCCACTCCCTGCCTGCCCCCACACACACCCAGACGGTCACCACGCCACGGCCCACTCCCTGCCTGCCCCCACGCACACCCAGACGGTCACCACGCCACGGCCACTCCCTGCCTGCCCCCACACACACCCAGACGGTCACCACGCCACAGCCACTCCCTGCCTGCCCCCACACACACCCAGACGGTCACCACGCCACAGCCACTCCCTGCCTGCCCCCACGCACACCCAGACGGTCACCACGCCACAGCCCACTCCCTGCCCGCCCCCACGCACACCCAGACGGTCACCACGCCACGGCCCACTCCCTGCCCGCCCCCACGCACACCCAGACGGTCACCACGCCACGGCCCACTCCCTGCCTGCCCCCACACACACCCAGTCACCACGCCACAGCCCACTCCCTGCCTGCCCCCAGGGACCGTCAGTCCGTTCACGGTGCTGTCTCTGCCACACAGACCCTTCCTTTCTGGGCTTAGCTACCGCACACGGCACTGCTGAATGAATGAATGACTCATCCAATCGCCCCTTCGCTTACAGGCACACTGCCTTTTTTCTACAGTGCAAATCGGACTGTAATGGTCCATTGCTAAAAACCCTTCATGAGCTGCAGATACCCTTCGAGATCAAGTCCAAACTTAACAGCCACGAACGGTTCTCCATGACCTGCTCAGCTCCGCATCTCTCTATCTGCATCACTGGCAACATGCCCCAAGCGCTGCAGACCACGAGCAGGCCCAGAACCCAGCAGGGCTCACCTGCTGCCTCAGACACCACGTATGCCCTCCCCTCCTGCCCCTAAAGCTGCGTGCTCACATCTCCCGGACCACGGCTCCAGCCTCCGGGCCCCACTGGGCCGCACTCCTCCGAGTTGCACCTGTTCTTCATCACCTCCCTCTGTGCAAGCAGCCTCTCGCCTGAACTGAGCGACGGCGCTGCTCCAGACAGTAAACCCACGGGAGAAGACATCGCATGCCTTGTCCAGCACACGGCTGCCCAGTGGAACCCACACTCACTGCCACTTGCAGACAGAAAAGGCCACTCGCCATTTAAGGGGGTACATCATTCCTTGGACGCTCAGCCACGTGCAGGCTGCCGGCATTGCGACACGGGTCTTCTCTCCACCTGTGAGAGGAGGGTGCTTCACAGAGTTCAGGGAGAGATGGAATGGGCAGAACTCTGAAATCGTGCATTACTTTCCATATGCACTTCCCATGAACTGGGGCGGAGGAGACCCTCACCCTCTCACATCTGCCTTGAACGGCCTGTGAGTTCCAAGATGCCCCAGCAAACAACTCGGGATCAACAGGCCCCCTCCGAGGAGGGGGGATTGCGAACTGCAGGCGCTGCAGTCCCCAGGAGCAGAGCAGGCGGTGAGAAGAGGGGTGTCTAGATGGGCCCGTTCAGCTCAAGACACAAGGCCACAAAGAGACAGAGGGCCTCTCCTCAGGGCCAGCAGTCCCCAGACACGTCGAAGGGCTCCAGGGGTGGAGGCGCAGGCCTACGGCAGAAGCTGCTCCACACCCACTGTGGGGAAGACCCTGGGCTCCCATCCTGGACGGGAGCCGGCAGAGGTCCCGCGGCCATGGCTCTCGCACAGCGCACAGGGTCCCTGCGGCTGGAAGAGACTGCACCAGGACTTGTGGAGTGCCTCTCACAGGCATGCCAGGAACGAAGGAATCAGACACAGGGAAGACCCACGTGGCGATGCAGAGACCACCTGCATACCTCAGCTTCCAGACCTGACCATTCAGAAATGGCTTTTGTCAATTAAAAGAACAGTCTCATTTGCTTTCATATGGTGCGCTTTGGGTCTATTGATGTGACCCCTTGGCTGTCAATCAACGCCCGAAAAAGCAGGCTAGCTAAACCAGTTGGGGGCATAATTTGATTCTTGCAACACTTGCCAAATTGATTGGCAATGCCTAATGGGAAAAGAGTCGTGAGGGTTGCGTTCCAATAGCAACAACAACAAAGACATCATCTTGCTGCTTTAGAGACACTTGCAAATCTTCACAATAACTCGTCTGGGGGCCACCACTGATGTACAAGGGCATATTTTGTATTTTCTTGGGCCCCTGATTGTGGGTGCCCTTGTTTATGGCCCCTGAGGACAGAGCAGAGTAAGACGAGATCACACCAGCTGGCAACTGAGGACACTTCTCTTTCCCGCTCTGTGTGTCAGCTCACTCCTGCTCTCAACGCACACAGGACTGTGGGGAAGACGGGGAAAGTGACCCGGCGATGCTGCTGAGGCCCTGAGGCCACCACGTGTTTCACAGACCAGAACGACCAGGACACAGCCATGTGGCAGGTCTGAGCCGATAGCAGGGAGAGCTGGACGTGCAGGCCGACTCGCCGCTCCCGAGCTGCGTGACTGAAATGTGCGTCAAGCATCCAACAGCCTCCTCCATGTCTGCCCCAGAGCAGTGACAGTCACCACAACGCCCCTCCCAGGCTCCTGCAAGGCCCCAGGCAAAGTGGACACAGAAGTGCCGAGCTCTGCAGCTCCTGCTATTAGCGCTGTAAGCGAAATGCTATCAAATTATTTTTTAATTACAAATTTATTTTCTTTTCTCCCATCACATCTGAAAAAGACCACATGATTCCTGATAGCAATCTGGCATTAGCTTGTGTCTGCAGCAGGAGCCTGGGCTGAGTTTCGCAACACGAGAAGATCACTAAGAGGCAGGGTGCATCTGCCCTGCTTCCCCCGCCCCCATGCCCTCTGCCTGCACAAAGGACACAGCACAGGGAGACGGGAAAGGAACCTGTCTGTAAGTTGCAGCGCCCAGCGAAGAGCACTGCTACTGCTGCAGCTCGAGGGCTGTCTCAGAATCTCTAGTCTGAAGATATGGCCAAGAAAATAAAGGGAGAGAGGAGGGAGAAGGGCAGAAACGTCCACGCGAGACAGAGGGGCTTCCAAAGAGCAGGGCTAGATAAAAGAAGCAGGCAGCCGTTGTGCTGCAGCAGAATGGAAATTCCTGTGCCATTCAAGCGCCTTCCTCTTCTCTGAGGGCAAGGGGGGGGGGCAGCAACACCTCCACAATGGATGGCGAGCTGGGAGCCCACCAAGGCAAAGGCAGCAAGGGACTGCCATCCGGTGGGGGCTGAGGAGCCCAACTCTCCGAGGGGAGGGACTCTCGGCCGCCAACTCTGCGCCAGACCCTCGCCGGCATTCTTTTCCACTAAACTCAGTCATCTGTCCTTAAAAAGACGAAGGGGGTCCACACGTTATCCTGTGCAAACATCAGGGAAGTGAGACACAGAAAGGAGAAGTTGCCTATGACCCCTAAACACGGCGACAACCCCCTACCTTGCTGACTTCTCTTACACACGCGTGTTATTATAGCATCAGGATCACACCCTCCTGCTGCTTTGTAACTTGCTCTTTGTTTCTGAAGTCAGAGGTATCTCCCCATGTTAATATCTGTCCTTCTCCATCTCCCCTTTCAGGGGCCGTATAGCAAATGCATCATCCTTTCATTCAATGAACTGCTCACAACCGGACACTGGTGTTGCTTCTGTTCGTTCTGGCATAATTAACAGTGCTGTGACAAACGTCCCATATGCCTATCTTTCTGCACTCGTCCATTCTTCTCCTGAAGCCAAACTGGACATGGAATTGTTGAATCTAGTGACCTGTACATTGCTGTAGGATAGGTGATGCGCCCACACCCATTGTCCACATCCCACCCGCCAGGACCTCTGCTTCCGTGACCACAGATGCTATGGGGTCTGGCAGATGTGGCCAAGTCAAGGATTCTGACACAGGAGGAGCTGCCGGATGAGCCAGGTGGGCTCCCAACATGGTCACAGAACCGGGAAGCAGTCAGGCAGTCAAGGAAGCTGCACTGCAGGCTTTGAAGACAGCCAAGGCCAGCGGTGGGTGCTCTCCCAGAACCCACAGGAGCAGCGGCCAGCAAGGCCTCTGACTCCCGGGCGGGAAGAGTAAGCACGTGCTGTCTCCAGTCAGAGGGCGTGGGAGCGGCACGCGGCCTCCTAAGCACAAGCGTGCATTTATGAGACCCAGCACGAGCTCTGGGGCACCAGCCTCCACCACAGGCCCCGCCCAGGGCACACGGACAAAGGGTCTGTGGGTGGGAGCTGACGTTTTCCCGAGCATCCCCGGTGCCAAGTACCACCCTGCACTGGCTCATCTCTTGCCCACCCTGGGAATCACGGACTCATTCCGGATGATGTTACAGCTTGACAGACTGACTCAGGAGGGCCGGGGGATCCCCCCCACCAGACGCACTGTTCATTCAACAAGCGCTGAAGAGCACCTCCATCATCCAGACACTCGCGTGCAGGCACCCAAAGCGCACCATGACCGAGTCAGCATCCCGGACCTCAGGAGCTGCCAGCCCAGGGACTTTATCAGGAGGAGGGGGTCCTGGCTGGCAGCTTAAGTCCTGCCTACCTAACCAGTACCTGGACCCCACCTGTCCTTCTTCCCTCCTCCACTCTACTTGTTCCTTTCGTCCCCTGTGTCTGATACCTGAGACCTCGCTTCAGTAAGTCTAGATTTCAAACGCTTCTTCTACGTCACTGCGCTTGCAATCTTCCCTGCCGAAACCTCAGCGCCACTGTCGGGGCTGCTTCTCTCCTCTTCACCAAGGCTCCCCCCGCCCTCCCCGACAACAGTGCCTGGCGTGCAGCAGGCTCCCGTAAGCATTTGCTGAATGACTGTCCACCCCCACCCCCGCCCCGAGACACACACACACACCCTGCTGTTCCGACTCCTTGGAAATCCGCAATGCCTTCCCGTAACGCTTGTCCTCCGGCCTGCCTCCAAATCATGTCCAGTAGAACAGCACATTAGGCAAGGATAAAAGATAGTGCTGCATTTTAACGAAAGCGATATTTCATTGCAAATGCCAGAATTTCTTCTGAATTGCACCCAAACTATTTGTCTACAGTGAAGAATAAAGTCAGGTCTCTCACTCTGCAAATTCAAAGAGAAGCAAGTGTTGCATGCAAACGAAGGGTGGGAAAAAAGAATCACACGGGCAGCGTTTCTGAAAGCAGCCTTGAGGCACAAGGACGGATGGTGCGCAGCTCGGCATTCCGTGAGAAAGGGCAGCCCTGTGTGGCGGAACGGAAGAACTGCAGGCTTCACGTCACCTGACTGCCGCACCAGCGGGCAGAGGAAACAGGCTGGCAGCCTCTGTTCTAGAAGGTTCTGCGCTACTCACAGCTGGCGAAGGGGTACAGACACCAGCGAGCCAGACTGCCCCAACACTGAGACAAGGACCGCAGGGGAACTGGTGTGGTCACTACAGACAAAATGTGTGGGTGCCCACCGCCAATCACTGAGCCCTCGCCGGGTGTCACAACTCGCCCAAGGCTCAGACCCATGCCTGACTCACGCAGGGGCCACTATCATCCGGGGAGGAAGGGGAGGCTTGCAGAAGGCAAGGACCTGCTGACACATCTCAGGGCTAAAACCCCCCATGACCTCCGTTTAAAGCCAGAACCGACTCCGCCCCCCAGCCTCTGTGGGCACCTGCTGGGCACTGCTGTGTCCATCACCTCTGCACACAGCATGTGACGTAAAGCTCATCCCAGTTTACAGGTACAGACACTACAGCCCTGAGAGACCCTGTGCTCCCCCTGTGGACACGGTGGGCAAGTGGCCCGAGTCGAGGTTCCTTCCCAGGTCCTACTGCCTCCGACATAACCGCACGTTCAGCAATGTCATACGGCCACAGCAGAGGTACAGCAGCAGGCTCAGGATCCGAACCCCGGGAATGTGAGGCCTCAAAAGGCAGTGGGGGAGGAGGACAGGAGGGGTGAGGAGGGGAAGGAGGAGCAGAGGGGGAGAGGGAAGGGGATGGGGGGGAACATGGGGGCAGGGAAAAGAAGAAAGAGAAGGAGGAAAAAAGGGAAGAGGAGGAAGAGGGTGTGTGTGTGTGTGTGTGTGTGTGTGTGTGTGTGTGTTACAGATACAGCACCAATGGAAAAAGCCACCAGGATGCCCAGAGCAGCCACACATTACAGACACTAACAACAGAAGCCTGGCTTCTCTGCACACAGCAGCTTCCTGAGGCCAAGTGCAAAGGTCTAGCAGCAAGGAGTCCAGAAGCATCATCTGTCTTTCTCTTTGCACTGCCCTGTCTGGCCTCCTCTGCACGGAGACGCCCCCTCCCCAGCCTGCCCAGACTTCCAAGGGGCCAGCAGAGCTGCCAGCTGATATCACATGCCCGCTTGGGCTTGGCTGGTCACTCTGTGAGTGCAGACTGCACTGTGTGGCACCGGCACACTGCTCAGATGGATTTGAGAAGGACTGCAATGTCTGGTTTTCTGTTTCGAGCAAACCCGGATGAGGGCCACAGGGACCAGCACAGCCTGCCACCTGCTGTCCCTCGCCCTTGAGCTCCGGTGCTCAGCTTCCTGCCCCAGGCCGCAGCCATATTACGTTCCTCGTGGTGCCCCCAAATTGCCAGGCTGCTTCAGGTCTCTACGCTTTTTCACACACTGGCCGCTGGAAGGTTTTTCCATGCACTCCTACCTGCCACACAGTGAACTTCCACAGCTGTCTCCTTAGGAGAGCGTGAGCTCCCTGAAGCCACCACCTGTCTGATCTGCACGCCCAGGACTACATCCAGGTATTAATTCCTACCAAGTGTGCAATACAGACAGAGTGAATGCAAGACGGCGACTCACAGTGCGCGGAAGCCTGTTCACTCTGCAAAATAACTCAGGTGCAGGCTGAAGGCAGAAGCAGAGCATAGGGCCCCGTGGGTGGCTGGAGGGACCAGCCACACTACAGAGGTGCACTCGGTGCCACCGAGCTGGGCACCTAAACTGTGACAGTAACAGATTCTGTTGTAGCAATTCCACCAGTTTTTGACAAGAATTTCTTAAAAGCATGGTCCCCATGCCTGCAGCTTTGAGGTCAGCCTTCCTGCAGCCCATTCAGCTGCGCCCCCACCCCCTGTCACAGCCTCGCCCGCCGTCCCATAGCTCCCTGGCACACCAGCCGGCTATACATCCCGAGGACTCTGAAAACCAATCACCCCAGTTTCTAACTCAGGCTGTGAGCTCCTCACAGAGGTTCTGACGCCCAGACCCCAGCCAGCACGTGGTCAGGAACCACGGCAGCTGCGCACGGCCTTGGCACGGAGACTGGGGAGACTTCTGGATGCTCTTGCCCTTTACCCCTGGGAGAACCAAGCCCAGGTCCGAGCCCACCTCAGTGTCAATGGACGGCAGAGGTCAGAACAGAGGGTGCAGGAGCAGAGCTGGAGAGAGCTGTGCCCCAGAGCGCAGCCGCCTTGGGCCCTGTGAGTCCCTACGGCAGATCACTCCGGCTACATCTACAGAGCACTTCACGACGGTCCATTAGTTATTACAGCCTTTGTTTCCATAAACTGCTTTTTCACAGGAAGGGGGTGCTGCTCAGAACACAATCACCAACTCAGATCGCAAGGAACAGATAAGGCCAACGCAAAAGCCTATTAACTCCAGGTTCAAGAAGACAGCGGGAAGAACTGACTTAGAGATTACTTTTTTTTTTTTTTTTTTTTTTTTTGACAGGCAGAGTGGACAGTGAGAGAGAGAGACAGAGAGAAAGGTCTTCCTTTTGCCGTTGGTTCACCCTCCAATGGCCGCCGCTGCAGCCGGCGCACCGCGCTGATCCTGGCAGGAGCCAGGAGCCAGGTGCTTTTCCTGGTCTCCCATGGGGTGCAGGGCCCAAGCACCTGGGCCATCCTCCACTGCACTCCCTGGCCATAGCAGAGAGCTGGCCTGGAAGAGGGGCGACCGGGACAGAATCCGGCGCCCCAACCGGGACTAGAACCCGGTGTGCCGGCGCCGCAAGGTGGAGGATTAGCCTATTGAGCCACGGCGCCGGCCCATAGAGATTACATTTTAAAAGATGGTTTAGGACTAATTAGCAAATGGAAAGAAAGAGAAATCTTTGTGAGAAACTAAAAATATCTCACCTAATAAAAGAGCTGCGACTTAAATATTTAATGACAACAAGAAATGAAGGATTGAGAGAGTAAAATCTTCATATATCTTTTATCAAAGAACGTGGCAGACGGGTTGGGAGAAGTCTCTGGGCTCACACATCCACATGGCAAACGTGGCCAGGCACAGCCACGTGGGGGTGTGGGGGTAGGCGCTATGTCCAGAGGGCACCTCAGAGGGGTGAGGCTGATCCCCACCCCCAGACGGTGGACTGAGAAAAGGACGTGGGCTCATCAGGAGCTACAGCGCTGGCTCTTCCCAGGGGGTCCAGCTGAGCCTCAACACACGGTGCCCCTAGCCCGATTTCCAGACGTGAGCCGGGAACAGGCCTTGGAAGTACAGCAGGTGCCCTCCAGCGATGCTGCTGGTGCAGCCACTGTGACCTGAGCAAAGCCTGCCCCTTGGAGCCCCCTTGACGCCTATGCTCTGCAAGAACTAGGTCCAGAGCCGTGCGTGGGGCTGGGGAGAGGAAGGACCTGGCAGCCTTATGCGCGCCTTGCCTTCAGGGGCTCAGGAGTTCATGGTGCCGGGTGGCAGGGGGTGTGGGGAGGTAAGGACCAAACTCACAGGAAAATGTGGCAAGTGCATGGCAAAGCACAGTTAGGGAGGCTGCAGGAAAACACAAGCGTTAGGACCAGCGCTTCTTTTCCTTTTTTTCTAAGTGATCTGAGTATTTTTTAAAAGAGTTAAATAAATCTTGACAGAGAGAGAAATAGAGAATATGAACCTTCCATCCACTGGTTCCCTCCCCAAGTGGCTACAACAGCCAGGGCCCAGCAACTCCATCCCGGGCTCCTGCATGTGCAGCAGGAGGCCAAGCACTTGGGCCACCTTCCGCATTAGGCAGGAGCTGGATCAGAGGCAGAGCCCAGCTCTCAGATGTGGGATGCAGAGGTTGCAAGCAGAAGCTTAACCCCCTGCCCACAAGGCTGACCCCAGCAAGCAGTGTTTATAAGGAACCATCTTCCCGGGACCCACCCACCACAGGCAACACTGTAATAAGTTTGTTGAGTGTGAGGGACCTCAGGCTAGGACCCAGAAGCCTGCCTACGGCAAGGCAGAAGCAGGCGGCACCCTCAGCAGCGCCACTCACCCGCCAGTCCGCCCCGTCCACGGTGTGTCTCCAGCGGCCTCCTCTGCCCCATCCACAGCGTGTCTCCAGCGGCTTCCTCCCATGGAAGGCTGGCAGCTCCCACAGAAGCAGCCCTGGGCCAGCCTGAGCCCCAGGTGCCACCAGACCTACAGACTGGGATCCCGTCCATCAACAGACAGGGGAAAGCAATTGGTCCCCAGTGTCCTAACCAGAACAACTGCTGTGTGGACAGCTCCGTGCATCAGACCACAGAAGCCCAACAACAACAACTCGGGTAGCTGAATCAGTCCAACCCAAGTATTCACTGTCAGCTGCCTTTATTGTCACAGTAATACCAGGTCACACGAGATGGAGCCGTCCTGGTGGCTGTTCCTGGCTTTAACCCTGACAAAACTTACAACCAGGCTGATGGGATCAAGCGTACGCAGAGCCAATGTCACACGGAGGACAGGCAAGTGTCTTGGACAGGACAGGGGCCCTGGAAGTCGAGTGAAGGATTCGGGTTTGTGCCAGGGCTTCTCACGAGCAGACAGCAAACAGAAGAGACAGGGATGGGGAGACAGGATGGGCACCTGTGCACTACCCCACATAAGAGAAGCACGCGGTGGCTCCTGCACACACCGCACTCCGCCTCGTCCTCACAACGGCCCCAACCAGGCGTCCTCATCACATCCCACACCTGCGGGACCCGAGGTTCTGAGAACCCGCGGAGCTGGCACAGTGGGCAAGCAAAGGCACCGAGTGCGGTGCCAGGCCTGCGTGGTGACGAGGCCGCTCCCACTGCGGACGTGTTGAGGTCAGAAGGCACCTGAAGGGAAGTTGACAGCTTTTACAGAGAACTGGAAATTCAGAAGACGGAACTGCCGGCGAGCCTGAGGTCTGTGATCTTCACAAGTGTGAACCTGCGCTTCTCTCTCCCTTCCAGACCGCAGGCCACGTGAGAGCCGGCCAGCGCCGTTCCCGAGCAACGCCTGCCACGGTGGAAGCGGCATCCGTCTCCCTGACGGCACCTGAAGGGCACGTCTCCCTCCCAGGAGGGCTCCACTCCGAGCAGCTCCAGGAACACCCAGGAACAGCCCCCGTGGACAGAAGGAGAGGCGGAGGTTCTGCAGGAATCTGCACAGCGACAGCATGAAAGGAGGGTAAAGAAACCAGACTGGAAAAGAGGTCAGGCCGCCAGCACTACTCGCCAAGAGATGGCTCTGTCCGCAGCAGGGCAGCAGGGCGGGGTGGCGCGGGGCGGCCTGTTAGGGCACATCGTGCAGTTCTGTTGCCGCACAGACTCGCCTGTCCAGTGGTCAGGGAGATGTTTTCTAATTGTTCTGATTGAAGATGAGGTTGATCATGTGAGAGGAACCGTTCACGACACTGTGCCACCACCCCCGTCCCGCTGCAGGACATGTCACCAAGCCAGAAGGAAGCCGGTGCCCTCTTGGCGCTGCTCGCCACCCGCCCATGCAGAACCTGCAAACCATGGGTCTGCCTCCCTCCACGGACTGAGCTGCTCTGCACACTTCTCATGAGGGAGCCACACAGGTCGCCTTGCTCCTTCCCCTGAACATGCGCTCCACGCACGTTCCCACATGGCGTGTGCGGGGCCGCCGTGCCTCCGTGTGGCTGAGCAGCACGCCATCAACGCGCACGGCTATTCCAGGGATGACCGACGTCTGGGCCGTTCCCACCCTCTGGCTGTTGTGAGTAGAAACTGTCATCGACACGTGTGCAAATGCCTGTTTGCATAGTTTTCCATTTGACCTGGGACACGTGTGCACATGCCTCTGAATGCCGTTTGCCATTCCCTGTGGGCAGGTGAGCCGCTGCACCCTATGTATAACCACTTGAGGACTTCCACACTGTTCCACGGCAGGTACCCTCCGTGCTCTCCTGCCAGCGCGGCCTGTGCTTCCTGTCAATGCCTGGGACGGACTTGCCGGAGTTTCTTTTATTATTAGTAGTAGTACAGCCATCCTAATGGCTTACTGTGGTTTTATTTTGCAATAACTTTTTTTTATTTCAAGTAAAACCAATGCTTAAAACAAAATTTTTCTTACTTAGAAGAACTTAATTTTCCCTGGGTTCTAGAGCACGGACAGGCTCCTCTGGATTCTCCTCCTGTGCTTCCCAGTCACTGCTGGTTCACCCGCCTGCCCCTGCAGGGGACGGGGCGCCCCCTGAAGACAGTGCCGTTGCTGCCAGCGTGCAGCCATGCGTCCATAAGTTTACTGAAGCCTGCTACACGCCAGGGACTGCTAAAGCCATTAGGGGCACAGCAGCAAACGTAATCTAGTTCTTATCCCCAGAGGAGAGACATGCCAAAGGAGACACAACCGGTGATTCCATCCCTAGCAGGGCGTGGCGCTGTAGAGAAAATGCACACTAGGGCCAAGGACGGAGCTGGAGGGAGAGAGCTGGCAGCTGGCCTGTTCCTCCCATACTGGACACCCCTCAGGCAGCACCTCCTCTCCTGGCCCCCCACTCACTTGGCCCTGCCTTGTGGGGAAGACAAAACTGCCACACAGAGGAACGGGGAATGGGAACTCGAGTCTGAGGTCAGAGAGGCATCACCCAAGAGCCCCCAAGGCTCATGTGAGCGGATCGGACTGAAGGGTTCAGGAGGCAGCTGGCTGACCAAGTCCTCCCCCTCCTGTACGTGTGTGTGCACCAGTTAGCGCACAGAGCCGCTAAGACCAGTGGCAGGCAACGAGAATGCTGGAAGCCTGCTGGCACTAGGCAGCTCTGGGAAAGAAATGTGGCTCAGATCGATGCTACAGCTCACTTCTCCCCGAGCATTCTACTAGGAGCAATAAAAACACTGCATGTATTTCTCTTTCACGGCTGTTTCAGCAAACAGAAGTCCTGCCGGGTCCTCACCGCTTGTGGTTTCTGAGAGTGGTGACAGGGAGGTGTAGGGACATGGGGCACTGCTCCGTGGCTACGTCCTGTACCTCACTCACTCACATGAGAGCCATCGTCGGCCATGCCTGTCGGCGCTCAGGCAGGGCTCACCTCACATCGTCACGGTGAAGCGACACCACACCTGCCTCCGAGACAAGGCATCCGAGTTCACAGACGAATACAGACTTCCCAAGGCTGTACCACAGGTCAGCTACCCAGCCCCAGCTGGACACCAGGTGCTGCTGACAGCTCTCTGCCCACTGCCTTCCCAGGCCATCTGCTGAGCATCTCACACAGGCCAGGGGTTGGAGGAAGAAGGCAGAAAATACCTTTCAGGAACTCAACATCTAATCTGCG